>NW_004524663.1:8886405-8893667 GCF_000260255.1 Octodon degus | reverse complement strand
ATCAGACTTGTAGTGATCCTTCTGTTCTCGGCCTCCCCAGTGCTGGGATTACAGGTACACTTCCCCACACCCATTCCAGGTGGCTCAGCGTGCCGGGGTGCAGGGCCAGTACAGCATCTTCTCCCTTTCTGGTATCTTCCCTTTTGCCTTTCTTGATTTTCCTCTTCCGCTTCCCTTTCTTCCCCTCTTTCCAAGCTTTGCCAAAGTGAGGATCAGACTATCCAATCTCAAGTATAATGCTACTATATTTACTATATGATATTAGACAAATCAGTTGGTTGTTTTTAGCAGCTATATGGTGGAATCTAAACTGACTGCCTTGCATGAGACTATCGAGAAACGATTCTTCAAGGAAGTGATGTTGAGAAAATGGCACTGTGGTCCTGATATTTGAAAGATGCTTACTGGGCCCAGAACCATGAGTGTACTTTTTAGACACTAGGATATCACATGGGTGAATAATAATCCCCTTTGATCCTTGTGCACAGGAAAAATTACCAAAAAAAATTGTATGCAATGTTCATACTTTACAATAATCTTCGTACTTCCTTTACACTTTTTTGTTTCAATCTTTTCTCTGTAACTTTTCTTCTGTTTCTAATTTGCGCCACCCGAATGTGGGTCTGAATCTGCACCATCTACCTGCTCCTGCTTTCTTATGCCCACTCAGTCTTCCCGCTACTGTTCGTGTCTTGTCTTGCCTCTGACCTGCTCCTGAGTCCATAGTCCGCTGTGATTGCTTCCCTCACCAACTCTTTGGCCCTGTGAATCTAAGCTCTTCCTGAGCTTTCCTGGGCTGCCTCATTGTTCTGCTGCCTACCTGTCCATCATAACAAATAGTTTCTGACTGTTACCACCATGAGGAACGGTCTTTCCAAACTGATCTTGACTAATAGTGGCCAGCACAGTGCTCAGCACATAGTATTCTGAATGAATATTGACTGCATAAATGAACATAGGAATGGACTGTCCTGACTCTTAGCCACTCTGTCTATAGGATTAAGGTGGCTTTCTCCTTATCTGTATATATATTCCTCACATGTAAAATACATGTAGAAGTGTTTAATTGTAGCTCTATAAGGTATTAAAATCTTAGCTCTTCTTCACTGGGTTTTTAAAAAGAAGTCTACTCCTCTATGTTCTGAAAGCATAGAACTTTGGGATTGTCCAGGACAGAGCATAGTGACAAGTACCCACCTTTTCGTATGTGGATGTTGTTTTGCTAATAATAATAATGGTCACTGGAGTTTTAGTAGTTGTGAACCATCACTGCCAACTTATATTAAGGGCTTGATTTAAGTATAATTAAATACTCATTTATACATAAAGACTTATGTTCTGTGTTAAATGAAAATAACAATGATTCTTCAGCTTTGGATATTTTCTATTTATAGTTCTAAAATATATAAATAATATTAAAAATGGGCAAAATATCTCTTGGTTTTTGTTGCTTAGATTATATTCTGTAATTAAATATCCGATATAATTTACACTGTGCATTTTATTTAGACTTGTGCAACATTTTGACCAATTGGTTCAGGCATGATTTCAAAAACAACAGTTCAGTATTACATTTATGATTCTATGAATATAAGAATATTGTACTTATATTTATTGCCCAGTATAAGGAAAAAGTACTGGCACAAACCTTCAAGGTAGCATTCCAAGAGTTACGTGTCTGACAGGCCCCTCACCCCTTCAAAGCAGACGCCTGGAAAGGCTATATATTTGTTCCAGCAATGGTATGGAATGCCTCTTTTTAAACTGCCTCTGAAATGCTAAGAAATTTTGAAGAGTAAAATGATTTTACATATCCTGAGTTTTGATAAAGATGAATTTGATTTTTGTGAAAATCATCCCAGATCCAAGTGCAGTGAATAAAATTTGGAATGACAGTTGGATATAAAATTACACATTGGACTTTCTTGAATGATGTATAAACTAACTCTTGAAATTGATTGTCAAAGAGGAATTCCAGAATCCCAGAATTTGGAATAAATGTATAAGGTATCTACTATGAAGAATAGTGCTTTCTTAGATGGGGGAAAAAAGGTGATGTGTGTATGTTTGCAAAATAAGATCAGTTTTATTACTTTATAGACATACCTTGTAGATGAAAAAAATACTCCTATCATGGAACTCTTTATAAGCAAACTTCTGAATGTAAGTAGAATTTCTGTCTCATCCTTTCTAAGCCTATTGAGAAATCTGAATTTCTAAGAATGACTATGTGAGAAAGAAAATGTCCACCTTTAAAAAGTGGGTGCTTTGTGCTTTCACTAGACCTTTTTCAAATTAGCTTTGTTACAACTCTATTTAATTTTTTACTTAGTGTATCCATCTTTCTTTGCCCCGAGACTCTTAAAATATACTTTCTCACTGTAAAATTATCAGTCAAATTAGCAAGTAGAAACCAAATAGAACCAAAATAGAAAATAGCATCTATGTTAAAAGTTATCATTTTATCTTGTTGTGAGCCCTTACTTGCATTAGTAATGGCAAGATGCCTTTCTTTTTTAAATGTGGGACCCTATTTTCTTGATAAATAAAGAATAAATAAATAAGAATAGCATTTAGTTAAGAAAAGTATAAAATTTGTATAAAAAGGAATACTGTCAGCTTCGTGGTTCCTATTACATTTTTCATTTGCAGTAGTAAAAGTTTAAGCCCAACTGCTGGATCCTGCGTCTCTACTGCAAAGGCTCCCGCTGAACTCCCTGGCTCTGTGTGGGGAGAAGAGCGGAGGTGTCCCGCTTGATTGGGGTTTTTCCAAATTAATTTCACCACATTCATCTTCATCCAGGTCATTCAGGCCCTTCTTTATTCAGTGCTGAGTTGAAATAATAATAACAATAAAAGTGAAATGGAGTGTGGAAGGCAAAGAAAATAGTAATCCTTTTGCAAAGAGGCAAAGACAGCTAAATTTGACCTAAACTTCAAATTTGACAAGTTGGATTGGAAAATGATCTGACTTGTGCATTTTGAGATCAAAATGGTCACTAGTTTACAGTTTTAAAAAGTCCTTGAGTGGTGTTTTTACTACAGGCTGATAGAGTATTATTTTATTCTGCTTGATAGTAACCGTTGCACAAATGACTATTGTTTTGCAGTTTGGTGATTTAAATGCTGTGTCTCCTGGAAATCTGGATAAAGGTAAGAACTGAAAATAATGTACACTGGAAGGCGTTTTTTTAAAATGAGCAATTCTCAAAAGAGGACAATACAATGTATGTCTGTAGCACTGTGCTGTCGTAGCATACAGGCCTAGGACAGCATACACGTGCTCCCTTTGCCCCAGGCTAGGCCCCAGCTAGATTCCAGTAGCCATCCCTGTTCTCCTGCTTGGTGTGGCAGGTAAGGCAAGGATAACCTGAGTGTGACTGGCATTTTCAATGTCTAGTTTCCAAGGCTGATTATTTTCAGGGAAACACAGGGGATACGACAATCATATCTTTTGTAGTCCCTCATTATTTTGCCATTTGACCCATCCATGTGGCTTCTTTACTTTCTGTTTACTAGATGCAGAAAACTGAATTACAGTACAGTTCCAAACTTAACTTCTTGACTGAAGTTCAGTATTCAGAAAATGAATTAAAACTTAATTCCACACTTGCGCTTGTTGATTAATGTTCATTACAAGTAGCAAGAAATTATTTCTGACCGTGTCCAGAATCCTGGAGAAAAAGTATAAAATTGGATGGGCATTTTTATTCAACCCCTCCCAGCATGAAAAAGGATTCCTTAGCCTGCTCACCTTTTCTCTTCACATTTCAGTGGAAAAAGACCTCCCAGGTAGCAATGAACTTTACTGTGAAAACAGGATGGATAGTGGTATGAATTAAGAGGGCACATATATATTTGTAAAATTTTAACACCAGCATTGACACTACTGTACAGTATAATGTATATATGATATATACTCATGAAGAAACTCACAGTGAACAAAGAACACAATAAAAAGAACAAGGGGGGCTTGAGGGAGTTTGAGTAAGAACAGAGCACACAAGTGCTATTCAACTTTATAAGAAAAGCAAAAATGAAAATCATTCTGATTTAAAAAAATACTGGGTCAACTTTTTTTTAAATGTTCACATTTTGTAGTGCACGAACACTGTAGTAAATGTTGCTCACTTTTTAAAAGTGAGAGAGGTAATCTCAGGCTTAGGGGATTGTTCTGGTAATTGACTTCTAGAGACTAGAAGAAAATGCACAAAGAAATATATAATTGGGAGAAATATATAGTTAGACCTTCTTGACCAGAGCCAGTGGGGAAACTGAGGCAAGAGGAAGCACATGCAGCGACTGCGAAGAAGCGCAGCCCTGCTTTCCAGAGCATTGTGCTTTAAAGTATTCAGTGTTCAACTTCAAGGTCTCCAGGGTAGAAAATACTGATACACTTGGGAAATCCATGAATCAGTGTCATTCTCACGTGAAATCTTTAGCAAGTCTCTATTGCTAAATTGTGCGTGCTTTAATTCCCATTTTAGTAAATGTAGGAGCAGAGCAGGTAAATTAGAGAATTACAAACGAAAATATTGCTGCAAATATACACACTATTGGATTAACCAGACAACACACAGAAAAATAAATTAATGATGCATTGCAATAACCCTTCTTGTAAAGTGGTAAATCAAAGTCTTTGATAAACATTGGTGGCAACCAGTTTTGTTTTATTTAATTTTTAGAGAATAACAGTGGTTCATATATGGTATAAAATGATCTTTTAAAAAAATGGCCAAAATGTTATTCAGAGTACAAAGCACAGACCAGAAAAGATTCTCTCTTACATAGAAGAAACAAACAAATAAAAAGATAAAAAAAAAAAAAAAAAAAAAAAAAAAAGATAAAACTTTTGTTCATAGGAAAGCATCTAATTTTGGGTTTTTCTGCACCAAGATTCTCTTAACTTCAAGGGGCTTTCCAGAAAATGTCTTTGAGTTTCTAAAGGAGTAAACAATGTCTATAGAATTACACTGCTTTGCCCTTAGGAACTGGAGATAAAGCTTCGTTTGTAGATCACTTTGTCGCCTTTCCCAAGCAGCCCTGCCTCCTAGAAGTGGACCTACCTCAGACCACTTAGAATACTTAAATTTGTTCAGCCTGCTACTGCATGCCATTTCCATCCACAGCAAGGTGGATAAAAGTTTCTTACTCTCTCCCTCCACTTCCCTACTGTGATAGGTTTGTCCCCCCTTTTTACTGCCACATCTTTTATTATTTTGACAATTTTTTTTAACTTTGTGGAGAGGGAGCAGAGAAGCAGAGTGATTTACTCTCACCTTACTGACTGGACTAGGCTGGCCCCATTCACCCCAAGCCTGAAAGTTCTTTAAGTGGAACCAAACTGTCAAGCTCACAAGGCATACAGAGGAACTATGAACTCTTTAGAGTTTTTAATGCTTTTTTTTTGCAAAAATGAGGATTTTTCAAGCTCATAATAAAAATGTTCATCCAGTATAAATAAATTTTTCTAAGCATGCAGAGAATTAGGTTTGATCGTGTCTATTGTATTTATATAGGGAAACACCGCACTGAACTTCATGCATATGTATAGTTAACACATATGAAGGAAAATTAGAAAGTGAAACTTCATAGTTACAGTCCTAAGTGATTGCTGCCTTTAGGAGTTTGTATGAGGGTCTTTCCAGCCATTTGGTTCTTGTATAAACAGATAAACAACATAAAACATATCATACAAGTACATCTATTCCATCTTCTTTAATGAATAAAAGTACCAAAAGTATCCCTCTTCCTGCAGCTCCCCAATTCTTTAGACATTCTTATGCTGACGCACTCTAATGGTATTAGGTTTTCTTGACAGCATGTGATTTGCCTGGTCTGAGAGTGCTTTCATCCCTTAATAATGTGTCTAGCCGGCACATGTTACTCACAGCTTCGGAGCTCACAGACACCATTTCTCAGACCTTGCTCTTCAGTTGTGCATGGGGCTCAGCCAGGTGTGAAGGTACTTTTACCTCCTGCCACTTTTCTCTAAACCATATTTGCCCCAACTTGTAGTAAGAGAGGAAAAGCCAAAAAGTCCATCTAGATGAAAAGCTGAATTAGCTGAAATTTCTGCTGTGGGCATTCCTCAAATGCTAAGACTAGGACTCAGAACTGCTCAGAAAGAGGTGTTTGTTATATACTCACTGCGCGTGATACACTATAGGGTGCTTGGGTAGGATAGTGATGGATAGGGTGGAGTGAGGTCAGGTAGGGTAGGGTAGGGTAGGATAAGGTAGAATAGAAAATAGAATAGCTGACTCTGGTTTTAAAAATGCCACTGTATTAAGTCAAACATCTAGCAATAAATTTACATCTATTTTTTATGAGTAACACATTTGATGTGATTCTATGTGCATCTTTTTTTCAAACAATAAACATATTGGAAAAGGTAAAAGGCTTTGTAAATTACGGATATCTTACCCACTGCTTAAAAATTATCGCTGAAGAGATAGTCTCTGCGCTGTGCTAAGAAGACTCACACAGTAGTGAAACTGTATGAAAATATTCTCTTCGCTGTACGTTTGACTTTTAGCAGTGCATGCTATCAAAGGTGAAATGGTATTCCATTATAATAATGTTTTTGTTAATATAAACGTATTCACATTTAGAAGTAACAGTAACTAGTACCTTTAATTTCTAGAAATAAATATCAACTATTAATAACAGTGTTGCCATGAATGGCAATGCACTGTGCACTGTGCATTTCATAATAAAATTCAAAAATTTATTTAAAACCATGATTTATAACATGGACATGTGCCCCAAAGTCCTTGCAGCAGCCCCTGCTGGCAGACGTAGTAGTTGTACTGTGAATCGTCATGGGTCTTGCTTACAGTAATACCAGCACAGGTGAAATTTATATGTAGTGTAAGTTTGTGGAGAACATTGAAAGCTTTTCATTTTTTATTAGTATTTTCATCTCAGTACATTCCTAAAAGTCAGCATAAGGTACCAAAGTGATTTATGTTGACCTGGACTGTGCCCTTATTTAATGTAGAGGCTTTATGAAATTGTAAGGGTCTTCTTTAAAGAACTACATGAAAATATCTATCATGATTTGCCAAAAATAGTTTGTCTTTGCTGTGTTGAAAAGAATTATGGATGCCTTGAGTGAGTGTAGTGGTGCATGTCTTAATGGCAGCCCTTGGAGGCTGAGCATGGAGGACACCACTAGATGGAGGCGAGCCTGGGCTACATAGTGAGTTCAAGGTTAGCCTGAACTGCATAGTGAGACCCTGTCTCAGGAAAGGAAAAAA
>NW_004524663.1:8872019-8886305 GCF_000260255.1 Octodon degus | reverse complement strand
TATATTGCAATACACATTGATGTATTTAAATCCCACGTAAGGAAACCTACAAGCTTTGTTCCCCCAAGAAAAACTTAAGAGGTTGCTTTCTTTTTGGTACCAGGGATCAAACTCTGAACCTTGCACTTGCTAGGCAGGCGTTTAAGCTGGTGAGCTACCTCCCCAGAAAGGTTGTTTTCTTAATGTGCTGTGTTGAAGTGTTTCTAAACCACATGTTGATTGCTGTTTTCCACTTTGTCTTCTGGTAGTAGTCTTGGTATTATTTTTTTGTGCAGATGAAGGCAGTGAAGTGGAAAGTGAAATGGATGAAGAATTGGATGACTCTTCTGAGCCTCAAGCCAAAAGAGAGAAAACAGAGCTGAGCCAGGCGTTCCCCGTGGGCTGCATGCAGCCTGTTCTCGAGACTGGGGTGCAGCCAAGCCTCCTGAACCCGATCCACAGTGAGCACATCGTCTCGAGTACTCAGACTATCAGACAGTGCAGCGCAACAGGAAACACCTACACTGCAGTCTAAAGGATATGAAAGTGTATTTTCCAGCTTACATTAAACCTGTTGATATTGGGCTTAAGTTGAAAATTTAATAAGCCTGAAGGTCGACTGTTGTCAAATTTTATATGTGCTGAACATTACCTTTTTGGAGTTGTGAAATGGAATGGGTGTATGTATTTTTCCAGGTCCTGTTTTTTTTTTTTTTTTCTTTCCTTCTTCTTAACATAAACAAATTATTTGCCTCTGAATAATAAGAGTTTTTTCCCCTTAGTTTCAGGTGTCAAGATGGATTTTTAAACACTTAATATCACTGTTTTTGTTTTCTTATAATTAAAAAGTAATTTACATTTTGTAGCTTAAAATATTTTATTGTTGATTGTTAGTCTTGGTGTATGATTTCATGTGTTTTTTAATTAGATGCACTTCTGTGAAATCTCAAAAGAAATGAATTTCTTTGATTTACACTGGAGGCATGCCTGTTCGGCAGCAGATGCATCAACTTTGCCTTTGAAAGGTGCTTTTCATTGGGCAGAACCATAAGACACTATTTTGATAACATTTTGGAGTACCAAGAGAATACAGAGCATTTTTATTATAGTGCTAGAGGGTTGGGAAGGTCGTCTATTTTTCTCTGAAAAAAATCTGAGCTGTGTATTTATCAGTTCAGAGTAAATGATGGAATTGCAAGAGATTATGCTAATATGTACATAATTTGTGTACATAATTATTAATCACGTTAACAATACAAGCTTTCCGTTAGGCATTGAATTGTAATGATTATTTGCATCCCAATTCCTCTGTGTAAGACTACTGATTCTGTATTTGGGACCACACAGCTCAGATGCATTCTGCTGTTGAGTGGGGCAATTATAGTTAGATAACTAAACTGAAAACATGACTTGACTTTTTTTTTTAAGTGTACATGCTACTTATGCTGAGCTGGACATACAGGAAACCATTCCATTTGGATGACTTTCTTTTATTCCAGGTCTTTTTTTCTAATAGTAGTTCAATATGCTGCTATTATAAAAGAAAATTTATAGAATGCAAGGAATGTAGCAACCTGCATATCGTTATTTCCTTCAAAAATATTTCCTGGTTTCTAAAGTATGTGGATTTAAAATTTAAACAGAACCTGAAGGCAGTGTAACTGGCACACCTCACTGTTACTTATCCCCAATTCGTAGGATTTGGATAGGTGGCTGGACAGACCATTGCCATTGAAGAATGTACATCAGGGATCATCGTACCTCGGCTATTACATGGTGCCTTAACACAGAACTGAAGCTAAGGTTTAGTAAGGTTTATTTTGTTCATGTGAATAACTCCTCAACCCATTTGACAAAGTGTGCCTGTCATTTTTAGATTCCTGACGTAAGGACAGGTTACATGTTCTTCAAAGGAAGTTTAGGGAAAATGAAGCAAAACAGACAAAACTCAGATTCCCTCTTGAGTGACCACGAACCTATTTTTTATTATTAGAGCTGAATATTACTTGACTATAAATCTGATTGCTTAAGGGTATGGAAGGCAGGCTAGTTTTAATACTAACTTGTTACATAAAATCCTATATTTTAGATCATTGTTCCCTAGTTACAATTCTAGAAAGTTAACAAAATAAGCAGGTACTTATTGAAGTGCATCTTTTCAGTCTAAATGTTTGTCCGTGTGTCTGGGTGTCTGTGTCCATATTCACACACAAGTTCCTGTAGGGCGGGAGTCTTCTACAAAGTCAGAAGGTGAGATCCTAGAGGGCATACACCCATCCTCATTTTAAATTGCCTCAAAATCAAGCTGTTCTTTCAAGCACTCAAATTATTAACATGGAAAAGGCACATCCTTTTATTTAAATAATTTGTAAAAATGAAACAGCAAAAATCAATCATTAAAGCCAAAAAGGAGAAAAGCACAAAGTGATTTACAGATTACTAATTAGACTATATTGAATTCAAAATATGTTCTAGGTGTTTGGGGGTAAGGGAATGGGGTTAGGAAAAAAAAAAGGATGAGCCCATCTGTAAAGTTAAAAATACCAAATGGTTTATCAATTACATACAACGTATTTTTTTAATTTTTGAGACAGAGTCTCGCTATGTAGTCCAGGCTGGCCTTGAGCTCTCTATCTAGCACAGGCTGCCCTTGAACTCATGGTGATCCTCCTGCCTCAGCTTCCCAAGTGCTGCTGGGATTACAGGCATGTGCCATTGTGCCTGGCTCATACAGTGTATTGAACTGTTGTTAGTTGGTGGCCTAACACTCTTGATCAACAGCATTTCTCAAGTAAAATTTGAATGTTTTAATTATAATTTTTAAATTGACTCAGATTTTGTATTGTATAACTTACTGATATATAGCATCCCAGCATCACTTCATCTAAATATTTAGCTATCATCCCCATTCATCCTCCCAAAAAGGCACTGAATTTGCTTCACTCACGCACGGAGGGAAAAAAAAAATCATCAAGTGCAAAGACCATGTATCTAATTCATTGTGCGTGGGGAAATGTTTACAGATAAAATTAAAATCAAATACAGGAAAATCCCTCTTCATTTTGGCTCTCCTTTCTGAGTTTTTTCAGTGTCCTGTCTCTGCCTCTCCCCCCCAGGACTATATTGGACCAAATGTATTTAGTGTTTTCATCTTGTTTGATGAAAGACTTTAAATATATTTATTATCACTGTTTAATTTAATGTTGGATATATTTGTTTCATTAGAGGAATTTGATAATAATGGACAAGTTTAAATCACGAGAGTGAAACATCGGGGGCCCTCCAGGGTTCAGCATTTCTTCCAGTTGTTCATGGTTTGTTCTGTTAGGACATACTAGATAATACTGAGTGTTATTATGTTTGAAATGAACTCAAAAAACATTCTTCTCATTCTTAGAAATACTTAGGACTATTGATTCTTTGTGGCTGGTGTAATGGTGACCAGTGCACGACCAGTAGTGGTACCTGATGCTCCTTCCAGTTATTTACAGTCCACAAGAAGACACACACACTTTTAATTTGAAGTGCAGAATATTTTTAAAGTAAAAATAATATAGTGGAGCAAACTGGAACAATCACATTTGTTTTAGCTACTGAAAAAAAATTCCTTTGGTACTGAGGATTGAACTCTTTTGCTAGGCTGCATCCCCAGGCTTTTTCTATTTTCGAGACAGGATCTTGCTAACATGCCAAGTTGCCCAGGTTGGAGTTTAACTTACGATCCTTCAGCCTCAGCCTCTCAGAGTACTGGGATTACAGGCATGTGCCACCATATCCAGCTAGGTATTTAACATTTCACTTTTTTTTTCCATTTATTGAAACTGACTTTCTAAATAATACTAGCCGCTAATGCCCTCATAGTAGATTTATTGACAAGTGACAAAAACACATATTTGAAGGATGTCTTGGTATTTCTTGGCACTGTAATTAAACACTAGATGTGACATATGTCTATGTAAACCCAGTGCTACTCTTTTCAGTGAGGACAAAATGCAAGAAGGGTACTCTGACCATTTTTAAGTTTCAGAAGAGATGCTCCATATGCTAGGATTGAATATTGGCATAGTTTGATCTTAACATACAGATTGCGAATCGTACCTTAAAGATTGGCACTTACAAAACCAGTGAACAATAGGGTGGAATGGGTAAGCTGTCTCCTGGGAACACAGGGCCCGACTTTCTATTTTTTCTTTGGATGTGAAGTTGCTGAGCACTTTTCAGGATTTTCACCCAAACTGTTTGGACTGACTGTATACGTCTTACTGCCTTTTCAGAAATCTGCTTTGCTGTTTGTGCTTTTTCTTGTACTGTATAGCACGGTTCATGCACCTCTCTCTAGATGGTGTACTTTAAAAACAACAGTAAAATTTCAAAAATGGTTTTATCACTGCATACCTAAAATTAGTAGTGTTCAACATGGACTGCCTATGAGTTGTAGTAGACAAGTAAAACTGAACATATATTTGTAGAATGCTGTAAAAGTCATTCAGGAATGAATGCAGTATCAATACCATAATCATGAAACGTTTTTTTTTTACAGGAATGCACTGTCTAGAAATGCTTAATGCATTTTCAGATTTAAAAAAAAATAACTCAGATGATATATTTGAAATGTCTAAAGGAATGCTGTGCTTGAAACATTAATGTAAAAGAAAAAAATGTGTGTCACTGTGATGTCAGTCCACCCTGTGTGGACACAGGAGAAAGTTAAAGACCTTGGCAAGTCACCTTGTATACAATGTGAGGCAGTGGTTATAGACAATAAATTGAATTTGTTATAACCTCTCACCCCACCCTTTTGAGAAGATACCATCCATCCAAAAATTAAAATCATGGCTTTTGTAATCTATCTGAGTCACGCCAGAACCTGGGAGAGGAGGGCTGGCATGCAGTGCTATTGAAAATTGGGCTTGTGTCTAAAGCAGATCAACCTCCATGTATATGGTTAGAACAAATCAATTAATGGAATCCTAGTATTTCTGCAAGTTTGGTGATTTTAAAAACTGGAATAGAAGCATTAATTCAGTGCTTAGTTCTAGTGTTAGAAAACCCCTTTGCTGTAATGCCTTGTATTAACCCTTTGAGCATTGTAAGATACACAATGGGGGGGGGCAAAGCCTTTCAGATCATTTATTTAGACTTAGACTGGTAAAATATACTCTATATCCAAATGTCTAATTATGCTGTTTTTTTAAAAGGGGGGGTAGCAAGAAAGTGTTCCCACGTGGAACACTTGCATTTTATATACGACTCTTAATTTTCCTTCAAGAGGGCTTGATATATATATATTCCCAAATATTCACTGCCATCTAAGTGTACTGTTTACAGATTAAAAAAAAAATCAACTTTTCTAGCATCACATCATGACTCTGTAGAAAAGGAGGACAAGTACATGGGCTTTTGTGGACCTATGTCATAACTGATTTCTGCACATTGAAGGTATCTAGATTGCCTTTAAAAGGTATGATTTTAAAGGGGGGGGGTAGTTAGGTTTCTTCTTTTTTCCCAAAACAAATGATCTCATTTATTTAGCTTTAGAAACTTCAATGTAAGTAAAGCCTTAGGAAGAAACAAGTTCAAGTGAATATAGAGACTGAACTCTTTGGGGCCAGTTAGGCCATTTAGAGTTACATTGCTCATAAGATATTGTTTGGGAATTCATACAGGGCATAATTTTATCTATGCTCCAATACTTTAATACTTTGTCAGAAAATTATATATATATAGATATGAATGGAGAGCAAAGCACTTGATTTTAAGCTCATCTGTCATGAGATGCTGTGACTACTGCTTCAGATATCTCTCTAAAGGACAGGCTGCTCACACCATCACTGGCTTTGTCCCAGGGAGTCTCAGTGCACTCGATTCCCTTTGTTTCCTGCGTGACTGAATGTGAAAGCAGTGTTGTTCACAGCTGTGCTTGCGCTTCCCTCGCTGGGCGCACAGGAGAGTGTAACCCATTCTTACGTGTGGTCACGGGACATCATAGCATAGTACGAGTATGCCGTCAGCGTTGCTTTTTAAGGCAGTTTAGGAAGTCAAACATACAAATTACTCATGTGTTAACATGCAATACTCAAAGGGTTTTAATTTAACTCTCTTCTTTTGAATTCTTCATGATGATTTACTGTAAATGCTTCTCAGTTTGCATGCCTTGATCATTGCTGCTAGTGATTTTATGTGCCAGTAGATCTAACTTTAGTTTACCAATTTTACTTAAATAGTAAAAGCCACTTACAAAGTGACTGCCTAGGATTATTTTTCCCTTTTGTTTAAAGTAATTAGTAATATGTCTTTTAAAAAAAATGTATTTGTCTTTTATTTGGTTCCAGTATTTGATTTTTTTTCTTTTTTCCTTTGTTTTTTAAATAAATTATGATGTTGGGATTGGAAGCCCTGAGTAATGAAATATTTGGTAAGAATTGTTTATGTAACCAAACCTTTATTAGAAGACTTTTGAATCAGGGAAGAAAAGAAAAACGCATTGATTGTTGATAACCAAGCAAATTTTTCTTTCAATAAATTAGTAAGTGACTGCTTTGTTTTAACCTGCTAAACACAATTTTA
Source organism: Octodon degus (assembly GCF_000260255.1). Lineage (NCBI taxonomy): Eukaryota > Metazoa > Chordata > Mammalia > Rodentia > Octodontidae > Octodon > Octodon degus. The sequence continues at coordinate 8,879,759 of NW_004524663.1, read as the reverse complement.
AATGACCCAATTAAGAAGGTATTGAATTTTATTCGTTTAAAAGCATCTTTTGTACCAAAGCAAATTTTTTTCTCTACTCATCTCTATCATCAATTTGGACCTACGGTGGTGACCAACGTGTTGGTTACAGAAACTTTTAAGTGAGTGCCTTGAGAAAACTAGGAAATTTGTGCCTGAGGTGGTAAACTTTTAATTAGGTTAATTGTAGTGCTTACCAATCAGTAATTCTACTATCACTCAGGGCTTTCGTACCTTCTAGGTAAAACTCCTTTCATTGTGTTTTTTTAAGATACTGTATTTTTTTTAAGTGCCATCATTTAAATTTCACTTAGTAAGTGGCAGATTACATTATTCAGTCCCACAAGCACAGAAACATAGTAACACTAGGAGATATTTGAACATTTATTTTACAACCGACTGAATATATTATGTAAATGAGGTAAGCAACTTTTGTAGAGATTGTATGTGTGAGATAATGTAATGTTTCTTTCCAGTTTTTGGACTACAGTTGAATAAACTTTTTAATTATTTAAAAACACCTTTACCGAATAACATGTGATGGTTTTTTTGTATAATGTATTTGATTTTGTAAATACGTATTTCCTGATGTGATTTTTGTGAGAAATGCTAAATCTTTTAGTATATCATGTCCTCTCAAAATTGGCAGGAGCTAAATAATAGTTTGTGGGCGATTTGTATTGTGTACTGTACAATAACTGGGGAACTTTTATAATTATAAAAATATATATTAACTTTTAGTGTGTTGTTTAAACAAATGACTGGAACATACTAAAGATATTAGTAGGATTTTTCTGAATATTTCAGACTTGAACTCAGGCTAGCTTTCTTGTGTTTTTCAAAACAAAATGGTGTCTTGTCTTTTAAAATCAATAAATTTGTTTCCTTGTTACAAAACCCATTTGAAATGGCTTGTTTTTCCCCCTCTCAAATCATTGTCACGAAGCTTTATTACAATACTTCACATAGAGTATAGTGTCTATGTCATTCATTAGCTTAGAAACAAGATTAAGTTGTTTTCCTTTTTGTGTGTCAAATTAAATTGGCAATATTTACACATGAAAAGCACAAAAAAGAGAAAACAAAATTATAAGCCCAGCAGGATACAAATCCTACCCTTGAAGAAAATTAGTGATTGAGTGCTGTTTACTTTGAGAAGCTGTCAACGTTTCCATTGTAAGTCCAGACTTTTGGATGTTCATAATGTGTTTATGTCACTTCACATATTTAGTACCCAAGATCCTTGCTTAAATTGAAACAGCTTATTAAAATGCAATTTAAATACTTATGAAGATATCAAACCCCATTTTTCTTCTTTCTTTGAATGCATACAGAGAAGTCCACTTTCTGATGTACATTACTATAAATATTAACAAATGAATATAGTCATGTATCCACTACAAGAATCACTTTTAAAATTAATTTTTGCCTCACAGATTTTTTTTCAGATCTTAATATATTGAGCCTCCCCCTAGAATATGGAGCAGCCAATATTTGAATGTTCTTGAAAAGAAAGAAATATAGATGAACAAATATCCTTTTGAGAATCTCCAGCATGTTTCCTTCATATCATGATGTAGTTATCGTTAAAATCAAAACATTGACATCTTACCCCATAGAAATACCAGTTCATTCTAGCCTGTCTGGAAATTGGACCCAGTAACTTAGAATGTATCCAATAATGCTATTTACTAAAGATGGACAGAATTGTAGCTAATATTAGAGACAATACTAGAGTAGAAAAATCTATTTGGAGATTTTTATGTTGTAGACATTGCTCTTCTGAGATAGTTGGGATTTTTTTAAAAAACAAAAAAGTTTAAGCTTCTGAGCTTACTACAATTCTTTTTGTTGATACATATTTTTATACATAATGAGCACATTTATCGTAAGGATTTGTACCTGTACATGATATATCGTAACGTTCCCCACCCCTCTGCCTTCTGTTTGGCCCTTCTTCCCCTCCCCATTTATATAAGTTTTAGTTCTATTTTTTCCCTCCCGTTCTCTTTTTCCCTTTCCTTCCTCCTCCTGCCTCATTGTTCCCTTTCAAGAAGAATATATTCAAGAATATATTTGAATCTATTCTTTCCAATACTGCTTTTACTTTAGTACTTGGTTTCTCTTGAAAATCTGAGGTTTTTAAAATACCTTACAATTTGTTGATTTACTCCTGGGCTACAATGTTCTTATTGCTATGAGTTATTAAGATTATTCTCTTCTGCTTTGGCTCAGACATCTCAGTACTTGAACTCATCCTAAAACAACACTAGAGGAAGGTCTTTGTTAACTTTTCATTCAGTCCATCAAGTATTTCTCTTTTGTTTTGGGCCTAAAAGCAATACAGTAATACAGTCTCTCAGTCTTTCTCTGGCTCTGTCTCTCTCTCTCTCTCTCTCTCTCTCTCTCTCTCTCTCTCTCTCTCTCTCTCTCTCTCTCTCAGTGAAGGCGATGCAATTTCTTCAGGCCACTGAGTTCACACATAATGTACCATCATCATTAATCACAGTAACCCTAAAGGAGTCCAACATTGAGTGTGGAAGAGCCTCTCAAACAGATGGTGAATCCTTAACCATTTCTTCAATTGGTATGTGTCCCTCCTTTTATGCCAAGAAGTTTCATAGCTTTCATCATACATTTCCAGCATGAGATTCATCAACTTCTAAGACCTGGTAAAGTTAACTATCATATATACAGATTGAAAACTAGACAGACAGACAGATAGATATAGATATATCTATATATAGATATATCATAAAAAACTGCACTAATTCAAGGTACAACCTTAGCTACATTGTCTAATGGATTGTGAAACCTTTGTTCTTTTTACTATCTTTTACTTTGTACTTTATGTACATGCTGAAGTTTTCATATAAGAGGAGACATACAGTATTTAAGCTTGTGTGCACTTAACATTATGATCTCAAAGTGTATAAAAAGGGAGTCTAGAGAAGGGGCAAAGAGGATGTTGAAATGTGTTATGACACATACTCTACAGTGTATGTAATCATGTACTACAAACATGTACTAAGAAAGTAGCAAAAGAAAGTAGTGAAGAAGGCCAAAAAATGGTACATGCAACTGAAAACTAAAATGAACTATTCTAGAATGTCATCACTGAAATGTAAACTTTAAAATATGACAGGTCTAGAAATAGCATATTAATAACTATTAATAACACATTGGTCCTTTTAATCAATTGTGACTAATCATCCACAAGCATTTTTATACTCTTAAGGGATTATACTTTTTTAAAAAGGCTGTGATGGAGCCTTCAAACTAAACCTATTTACCCTCAATCTGATGTTAAGTTTGAAGTGTACAGGCACTGGGCAGATAGATCAGTGGTCTAAGCACCAGCCTGGTAAGTGCAAAGACCCAGGTTTGAGCTCCAGTACTGCATGCCATGCCAGCCTGGGAACTCTGGACATGCCTTGCAGACCATGGAAACCGGGTATGGTGGTGCATGCCTTTAATCCCAGCATTGGGGAGGCTGAGACAGGAGGATCACTATGAGTCTGAGCTATGTAGCGAGACCCCGTGCCAAATAAATGAATAAATAATGTTTTAAAAGAAATGTATTTGTAATGCCAGCCAAAGTAGAAATGATAAAAATGTTCTTTTTCTGGTAGTGCTTCCACTACTTAGAATCTTGGGTTATCGAAGTTTACCACTAATCTGGGGGTTGACACTCCTGGAACAATAGGTTGTAGACTTAATCCTCCTTGCTCCAGTATAAGGCAGTAACCTGTGTCAGTCTTCCCCATCATAGAAATAACTTCCCTTTGTAACTGTTGGATCATGATTACAATGTACTCAAGCTAGTCACGGGACTGTCACTGAACTGACTTTCTATATTCCAATTTAATGAAGTTGGGGTTTGGTTTCCAAATAGAAACAGTCCCAACTTCTCAGATCTCTAAAGCCACAAGCATCTACATTTGAGGGTTGAGAAGCAAAAATCTTTCGAAGGCCCTCATAGTATAATAGAGGAGCTACTTCCATCCCCATTCCTTGATTCCAGTAACCATACATTCTGATAGCGAGAGGAATGGCAGTGACTACTATTGACTCATGTCTATTGTCTCCCAGATGGCACCATGGCTGAGCCTGCAGCAGGCTGTTCTCTTGATCCACAGAGTGAGTTCCTCCTGTTGGTGAGATCCACACCAAACCACTGAATTTTGTGGTGAAAGCCCACATCCCTTTGCCAGGTAATTCGTTCTCTAATCAGAAATGATATTGTCTTCATAAATAAAATATACAGAAATACAAGAAAGATGACAAGAAAATCCCTACCTCTATCTATCTATGGGAACTACGGCAACTTCGTCCCCTTCCATGGTATAAAAGATCCTTTGTCATACACTTGCCAGGAGACAGTGCTTTACCAGGTGGCCCAGTTGGCACACGGCAGCTCAGCAGCTGCAATCATCATACCAACAAACTACAGTCAAGAGCCCCTGCCACGCACCCATGCCCCTAAGGCCACCGGGTACATGAGCACTTGGAGGAATCACCACAGTAGCTAAAGAAAGAGCTAGACCATCATCCCAGTGTCTAGGGAGTCTCTTCTGCAGCAGATACCTTCTGGTGAGCAATGGTGTAGGACATGAGCATCTTCACATTCAGTTACCCTTCTGAGAGGTGCAACCACATTCTGCACTAGGCACCTTTGTCATCAATTGTGTTCTATTCAAATTCCTGACCAACAAGCTACTATCCACTGCCAGTGAAGCAATTTAAATCTACCCATGATTCCTTCCATTAGATAGCACAAATGGGTAAATCATCGTAACTACTCAGAGGAATTTTCTGCACCACTGTCTTCCCAGGCCCCTCCTGAGTGGTGCAGGAAAGCAGTATTTGTGCATAAATGACTCCATTTGCTCCCATCTTTGAATTGCTGAAGCAAAGAATAATGAATTAGAAATAAGCCATTTCTATTTGAGTGTTCAGGTTCATGCGGCAATTTTTATCTTAATCTTAAAGTAATTAGCATTATTCTGATTTGGAGACATAATGATGACATAGTGGGAAGTAGTTAGAACTTGGAGTCAAGAGACTTGGGATTTTTATTATTCATCTGCAATTAGATTTGTTTTATTGAGAAATTCACTTAACTCTACAGATCTTAGCATCTTTAGAAGGGAAATGTTCTCTAAGGAATGGCTGGAACTGACAGTACATTGGGGTTAAGATACAGTTTTAAAAGTGAGAAGAACCTGACTTTTAACTCATATTCCCACCATCAGTTAGTTTTGTGGCCATCTTGCTGACATTGGTAAGTAATATTACACCAGTAAAACTTGATAGGGGTGTGAAGTATTTGCTAAATACTGGGAAGGTGGCACTACACAAGGAAAAGCCTGCTTGTGAGGAGTGTCAAGGTGTAAGCTCATGTCAAGGTGCACAGCTCATAGCATTGCACCGTGGTTCTCCTCAGCATAGGGGTGCACAGGTGACAGCCAATCTGAGCAAGGCCAAGGGAAAAGCCCCAGAGAAGAGGTAGGCCCAATGAGTTGGACCCTTCAGCGAGAAAATATGGATGGGCCAGGAGCAGTTGCACCAAGAAAAAGACACATCTGGTGTAAAATAAGAAAAGAGCTCTGTGGGATTTTATCCCAAGAGTTGCTTCTTCACAGTGATATAGGTTTCAAGAAGAAACCCAGTGCAGCACCTGCCATATTGCCAGAGAGAATGTAACTAGATGCTAGTGTAGGAAGGGCTTGACTATGTGACATGGGGCCACAGAACACCTCTACCAGAGTTTCATTGCAGCACTGAAGTGTTGCCCTACCACAGAGAATGTGTGTCAGCCATTAGAGACAGATGTAGAGGAGGTGAAGGATAGACAAATCCCCTGAGAAAGGTAAACTCAGGCCAAGAAGAATACAGGGCCTTATTTGCATAGTGGGAGGCCAGATTTGGTGGGCCTATTTTTCAAGGACTACTGGATCTGAAGGTGGTACATTGACTCTCTGGTCTACTTGAACTGCCACCCTGAAACCTACGTCCAGCAGGGCCCACTGGTCTCCTTTCTTCTTCTTGTACCAAAGTGACCAGGGATGTATCTCAGCTTGGACAGGTGGCACAGTCTGGGGTTTATAGGCAGAGGATCTCTTGAGCAAAGGGGTTAGCTCAGAGACCCACAGGCTATAAAGCAGTGTGGAAGGGACTGTGACTTGCTGGATTCAAAAGACTACAGGTCCTGGAAGGACACCACTCATTTGGAAATACATATGGAAATATTTTTTCTATTGACCCATTTTTTTTTCTTTTGGTGATACTTGGAATTTTATCTCTTATTTTCTTTTTTTCCCCCTTTGTTATTAGCTTTCTTTGCTTTGATTTGACCCTCTTTTTTTCTTTTATTTTCTTGATCTCTTTCTTTTAATTTGTTCCCTTATCTTGTCCTTTAGTTTCTCTAATGTCTTCTTTTCTTTTTTTTCCTGTTACAGTCATTCATGTATAGTACAACTAGTTTTCTTTTCTCCTTAATAAGATCCTTTATTTCATTTACCATCTCTTAATTTTCTCATTTACCATCATTTAATTTTCAAATTCTACTTTTTTCATGCTCCCATTTCCTGAAAACTCTGTCCTTAGTAGTATAAGCATTAAACTTTGTAACTCTTTAGATGGTCAACTGTTCTATTGTTATGTTGGTGGAGGTAAAGTTGTTGTTTAGACATCTGCTGTATACAAGTATCTACTTCATCTTTGTATTTATACTATAACCATACTAGGTAAAGATTATTTATGATTGGCTTTTAGGGTCTGTCAATATCCAATTTGTATTTGGTACTATTATAGTTGCTATTTTACTACTGTAGCCAAGGTGATATACTTGTTAGGGTCATTTTGTTTTCTGTGCCAATATCTGGGTTGCCTTGGAATAATAAACAGTGCTTCAGTCCTTTCCTGATGAGCTGGTACTAGGCCAAATAAGCTGCAACCTCCCCTCTCAAATAAGCTGGATTGATCCTGGGACAGAAGAAAAGCCCAGTATTTACCCATGCCCATAGGCTGTCTATGAAAAAAAGACATTAACTAAGGAGGTTTCATACTAGACAAAAACCTACACACTGTAATCACCTCTCAAACCTCAGTACAGAAAACAAAACAAATGAACAAAAAAATAAAAATATGAGAACACAAAGGTTTTTTTTAAAGCCCCTAAAGTTCCCATCTTTACCAAAACTAATCCATGGCACACTGCAGGGAAGGAAATCAAAAGCCAAAGAAAAGAGATAAAGCCAAAACAGAAAGGCTAATAATGGAGGTAACAGAAGAGATCAACAAGGTGCTTGGCAAACTCACAGAAGATACAACTAAACAGTGAGCCAAATAAAGCAAATGATCAGTGAGTCTACAGAAGACACTAATAACAAAATTAAAAACAAAAAACTAGGGCTGGAAATACAGCTCAGTGGCACAGCATCTGCCTGGCCTGAGTTTGTTTTCTGGTACCTAAGAAGCAAAATAAAACTAGTAGTGCTAAAGAAAGAGATGCAAAATATGAATGGCTTGCATAGAAAAGAATTGGAAGTCCATAAAAAAGTTCCAAACACAAATCCAACTGATAAAATTCTAAAAAGCATAGATAGCGAAAGCAGTCATTATGAGGACAGAGTGCTGGATCTAGAAAACAGGGCCATGGTTGGTGTTCAGTTAATAAGAGGTACTTTAAAAACATTAAAAATGGATCCAAGGGCTGAC
>NW_004524663.1:8859534-8866354 GCF_000260255.1 Octodon degus | reverse complement strand
AGGAAAGTGATCGATGATGTAGAGTGTGCCTAAGGAGAGTCACATGGAGAGAAAACATTCTCTCAGGCTTTCACAGAGAGCACATTGGCCAAGCAATGTCTGTGACTTATCCACTTGGCTGACACTGGCAAAGGATCTACAATCTGAGGTAAAGGATCTCAGGATAAATCCTGAGGGGATTTCACTGATCTTATCAGACCCAAAAGCTACAACTCTTGATGCATAGGTCTTGCTTTATCTTGGTCTTAACCATCCAGCAGAAAAGTATAAAAACAAAGTATAAGAAGTAAAGCCTTGGTGTCATATTAAGCTGTAGGGGACTCTGGTTAACAATTTTGGACATTGCCAATGAAGTGGAAGCCCCAATACTATTATGTACTAGTGGACTCTTGTAGAATATTTTGCTGAGTTAACACACCTATAATATTCAAATAGCAGAACTAAACAAAAAAAGGTGATACAGATGAATGTACATTTTGTATCTGTGTATTCAAAATGCTTAGGATAGATATATAGTTACATTCTCTTAATGAATAGAGGGATTTGTTCTAATAGTTTGTAAATAGGATATCATGTCTGCATTATTTGTACAGCAAATAACCACTAGGAAGACTGTATGCAATGTGTTATTATTGAGACTATCCTACCAACTTGGTTTGAAACTGTCTCATCGCTATTTGTTTATCAATAAAATTATGGGAAAAATAAATAAAATTGTATTTAAAAAAGAGAGATTCCTAGATACATATGAACTCCCAAAAGAGAACTAAGAAGACTTAAAAATCCTCCATAATTTAATACAAGACAATGAAAGAGAAGAAGCAATAAAAATCCTAACACCTATGAAAAATCATCAGCTGGTGGATTCACTGCTTATCTTTACAACTTTTCAAACTCTTTAAGTACATTGAAAGGAAAGACATATACCTAGAGTCACTCTGAGAAGCTAGCACTAACCAGATTCCAAAACCAGACAAGGATCCAACCGCAAGAGAGAACTAATGGCCAAGATCTAATAAGCATAGATGGAAAACTTCTCAAGACACTGACAAACAGAATGCAACAAATCAAGGAGACTATATGCCATACCAAATATGATTCATTCCACAGATGCAAGGGTGGTTAATCATAGGCAAATTGATAAATATAACCCATCACATAAACAGAAGCAAGGACAAAAATCACATGATCATCTCAATGGATGCAGATAAAGCTTTTGACAAAATCCAACTTCCATTCATGATGAAAGAAAAAAATCTAAAGAAAATACATATAGGAAGAGCTTATCTCAATCTGATATAAGCCATTCATAACAAACCTACTGTCAGCATTATATTGGATGTGGAAAAAATGAAATCTTTCCCACTGGACTCAGGAACAAGACAAGGATGCCCACTATCACCGCTCTTGTTCAACATAGTCCTTGAAATATTAGCTAGACAAATTAGGTAAGATAATGAAATAAAAAGAATATGGAATGGCTGACCAGATAGCTTAGTGGATTATTAGGTAGACACAGGGGCTGGGGTTTTGATCCCTGGCCTTCCATGCTGGCTCTGCCCCCAGGGTGCACTGAGGTGAGGAATGAGACTGGGTGTGGTGTTGCACACCTGCAATGCCAGGGCTTGGGAAGCAGAAAAACGGGAGGATCACTATGAATCCAATCTGTGTAGGGAGACCCTGTAGACCCTGAACTAAATACATTTTTAAGGAAAAAAAAAAAAGGAATGTGGATAGGAAAGGAAAAAATGAAAGTATCATTGTAGATGACACAATCTTGTACTTATAAGACCTAAACAAGTTCAACCAAAAGACTCCTAAAATTAACAAGAAAATATAGCATTGTACTAGGATATAAAATAAACACACCAAAATTTGTAGCATTCCTATACATTAATAAAGAACTTACAGGGGGATCACTTACTCGGGGTCCCCCTTCTGTCCCTCTCTTAGACAGACATTTTCTTTCTCCCAATAAATATATTCTGCTTATAACCTCTGTTTGTTCCTAAAATTCATTCTTCAGTTTTAGAGAATATGAACTCATCCCAGATACTTTTTGGGTCAGGAGTTTCATTTTTCCTCTATATCATTTGGAGGTCATCCACCCAAGATCAGTATTTCTCCCTATGTCATTTGGAGGTTCCCACTGAGATCACTGGACGGAGGTATGAGTTTGCTTTTCTTTCATAGATCCTAAATTGGGACTCATTTAGGTAACAAATTTGTATGCTTCAAATGTTGATATGCCTTTTCCTTTGCTCATAATTGCTCATGTTTTGCCTTATACAGCTCTGTCATAATTTCTTATGCTTTGTCTTTTATATGGTTTTGTTAAATGTTGGTCAAAATATAGTTGGCAAATCTCAGTTAAAACATGGAAATGTCACAAGGTTGTGATATTTCTCTAATGGGATATTTTGTGACTGTTTTATACTTGTATATGTTGTATTTGAACTAGTTGCTAAATGTACTGATAATCCTTGCTTGGCTTTAGACAATCATGCTAAGAGAGAGTAAAGTTAATAAGCTTTCTAGTGGATTTTATATAAACTTCTATAAATTGGGAATTTTAAATCTAGCTCAGACTTAGAATATGTAAATGCCCATATGAAATACAGGATTCCTTTTGCCAACTAAATGACATTAGGTCAGCAACCATTCTTAAAGATTTGGAGGACAGGTTTCACTGGGACAGACTGGCTCTGATCCCCCTCTACACGCTAGAGGAAATGTCAGGCATGCTGTGTTTCAATTTCCTTTCTTTGACCTTACTCCTAATTTTCCTACCTCTTTGTACTTTCCTTTTTAGAGGCATGTAAAATTAGGAAAATGATATAGATTGTTTCAACTAAGTGAAGCCCTCAGAAAATGAGCATTTGTTGATGCCAAAGACAGGGAAGTCATTTTAGAAAAAGAACACATACCCTATCTCTGGGTCAGATGAGACAAAGAGGACTATGCCCATCCAGGAGGACATGTATAAAAGCCATGTCCCAGCTTAGAGTTCTGGGCAGGTTTCCTTTGGGAGACTAAACCTGAGACACAGTGGAGAGAACCAACTTATGGATGACACCAGAAGGAGCTGTCTCCAAAAACAGTACACTTACAGGACCAAAACAAATCTTGTATAATAGAGGATCTCCAACATTTTCTTCTAGGTCTAGTTGTCATTTAGGTGCATAAGAGCTAAGTTTTGGACTTTAAAACCTTTACTGTAAAGTGCTAGATAATCTTGTTCAGGCTGTTAACTATCCTTTGTAGAACTTGGACAAATAGTGGTTACTCTGGCAGCTAGTAAATGCTCTTAGAGCAGCTGCCACTCTTTGAAGCAGAGTACAGGTTTCCCCAGCCATTCTTTGGTGAATCCCCATTGAAGCCAGTGGCTGATGGAATGTTGACCAGATACACAGCTGGATTCCCTTCCAGAGACTGATCTCTGGTTTGTCAGCCATTAGAAACTGAGAACACCTGAGGAGTCATGGCCAGGGCTATGCTTTGGCAGATATCTAAGGGTGCTTGGTGGAAATTGGCTCTTGACAGCTGAAAAATCTCCACTTAACTATTTTACTTTTTTCTCCCTTTTTGCTAGTAGACTAGGAATTCTACCTGAGACTTTCAGTATAACCTTTAATGAGCCACTCCAGAAATTAGGCTGAGGCAGCTTGCAATAGTTTATATTCTACAGTGGCTATCAGGGGAATGATTTACACCTGTGCCTTACTTGTTAACTAAGAAAGATTTTTGTCGGTCTTAAAGTAATGTGGCTTTGCCAATATGTAAAATGTGATTGTTAGATGATGAATATAAGTTTTACCTGTGAGCTCCAAAGATTTAATATAGCTAGTCCTTCTAGGAAAGGCTGCCATGGTGATTGGTGGAAGAACACAAGTGTCTTGGAGATTTCTTTGCCCGAGGGCCCAGGGTAAAGTTCCCCCAGTCAATTGTCTCTTTTGTCTACCTCCAAAGGTAATCTCTTTTACAGTACAGCAGGGAAAATGCTCCACTTCCAATGTACCTTTTCATATAATAGGGATGCTTACCTCTATAGGCATTACTGTCACCTGACCAATTATAACATATTTACAAATATTCAGTAAGAGTAAATGCACAGTTCACATGGTTCGTGAGATTCTCAGGAGACTAAAATCATGTGCTAGTTCAAGGGTGGATAGGCAGGTCGGATCTTGTCTCCCCTCTCTCCTAAGCATCCACCTGCTCTAGAGTGGTCTACTCAGGGGACACCTTGAGAGAGAATCAATTGGAGGTAAGGTGGAGACGTCCAGAACTCTTTCTTTTTGCATTCCAGATTATGGGAATTTCACAAAGTCTCTTCCTCCTTTAGAGTATATCATTATGCACTGAAAGATGTTTGATCTATACATGCTAAAAAGCCACTTAATATTTTTCTGCACATGTCAATGGCCTATGTACCCCCTGGAGCCAAAATGGAAACAGAGGGAAGTAGAAAGGAAAATGGTAAAAAAAAAATGTCTTATGTTAAGATTTTGTTTACATTAAAAAAGTCACTGTTATCTAGTTTTAAAATGTAGACGTGAGCTTCAGGAGAACCAGAAAGTTCAGGTGTCTAAGGCATTCACTATCCCGGAGCATAAGGCTGCTCCTTCCTAACCTTTGGAGCCTAAGGACAAGACAGTGTTAATCACAGCTTCACTCACCATTACTGAAAGTAAGGTTTCCCCTATTTGCCTTTCTAAACGTTGGGCTTCTAAAACAGCTGTAATTCAGGCCTCTACAAGGCTACACCCATCCTTAGCTGAATTTAGACAAGCTCAAGGACAATACCCTTTAAAGAAATAAATAAGCAATTCAGAACTTCCAGAGTTCATGTGCCTTTTTCTCTCAGTGACCTAAACAGATAAAGTCAGATCTTAGAAAATCTTTAGATGACTCTGATAAGTACATTGATGTCTTTAAAGGACTTGTTGAGACTTAGAAGTGTTAATCTTAAACTAAACTTTGACTTTTAATGAAAGGCAGCCTTACAAGCTACTATTACATTTTGAGATACATATATTGTTCATTTTAAATAGCCAAAAAATAGACAACCAGTGGAACTACCTGTTCCCACTGGGCCCAAATAGTCAGGCCCCTGCCAGCCTAATAGCCAGGTAGGAAACTAGAAAAGACATTTTCTTTCAAGTGTGTATTATTGAAGGTCTAAGAACTAGAACCAAGCCTTCTAGTTATTTTAAATGTTAGCTATTTACCAGGAGAAAGATAAACACATTTCTGATTTCTTAGAATGTTTAATAGAGGCCCAGATAAGATATACTTTCCTAGATCCTAATTCAATATAGTGACAGATTATTCTTACAGATAAGTTCATTACTCAGTCAGCTCCAGATATTAGAAAAGAACTACAAAAGATAGAGTTTGCTGCAGACAACTCGCTTGATACTTTAATAAAAACTTTTTATTGTCCTATAACCAGGACTGGGAGATGACCAGGGAGAAAAAACAAAGAAAGAACTGGGGAGAAAGCTCAGTAGAATAGGCACTTGCCTGACAAGTGCAAGGTCCTGAGTTCAATCCCCGGTACCACACACACACACACACACACACACACACACACACACACACAAAGGCAAAGAGACCAAAACTGGCTGCCTTTGTTGCAGTTTCAAAACAGACCCTAAGTAAGTCTGATTCTCTGGTCTCCAAAAAGAGCTCAATGATGAGATTCATCTGCTGCTACCCTCAGAGGCCAGGCCAGCATAAGAGGGATGGCCTTAAGAGGGCCACAAGCCATGTCCTGACTGCCAAGGCAGCCATTAAAAATGAGGCTGCGCTCTGAGGCGGAGGCCCTAGAGCTCATACTCAGCTTCCCAGGCGATCCAGTAGGACTGAAGGGCCCTGGGCCTGCCTCCTCCCTCTGGCCAGGCTATTATCTGTACCTGTCATCTCCTTGGAAGAGCCCTGAGTAATCATGACTATAAAGGAAGGAAAATCCAGCCTATTTCTGGACATTGGAACAGGTCTCTTTTGTCCTTCTTCAACCCTTCCTTTCAGTCATCATACCTCACTAGAAACAGACTTTAGAAGACATTTGGGTGTAGTTTGTAACTGAGATACTGCAATATATGTTCATGCTGTTTACTAATCAAAATGATGCTGAGATTAATTTTTTACAAATGTAATTATATTGTTCATGTATAAGACTCAAAAATGTATTTCACTGGTTAAAACAGATCCCCAAGGACAGATAAATTCCTGTCAGTGTAAAAAGTTTCTAAGGAAATTGGCTACACACGGTCCAGTCGCTTTAGGCCTATCGATAGAGCCAGGTCTTATATTTGAGACATAAAACTCAGCCTTAGTGTTAAAAGAAAAAAACTCTCAGCAGTGACCCTTGCTTATAATAGAGGCGATATCCAAAACACTGAATGGAACATTGATTTAATCTGACTGAATGCTATATATTTCATGAGGTGTATAAGTTAATCTGGTTGATTTCTCATGTAACTTGGATATTTCATGTTCATAATTAATACGGGTGTGATCTCTCTTAGCTAAATCTAAAGGGACTTATAGCAAAGTATCAGACTCTGTAAAGGGGTCTAAAGCCAGTGGGTTATTGCTATTCCTTTAAAAAGGCTTCTAAGTTACCTGTTAGCTCGAATGCTCATGCTTTGATTATATATGGTTAATTTATCAGAAAATGTATTTGTTAGGGTCTGGGGAGATAGCTCAGTAGAATAAGTGCTTGCCTGGCAAGAGCAAGATACTGAGTTCAATCACCAGTACCGAAAAAAAGAAAAGAAGAAGAAGAAGAAGAAGAAGAAGAAGAAGAAGAAGA
>NW_004524663.1:8857473-8859434 GCF_000260255.1 Octodon degus | reverse complement strand
GGGTATAAGAACCTCCACATACAGAAAGAACAGAAAATTCTCCAAAGATGGAAAAGTATCTAACAGAAAAGTGAGGTATATAGAAATCCAAAGAACCATGATGAGGAAAGAACTACTCCATGACTCATGGTAATCAAAATATTATAAATCCATCATAAGAACAGAATCCTAAAAGCAATAAGAGTAAAGCAACAAATCATTTATTATGGAAAAACCCATCAGAATTACAGCAGACTTCTCCACACAAAACTTAAAGGCAAGGAGTGCTTGGAGTGAAGTGTTTCAAGGCTTAAAAGAAAACAACTCCTAACCCAGACTGATTCAACCTGCAAAATTATCCTTCAAACTTACTGAAGAAATAGGATATCTCCATGATAAAGAACACCTGAAGGTACTTCTGACCACCAACCCACCACTACAAAAAATTCTCAAGTATTTCCTAGATAGTGACAATGCCAAAAAATGTCCAAAAGAGTGATTGGCCAGGTAGGGTAATCAATTAAAGAAAAGGAAAAGAAAGGAAAGCAGCATCATAATAACAATACAATGCCAAGAATAAATAATACCTATTAGTAACAACTATGACTGCGAGTAGTCTCAACTTACAGTCAGAAGATGCAGATTAGCAGAAAGCATGACACAACAATGTCTAAAAGTGTGTTATTTACCAAAAGAAACCCACATTAACCAGAGAAGAAATTCAGAGGCTGAAAGTCAAAGGATGGGAGACAATATTCCATGCGACAAGAATCCCCAAACAAGCAGAAGTAGCTACCCTATTTTCAGAAAAGGTGGACTTCAAGCCAAAAGTGATCAGAGGAGCCAAAGAATGTCACTACATTTTGGTTAAGGGAACAGTTCAACAGAAAGGGCTAACAAAATTATGAGCATATGCACATGGAACACCCACGCCTTGAACTTCATAATCCAAACATTACTGAATACAAAAGATCAGAACAACATGAATGTAATAGTAGAAGACCTCCAATACCTACCTGTCAAAAATAGACCAAATAGACAAAAAGTCAATGCAAAAATTATCAGAGTTCAGTCACACCTTCGAACAAATAGATTTAGTAGATAACTGCAATGTATCATCCATCAAAAACAGAGCACATATTCTACTCTGGAGCACATGGGACTTTTCTTCAAAATAGACCATATATCAGTGCATGAAGCAAGCTTTAGTAACAGTTTTACCAAACATATTTTCAGATAATGGTGCAATGAAATTAAGAATCAGTGGTAATAGAAACCTCATTAATTATGAAAATGCATGGAAGTTAAACAATAGACTCTTGAATAATCAATGGATCACAAAAGGAATTAAGAAAGAAATAAGATAGTTCTTATAATTTGGTGACAATACTAGTACAACATACCAGATTTTATGGACAAAATAAAAGCAGTCCTATGAAGGAAATTTATACCTTGGATGCCTATATCAGAGAAACAGAGTGAACCCAAATAAATAACCAAAAAATGTATTTCAAGCATAGAAAAACAAGAACAATCTAAATCCAAAACTAGCCTATGGAAGGAAATTAGAAAGATCAGAGCAGAAATCAATGAAATTCAGATGAAGCATACAAGAAAAAAAAATCAATGAATTAAAGAGCTTAGTATTTGAAATTATAAACAAAAGACAAATCCTTACCCATTCTTATCAAAAGAAAAGAGGAACAAATCTATTTAATTAGAAATGAAAAACATTTTAAATCTCAGTGGACACTGCTGAAATCCAGAGTATTACTAACAATAACACTGCATGAATCTGTAACCCAGAAATTTGGAGAACTCAGAAAAACAGAGAGAGATCCAGTCCTAGGCCAGGCCCGGTGAGTGTGTGGGACAGCTTCCGGCTATCCTGCACTGGAGGGACCTGCGGGTCCAAGCCCAGGTGCAGCGTAGGTGAGACCCTCTTCCACCCCCTTGGGTACCCCACCACCACTCCACAACAC
>NW_004524663.1:8842596-8847123 GCF_000260255.1 Octodon degus | reverse complement strand
GAGGAAGAGGAATGGGATCCACCAGATTGTGTGTATGGAGACATATTAATGCCTTAACTACCCACCTCAACTACCTACCTCATACAGCCCAGGTGAGCTGAGCCTTCTTGAGGTTTCTTACCTCATTACAAAGGATGCTATCTTCATGTTCCTTGGACAGGGCTGCCTGCAGGAGGCCTTAAAACTAAAGTTATATCTTTTTCAGTGGGCCCCAGGTATCTGACACAGACTGCAGAAGTTAGAAGGATTTGTAGGAATGAATTTGTCTGAGTTGAAGTGTGTCCTAGTGGAAAGGATACAGAATGGAATTATAGACAAAAAATGAGAATGGTGATACTAGCAGCCTATAGGAATGAAGACCAGTCAGGAAACAGGGAGAAAGTTATGCTTCCCTCCCTGGATCCAGACAGAAAGAAGGGCCATTTCAAGCAAAAAATGTCCAAAGCTGCTAGAGAAGGAAAAAAGAAAGTGTTCATGATGGAGTCAGAGGAAGTTTCAGTTTGAGGTGGTCATGGGTCTTCCCCTCTCAGTCTGAGGGAACCCATGTTAACTGCCAATATAAGGAGAGAGCTGGCAAATCTTTTAATAGTTGTTCCTGCAGATGTGTCAGTAGTTACTCAGCCAGTGGCCCCACTTGCAAACTGGAAAGTACTCAGTGTTTTCCATAGGTCTTCATGTGCCCCCAGTAATGAGTTGGCCAGTATATTTGAGATATCCAATGGCTATAAAAGATAAAAAAGGGATTTAAGAGATCTTTGCTAATGGACCTAAAAAAAGTTGTAACTGGTCTTTTTATAATTATAAACTTAAAAAATGTTATGATATTCCAGATCCTCCTAATGCCTCAATAGTTGTTAAAAATATTAGATATCAAATCAATGATATATAAGATGCTGAGGTCCCCTGGACTCTAACTTTATGTCTTTATGGGAAGTTATTACTGTCTGCTTGATACAAATCTTTCGCTATATTCATAATTATCCTGTTGATGTGATTATTTGACCTATGCATGTTTAATTGTTTGGCTTTGTTTCCTCCAGACTCAAAGCTATACACCCACCAAGATAAAAATGCCTGGTGTCTATGGAGGGCCTTTAGATAGAACCACTGGAGAGTATCTCTGACAGCCAGTCCACAACTATGGTCCTCTGTAGTTGTGGCCTAAAGAAGCCAGAGCAGTCATCGCCCATGGTTCCCTCATGGCAGATCAAGTTACTTCTTCAGAGGGGCAGCTGTTGTAGGCAGCTGAATTAGACAGAAATATTATAGGTAGTCAGACAGGACCAGGCTCTCAAGGAAACAATATGGAAGACATGGTGGCTTAGCAACTTGGAAGAGACAGACACTCCCTATAGGCCAGACTTCAAGACAAAAGGAAACAAATACAGCTACATACTTCCCTAGGGATGGGCATCAGGGATTGATATTCTAAATAGGTATCAATCACCTTGAAAGAGCCCAAATGAGTCACTAACCCAACCCCCAATAGGAAGAGACCTTGTCCTGTATTCATGCCCACTTGCTACATGACTCACTTCCCCATTTGATACTGGATTTAATCAATTTTACCTGAGCAATGGTACTTTTAATTTCATTGGTTGGCCGTGGTTTGGTCCCACCTCATACCCACCTAAGTGAGTTCCCGTGTTCTCCACCACCTTAGACCTGCCTCACTGCATGGTGTTCCTCTATAAAAGAAACAGCTTCCTGGGGTCCACCCACTCGGGGGCCCCCTTCTGTCCCTCTCTTGGACCAAAGCTTTCTTTCCCCCAATAAATATATTCTGCTCATAAAAGAACTTACTGAGAAGAATTAAGAAAACAAGGCTATTCATACTATCATCAAGAAAAAATAAATACTTAAGAATTTATCTAACCAAGAAAGTGAGACTTAGAAACTATGAGCTGAATAAACCTTCCCTCTTTCACTTTGGGTGTCAAGTGATTTATCTCAGTAAGGAGGAAAGAAACTAAGACAAAAATGTTAAAACAGAAAAAATCTGATGGAAAATGAAATAGGTAAAGCCCTTGAAGACATGGGTGTAGCAAGCAGTTCCTAAACAGAACACCAAGGGCACAAGAAATAATATAGAAAATCAACAAATGAGATCCTGTTAAATTTAAAAGTTTCTGCACAGCAAAGGAAACAATCAAAAGACAGAGGAAATAAACTACAGGATGGGAATACATTTTGCCAGCTATTCCTCATGAGACTACCATCTAAACATATAAAAGACTCAAGAAAATTAGACCTCCCCCCACAAAGATCTAATTTTTTTAAATGGGCAGCTGAAATAAATAAACACTTCTCTGAAGAAGAAATAGTGGCCAATAAATGCATGCAAAGCTGGGCATGTTGGCGCACGCCTGTAATCCCAGCTCTCAGGAGACTAAAACTGGAGAATAGCCAAAACTTCAAGGCCAATTGAGCTGCACAGCAAGAGCCTGTCTCAAAAAAACAAAACCCCATGAAAAAAATGTTCAACATCACCAGCTATGAGAGGAATGCCAATTAAAACTACACCAAATGAGGACCAAAATGGTAGTGATGAGTGCCAGCAACCCACCTTCTCTAGGACAAAATGTCCAGAGTCTGGAAAACAAGAGCTGGGAGAGGAATCAAAGTGAGTGAAAGTCACCTGGGAGGTATGAGGGAAGTGACAGGAAGCAAACAGGACTAAGCAATACAGAAGAAATAGACCCACCATGGAGGAGAAGCCATGCAATGCTGGCTAGTCGTCAGCTGGAAGACATGACCTAACAAACTTTTGCTCATGGAGAATTGGAGAACTACATCAGGAGAGAAAGAATGGAACCAGAAAGGAATGGGGAGGAGTCAGGAATGGAACAAAAAGGGAAATGCAGGGCACTGCTTCTAGAATGTCCTTCCACAGTCAACAGCTGCTGAGTGACCACAGGAGAAGGGCCTGCAGCCGCGGTCACAAACAAGAGCTGGCGGGGATGCCATTGTAAGGAGGCCTGAGTGTTTGAACCTGGGTCCCAGAGCAGCCCCTTATTTTTAGAGTGGTTGAGAGGAAGACATGCACATCACAGGAGACTGCTGGTAGTTAGAAGACAGACTGGGAAGAGTCTCGATGCGAGATGCAAGGACTGGTGAGCAAAGACCTGGGTCCTGCTTGCGGTCAGAGGCCAGGTTCAGCCCAGTTACCCAGGATGGGATGGTCACTTTGGTACTGTGTTCTCGCCATAAGCAGAGCTGGGGCCAGACTGCCACCTTAGGCTTCTCGCAGGAACAGAGACATGTCCAAGCTGGGCTCTGCTCCTTAACCCTAGACTGAGAAAAGGAGCTGTGTGTCCAAAGCAACATCAAACATTATTGTCCTTTATTGGATTGGATTATTTTTCATTTTTATTTCACTTTCTAATTCTTTTATTCTTTGCTATTTTCCTCCTTCTGTGCCTTTGCCCCACTTTTAATCCATTAGTTTACCTTTTTCTTTCATGAGGGTGTCTGTGAGGGGGGCTTCACTTACTTTTGCCTTTTTTCTTCTAATGTAGAGGGCAAGGACTTCACCCTTGGTCTTTTATGTCCCTCCTACTTTTATCCATACCCTCTCTTGTGACCTCTTTCTCCTGTGTCTTATTCATTCTCATTCTCATTTTTATCTTCTCCCCTTTTCATTTGTCTCCCTTTAACTTTTTTTTTAAATTCATTTTTAATCATTTATTTATTTATTTGGTACAGGGTCTCACTACACAGCTCAGACTCACAGTGACCATCATGTCTCAGCCTTCCTAGCACTGGGATTACAGGTGTGTGCCACCACACCTAGTTTCAGTGGCCAGTATGGCGTGCCTAGAGTTCTAGGGTCGGCAGGGCATGCGGTACCGAGGATCAAACAAAGGTCTTTGCACTTCCCTTCTAAGGCAGGCACTTAGACCACCAAGCTATCTCCCCAGTCCTGTCTCCCTTTAACTTTGCTCTAATATTTGTATCATCATAGGCTCTTTTCCCATTCCAGCTTCTCACTATGAATTTGTACCTAGTTTTCCCTGTTGCCCCTTATAAACATATAACAAACCTTTGCCATCACTATAATACTCTCTCCTCCTCCTGTGTTCTCTTTCTTGTGTCACAGAGCAGAAAATTTTAAAACTTTTGATTTCCTTTCTCTTTTATGTTCTACCCTCTGACATCACCTGGTCTCCATCCCCTGGTACTGTATAACTGATTTAGAAAACTGAGTCTATAAAATTACTGGACGGTGCTGTTTTTCACCATTACAGGAGACATAGCTATCCCATGTAGTGCACATTAACTGTGGGCTAAGACTTAGGCTGTTAGCATGCTTCCACTACAGCTATGCACTTCTGCTCTAGGTTAAAGGGAGACTAAAAACAGGGCCCCATGATATGTGACTTCTCAACTATCCCTGATATGTGCCACTGTAAGGCATTAGCCTCTTACTACTAGAGTTGATCTGATTGCACAAGAATAATCCTAGACCCAGTCCTAGCCCAGGTTCGGTGAGTGTGCGGAGAGTTTCCTGCTACCCTGTGCCGGCGG
>NW_004524663.1:8816791-8835456 GCF_000260255.1 Octodon degus | reverse complement strand
CACTAAGAAGAATATATGCAGTGTATTATTTATTGAAACTGTCCTTCCGATTTGATTTGAAACTGTCTCATTGCTATCTCTTTGTCAATAAAACTTTGAAAAAAAAAAAGAATAATCCTAATGGCAATTTTGTGCCAGTGATCCTGTCTTCTAAATTTACTATTATACTCAGGGAGAGGGACAGATTCCACAAGAAAAAAATAGCCTGTGTCTGAGTTAGTTTCATTATTTCAGTAGAGGAACCAGAGGAGTTATCAGTGTGCGAGCACTCAGACTCTCAGGCAGTGAAACTACTTGGAAGTCACATATGCAGTGTCTTATTGGAATATTTAATCTATGTTCTCACTGGACATCTTATAGGTATAAATGTACCTTTCTTGATTTATTCAGTAATGTGGGATTATGTTGTGTTCTTGTCTTACTCTTTTCTCCTCTCATTGCTGGGACAAACACCTTACACTCAAAATGAAGGAAGGAAAGGTTTACTTAGCTCACACAGCTACTGGAGATTTCAGTTCATACTCAGCTGGCTCCAAGGCCAAGTGACACCTGGCAGAGGGCAACCTTTCATGTTGGTAGCAAAGAGTAATAGAGAAAAATGCAGAAGTAGCATCAACAATGGCTACAGAGAGGAGGTCTGTCTCCCTTAAGTTGCATTCAGGCCATCTGCCCCAGGACGCATGCAGCACTCACACTCATGATCACAGTCATGAGTTACTTACAAACTCTAGAAGTCCTTCCCATGACTGCATGGGGCTTTGCGGGGACAACTAGACACAAACCAAAACAGTTCTTTTATGGTTTCCTATATTTATTAGGTTTTAACTTTTGTGTATTTTTTATTGGCTCTGACTTAGTAATTTTCTAGGTTCTCTACCTTGTCCTGCTGCCTATCTAGTCTCTTCATCTCAAACTCCCACAGCAATGTTATTAACATGTTTCTTCATTCTTTTTCCAAGCATGTAAACTCCTCCTCTCAAGTTTTAGAAGTTCCCACACTTCCTTTCATCTTAGCTTCTGGACAGTCACTCCTATCTTCTCTAGTATTATTCCTTGATCTTCTCCATCCTAAGCCTTTGGGTAACTTACCTAGGTTATTGTCATCCCTATCAGCAAGTTCTGACAAGCATATAGCTTTCCTCAATCACAAAGTAAACCTCCTTTGTCCCATTCCTTGCCCTTGCCCCCACAAAATATTCTCTGAAAACTCTCAATACTCATACAACTCTCAGTAAAAGTACTCTGATAGAACAAGATCCCACATCAACTTTTTTCTTCTCATGACCACTATTCCCCTCTTCCAACCTCCCCTTTGCCTAACATTCTTCATCCAACAACCTCCTATTCTCCCACCTACTTCACCTACCTCACTGCAGAGCAACCAAAGATAATAAGCTCTCAGAGAGTGCACAGAGAGCAGACAAAGGAGGAAGAGTAACTTCAAGGGCTATCATGCAGAGCTGTTGCAGGATTGGATCTGTGGATGCTGTTGTAACAAGAAATAGTTCTTCCAGAAAAACATAGGCACACAGTTGAAATCACTTCAAGTAAATAATAGAAGGTGTAAGTACTAGTGCTGGACATAAAAAAACTGAATATTAATTATAGATAGGAAATATCCTGCTGAAAATCTCTATGTAAGCCACAAACTCTCATCCTTCCTTTAGTCCCACCCTGCAGTAACATACTCCCAAAGGAGGAGCAAAAGGAAGGAGCTATATAAAATTTTTAAAAAGATATCTTGAGGTATCTCTAGATAGGTCTAGATATACATATACCTCTAGAGATATCTAGTGATAGAGGTGGAGAGCAGAAAGAGATAAGGATAAAGATACACATAAGAGAATGGGAAAGCAAGGAAATCAATGTCTAAATCCTCCAAGTTTCCCATGTGACAGAAAGGGGTCACAAAGAGACCAAAAACAAATACCAGGCAGCAGAAATCTATGAAAAGTTCATAAACGGATTGAAGAAAGTAGATGAGTTCAAAGGAGAAATGAACCAAAAGTTCATAGCAATTTCACTCAATATGGCCATGATGAATTGTGGAGAAACAGATTAAAAATCTTGATGAGCTAACCAAAGTGGTTTAAAATTCGAGTGACAGATTCAACAAGGCTATGGACTCCTTGAAAAGATGTCAGACATAAATAACTGAAATAAAAAACAGTATAGAATTCATACATGACAGAAAAGATCAATGTAAAGAGTATCTGATATTGATAACAAAATAGTGAATTGCAGTAATAAAAAACAACTCAAAGAAGGCAGAAAAAAAGAGATGAGAACAAGAGAAGGCCAGCCAGCATCTAGTTGGTGACAATGTGAAGACCAGTCTAAAGCTAATCTGAATTATGAAAAAACTAGAAGATGCCACAAATGGATTCACTAACACACAGACATCATAGAAGAAAATTTCCAAAATATAATAAAAAAAGTTTAAAATACAATTAAGATATGTGTATAGAACACCACAAAATTATAAGAAGAGTATCTTACCATGGCATATCCTTATGAAATCACCAGAAATTCAGCAAGATGTAGACTTTTAAAAGTAGCCAAAGCAAAACAATAACAAATCATATGTGAAGGTAAACCAATTAGAATTGCAGTCAACTTCTCAACACATAAAGGCCAGAAAAGTGAAGTATTTCAAGCCCTAAAAGAAAAGAATTTCAAACTCAGATTAACTTACCCAGCAAAGATAGCCTTCAAAATAGATGGAGGAATAGGCATAGAAGGAGCATATCTGAATATGATAAAATATATACATGACACAATAATAGCCAGTACCATACTACATTGAGGAAAATAAATACATTTCCCCTAACATCAGGAACAGGGCAAGGATGGCCACTATGCCTCTGCTATTCAGCACAGTACTTAAAACATTAGCCAGTGCAATTAGGCAAGAGAAAGAAAAGGATACATATAGGAAAGGAAGACTCAAGTTGTCATTATTTAGAGATGAAACTTCCTCAGGCACATTTAGCTACTTGATCTTCAGCAAAGGGCCTAAAGTATACAATAGAGGAAAAATAGTCTAGGTAATAAGCGCTGCTGGGAAAACTGGTTATTTGTGTGCAGAAGATTGAAACTGAGCCCTTATCTCTTACCATAATACTAAATTAAAATAAAAATGAATCAAAGATAGAAAAATTAATCTTCCAGAAGATAAAATTGGTAAATACCCAAAGGCACAGGAGTAGGAAAGGATTTGCTAAACAGAACCTCCAGCCAGGCAAGGTGGTGCATGCCTATAATCCCAGCACCTGGGAGACTGAGGCAGGAGAATCATTGAGACTTCAAGACCAGCCTGGGCTACAAAGTAAGCTCAAAGCCAGCCTGAACTGACAGCAAGACTCTGTCTCAAAAAGACAATGAATAAATAATTAAATAAATAAACAGAACCTCACTTTTACAAGAAATAGCAGCAAGAATCAACAAATGGTGTTATGAGAGGCTGGGAAGATGGCTCAATAAAAGAAGCACTTCCCTGGCAAGCGCAAGGGTCTGAGTTCAATCACTGGCACACCAAAAAAAAAAAAAAAAAAAGCTACATCAGACTAAAGACTATACAGCAAAAGCGTAAGTCAATAGAATGAAGAGGCAACCTAAAGAATGAGAAAAAAATTTTGTCAACTACTCCTCAGACTGACAACTAATATCTAGAATATATGAAGAACTAAAAAAAAATTAAATCATCTGAAATTAAAGAGCTAGTCAAGAAATTGGCAAGAGAAATGAACAGACACTTCACAGAATAAGAAATACAAATGGTCAAAATGCAAATTAAAACAACTCTAAGATTCCATCTTATTTCAGAAAGAATGGCAATCATTAAGTGCTGGGAAGTCTGTGGTGGAAAAGGCACCCTCTTTAGTTGTTGTTGGGAATGTAAACTAGCACAACCCCTATGAAAATCAATATGGAGATTTCTTAAAGAGCTAGAGTTAGAAATTCCATATGACCCAGAAATCCTCCTGCCAAGTATCTTCCCCAAAGAGCTTGAGACATCATGGTACAGTGACACATGCAGAACAATGTTTACGGCAGCACAGCTCATGCTAAATAGATCCTTGACACAGCCTGAATGCCTTCCAACAGATGATTGGACAAAGAAAATGTGATATATATTTAACGAACTACTACTCTGCCATAAAGAATGGCAGAGCCATGCTCTGTGGTACACACATGTAATTCTATTTTTTTTTAATGTGGTTGCTTTATTTTGTACCTTCAAAATTCATACGCTTTACAAGTATGCTTCCCCCGCTGATCATCAAAGCTTTATGGAAAGATAAAGTTTTATCACAACTAGGTATATGCAAAAGCAATGGATATAATTTACAAGCAAATCTCTTCAATCAAGAACATTTTGTAACATACATACTGCTACTCCTGTGAATTACCTAACGTCAGGCTTTAAAATATGTTTTAAAAAATTGACATGCCTAGCAGAACACTGCTGAAAGCAATCTTATGCACAACTTAACCACTCATGTAATTCTAGCATTCATGAGGCTGAGGCAGGAGGATCACTGTGAGTTTGAGACCAGCTGGAGCTACATAGTGAGTTCAAGCCCATTTTGAACTACATAGCAGGACTCTAAAAGAAATGGTAGAAATCTGTAAGAAATTTGATGCACTTATAAAGTATATTATTGAGTAAAATAAGGGAGATGCAGAAACTTAAATAAGGTATGGTGTCTTTATTTGAATGAGGCAAAGTGCAAACAAAGAGAATAATAAGGATGGATAGCAGGGGCAATGGGCTGGGTATCTTTCAGTAGGGAAGCAGGCCCAGGGAGAAAGCATGGGGCATGCAGAGGAGGCAAAGAGGAAATTAGTAGAATAAAGATGCACTGTATGGAGAAACCTGCTATCCTCAGTTAATGTAAATGTTACATGCCATACCATGAGCTAGGCTTCACATCAACAAGAATGAAAAATAGGGGAGAGGAACTGAAGGAGGAGAGTGTGGGGGGAGGGAAGGGGAAGGGGTTAAAAGGGAACAAGCATGGAACCACTCTCCAAGGTGGTTGTAAGCCACAAGAACTGCAGACACGTGCTAATAAAATTTAAAAAAAGAATAGAGTTGGAATAAATCATGAAAACATAAAACTATAGAACTACTCTGAGATACCATCTTACTAGAGAAAGAATCCCTAGGATCAAAAAATCAGCTGAGAACTGGTGCAGGTGGGGCTCTGAGGGAAAGGAGCCCTGCTACATTGCTGGGGAGACCGAAAACTGCTGCAACCACTGTGGACATCAGGATGGAGATTCCTCAAAAACTGGAACTAGAAGTTCCCTTTGACTTCAGTATTCCTCTTCTGGGTATCATTTTAAAAGAGATAATGTCATCATGTTACAGTCACGCAAGTATACTCTTTTTAAAAACTTACATTATTTATTTATCTATTTGCTTATTTGGTACGGGGTCTCACTATCCAGCTCAGACTCATATTGATCCTCCTGTTTCAGTCTCCCTAGCACTGGGATTACAGGTGTGTGCCACCACATTAGGTTTCGGGGTCAGTACGAAATGTGGTACCAGGGATCAAACCCAGGTCCTTGTGCTTGCCAGGCAGGTGCTTAGACCATAGAGCTATCTCCCCAGCCCAAGCATACTCATTTTTATAGCAGCAAAACTTACAATAGCTAAGTCTTTAGACATGGCTTATGTGCCTGGCAACAAATGAGGGGAGAAAGAAAATGCAGTATCTATATACAGTGGACTATTGCTGTAACACAAACAGGAAACCTTAAGGCATTTGTAGGATCCAGCTGCGACTGTCATATAAAGTGCACAGCTTAAATACTGATATGGGACAACTCCCAAAATATGAAGATCAAAACGAAGCAGGGAGGTCTTCTTAAAATGGAAAGGGAAACGAGATGGAGAGAACAGGGATGGGGGAGCGGGAAAAGGCATGGAAGAAAAGGAATTGGAAAAACTGGAAATAGAGCTTTTTCACATGAAGACCAGGAATGAGAAGGAGCAGGGAGGTATGGGTGGGGTAGGGGCTGAAAACAGTGTGAAGATGTGTTATATACAGTCCCAAGCTCCCATGATAAGTGTCATCATTATGTGCTGCAAATATGTGTGGATAACAGTAAATTAATTCACAAAATACTTGGCAGGTGTTTCGCCCTTAAGAAGTGTTAACTGTTGTGGCCTGGCCTGCCTCTGCCGAGGAAGAGTGTGGGCTTTATGCACTGCTAATTGCTAATCCAGTGAAATGGGCTAATCCTACCACTTCTAGGTAGAAACTGCAGTGAGTGGAGCCTGGTGGGCCTAACTGGGGCACTGTTCAGCTGTGAATAAGCCATGCCAATAAAATACACCCTTGACCTAAAACTGAACAAAAAATGTTATCTTCAGACACCCAGAAAACAGTTTGGGAAGGCTCTGTCTGTTTTTCCTCTGTGAATGATAGTCAGCTGCTCTGTACTTTACACTCACTTTGCCTTCTCATCCTGACTGAATCTTGCAGTATTCATTGTCTGTAGTAGAGGTTACACAGCAAAGGGCTGTGTACCTCAGGAGACCTGTTTAGCTTATGTGATTGTAGACCACAAAGAACTTTTTGTTGTTGTTGTGTTTTTGGATCTTTAAAATTAACTGTCAGAATTTCTATAATGCCTCTATGATATGGTCTTCTAATCTATCTGTCAAAGTAAAATCTAGATATCTAATTTTTCTTGAAAACTTGGAAGACCTCCAATAAAGCCTACAAGTCCTCATGGCAGTCTGCTGGACCCACAGAGACGTGGTTGGTAGGCTCCAGTTGTCCTCTCTATGCTCTTAATCCAGCTGGGATCCCCCACTACTCCTTGTCACACTCTATTGGCACATGGGCTTTCAACTCACAGTTCCCATTCTTCACAATTGATTGGTAGTGCAGTGCTGAGAGTAAGAGGGTGAGAGGTACACCTGCCCTAGGCCGGGTAGCCTGCATACAGCATAAGGGACAGAGTCCTGTTGCTTGCTTGTTGCTTTTCTGCCTCCTGCCAGCCATGACTATTCTCCTCTGCCAAGCAACCCCACCTTAGAGATAGATGGGCTGAAGGCTCTACAAACTGTGAGCTACATGAACCTTTCTCCTTTTAACCTTGGGTATGAGGTATTTTGTCTCAGAAACAAGAGAAAAGTAACCAAGACAGGTTCTAAATCTTCAGTTTGTGATGTGCAAAATTACAGTCTCTGGGTCACAATTCTTCACCTCAGTGCTAAGCAGGACTGATTGCCTTAAGGTGGGATGTCAAAAGTTTCTAGGTAGCAGGCTTCAGGTATACAGTAACCCATCTATAGGAGGGCACCCTCGCAGCCAAGGAAGGGTAGCCTGCAGGCACCGTAGAACTTTACCTCTTATTTTCTCTTCACAAGTTTCCTATTCCCTAGGTCTCTGCTCGCTACAGTACAGTGATTGACAGATGTTTGCTGTTTGTTTGACTTTAGTACAGTTTTTAACAACTCTAGCAATCAACCCATAACTTTTGGTTCTCCAGTTACTTATGGGATAGGAGAAAGGAGGGGAAAATATACCTGATTAATCTACTTATTGGCATTTTGTTAATGCCTTATTGTTGTTACTTAAAACAAGAAAGCTGGATACATCTTTAAGAAGAGGTGTCAGATTAGTGTTGTACAAGATGCAGTAGTAAGAGAAAAGAATAGCAAGAATATTCACATGGAAACAGAGATCTCAAACCAAAGGCTGTTGTCTTGGGATGATTAGTTTTATTTTAATTGAGTCTTTTCACACAAGACCTAAAAGACATCTGGTAGAAAATCTTTCAGACTGAACCCACAGAGGCAGTGTCCTTCTGTCTGTGAAAAAGATGTAAAGAAGGTGTCAAATCAACATGCTTCATTTCTTAAAATTAAGATTGAAATTTAAAAAAATTCTTGTATGTCCAGCCTCATGAAATGAGATGCTGCATATGAAGAAAAGAACTGATGAAGAAAATTTGAGAAGAGAGTCAGCTGTGTAGAATGATGAACAGATTTCCAAGGAGAACTTTTATTTTGTGTGCATGTGTTGTTGTTGTTTACTTTATTGGTACATGTTACATGTACAAAATGATCATATTCTTCATCAGGAATTTGTATCTGTATATGGTATCTCTTGATTCTTTTCCTCCCATGCTTCTTCCCTCCCTCCAACTCCTCTTCCTCTCCCTATTTGCAAATGTTTTGTTTTCATTTTTCCTTCTCTTCTTTTTCTTGTGTCTTCTTTCCTTTTTCCTTCCCCCTCCCTTGTTCCCCTTCTTCTTTGAACATTTCTTTTCCATTTCCCAATATCTATTACACATTTTAGTCCTTATTTACAAATTAGGTTTTTCCATATGAGAGAAACAATGAGGTATTTAAGCATATGTGTCTGAATTATTTCTCTCAAGAGTATGGCCTCAAGATGTATCCATTTACCTACGAATGCCTCAAATTTATTCTTCCTTATATCAAAGAGGTATTTCATTGTGTAAAAACACCACACCTTCTTTATCTTCTTTATCCACTCATCTGCTCATAAGCATGAGGGCTGTTTTTAAGATTTAAGTGCTGCTCTAGATATGGGCTTGTATATATTACTGTGGTGTGATGCTTTTAATTCTTTCAGGAAGACCCTAAGAAAAGGCATAACTAGGTTGAATGTAACCTCTTTTAGTCTTTTGAGGAATCTCCACACTGATTTCCACAGAGGTTGCACCTGTCTACATTCCCACCAACACTGGAGAAGGCTTCCTTTCCTCCCACAGCCCTTGCACCATTTTTTATTAGTTGATTTCTTCAAAAGAGCCATTTCCAAGCCCCTCTTTCTGGAGTGAAGTAGAACCTCAGCATTGTTTTAATTTGCACCTCTCAAATGACCAGTGACATTGAACATTTTTTTCATGTATTTTCCATTTCTAGTTCTTCATCTGAGAAGTTTCTGTTCATTTCAGATGACCATTTTTGGATTGGGTCTTTAAATTTGAGGGGAAAATTTGATTTTTTGAGGTCTTTATATATTCTAGGCATTATATATCTAAATACTTTATCTGAAGAACAGCTTCAAAACAACTTTTCCCCTTCTGTGAGTTGTCTCTTCACTCTGTCATTAGCTTCTTTCACTATGCAAAAGCTTTTTGAATAAGATGAGATCACAGTTGTTGATTCTTTATTACATTTCTTATACAGTTGGCTTTTTGTTTATAAAAACTTTGTCTCATCAATGTCTTTAAGAGTTCTACCTATTCTATTTTCTAGCAGATTTAGTGTTTCTATTTTAATATTTAAATCTTTGATCCATTTCAACTTTAGTTTAGTGCATGCAGAAAGATATGGGTCTAGTTTTAATCTTTAGCATTTAGAAAGCCAGTTTTTCCAGTACCATTTATTAAAAGTGCCATGCTTCTTCCAGTGAACATGTTTGTTTCCTTTGTCAAGGATAAGGTGGCTGCATATTTTTGGAGTTGTTTATGCATCTTCTAATCTGTTCCATTGATCCTTGAGTCTGGTGTTTCCCAGTACCACACTGCTTTTATCATAGTAGCTTTGTAGTATATTTTCAAGTCAGGAATTGTGATGCCCCTGCTTTGCCTTTGTTGCCAAGAATTGCTTTTGCTATTTTAGGTTTCTCCTCTTCCAAATGAATTTCAGGATTGTTTTCTCTAATTCTGTGAGGCATGCTTTTGGTGTTTTGCTTGAGGTTGCACTAAATCTGTAAACAATTATGGAAGTATGACCATCTTCAGCATATTGGATCTTCCTACTCAAAAGCAAGGAACATCTTTCTATTTTTTAAAAATATCCTCTTTGAACTCTATTTTTAAAATAGTGTATTTTTCCATGTAAGACTTTTACTGGCTTCATTAGATTGATTCCTAGGCATTGCATTTTTTAGATGCTGTTATGCAAGGTGTTTTCCCCTCATTTTGGCTCAGTGAAATTGTTATCTGCTAGCCAGAATGCTGTTGATATTAGGGTGTTGACTTTGTATCCACATCTGCTACTGCATTTAGTTGCTAAATGTAGAAGTTTTGTGCACTTTTTGGGATCTATGTAGGTATCATATCTCCTTTGTATAAAGATAATTTAACTTTTCCCTTTCCTATCCTTATTCCTTTTATTTCTTTATCTAACTGCTCTGGCTAATGTTTCCAGAGCTTTGTCGAATAGGAGTGTCCAAGAAAATCTTTTGGAAAACAATAAGTTCTGTCTTACAATTATAAACATGGAAACCTCAAAGCAGAATGGATTTCATTTATGTCACAGCCTCTTGATTGCAGTGCTGTGCTTTCCAGCACAGAGTGGAACAACAGCTGGGTCTCTGAATCTCTCCTGAGGTAAATAACTGACCCTTGGTTGAAATTTTGAAACATCAGTGTTGAAGAGAGAGGAAAGCCTATTAATATCTGTCGGGTACCAGGTACTGATACAAGAATGTTCCATAAACTGATATATTTGGCTTCCAAGATTGTTCACCACAAACATGTAATTAATGAGATTTATCTTTGTTTCAGAATGGGATTTGGTTGCTTACCCTTTCAGAATCAGATGGAAAACAGAGACATGGATTAAAAGATCCCAGATCAAATAGTTTTGCTATGCTCAGGAGACCTGTTTTGCATCCTCTTAGTGTTAGCCCTAAGATCTGAAGGGATTCTGTGCATGAATGGGAAATGGGAAGCTGCATTTGGGCTGTTTGAACACAAATATGACTGTATATTTATACTCCAATTAAACAGAAAAAAATAGTTAAAATGATTTTAAAAAGATAATACTGTGTCCAGTTAAAGGGGCTCAGAAATGTCAAAAACAAAATGATAAGGAAAGAAAATGAAAAGACTACAAAAAGCTTAGTGATAAATCTGATAGAAGATGTGCAAGACCTATATGTTGAAAACTACACACTGTAGCTAGATAAAATTTAAAAATTAAATAAACAGTTTACATTGTTCATTGGTCAGAATACTCAACATTGTAATTAATTCTCCCCAAACTGATCCATGGGTTAATACAAATACCAATCAAAAGCCTAGCAGGATTTTTTTTTGCCATATACATTTTATCAATGTTTGTGATACATATTAATTGCATTCATTTTGAGGAATTGCTACATCTACATAAAAAAATCTTTATCTTTGGTACTTCCTTTCCCCACCTTCCTGTCTCTCCTTATTCTTAGGTTCCTTTCCTATCTCCACAAAATCTACCTCCCTATTTATTATGATTGATATTTTCTTTTGTTGTTTGAATCACATTTTGGGTTTCTCATATAAGAGACTATCTGATTAACAATGATTTACTCATTTGAAATTCAGATGAAAAATGCAAAGAATCTAGGATAGCTAAAAGAATTTTGAAAGAGAAAATTGGAAGACTACTGCTACCTAATTTCAAAATTTTTGTAAAACTATAGAATTCAACATAGTGTGTTACTGGCATTAAGATAGATCAATGATTAGGAAGCCTAATGCCAATGAAATTTTTCCAATAAAATTTAGTACACAAATTGAAAAAAAAGATAGATCAATGAAACCTACTGAACAGATCAATGGTATAGAACAGAGTACAGAAATAGGCCAACACATTTATGGGTCACTGACTTTTTTATAAATGTGTGACATCAACTCAGTTAAACAATCATCTTTGAAAAAATGGTGCAGGAACAGTTAGCTAACCAGATGTGAGGTTTGGCCCTTATCTCACACCATACACAAATAAATTTAACACAAAATGTTTCATAACCCACATTTAAAACCTAAAACTGTAAAACTTATAGAAGGAAACATATGAAAACAATTTTGAGGCTCTGTGTTAGGCAGAGATATCTTAGATATAACTTAAAACATAATCTATGGGCTGGCGAGATAGCTCAGTGGAATAAAGCACCTGCTTAGGCAAGCTTAGGCGAGTACAGGGACCACAGTTCAAGCCCCAGTATCACATGCCATGCCAGCCCACCCCCAGGATGGGCTGAGCCAGCCAGAGTCCACGCATGGTGGAGCACACCTGTAAACCCAGTGCTGGGAAGGCTAAAAGCAGAAGTATCACCACTAGTCTGAACTGCATAGTGAGACCCTGTAACAACCAAATACATAAAAAACCCAAAAACATAATCCAGGAAAAAACAATTGATGCATTAGATTTCATGAAAAATAAATTCTATGCTCTTCAAAAGACATTGTAAGCTTATGATGTAGCTCAATAGGAGAGTGCTTGCCTACTATGTACAGGACTCTGAGCTCATACCCCAATACTGAAAAGGAAAACAAAGCAGAAGCATTGTTAATAGAGAAGTCATACTGTAGGAGTCAAGTGCATGTAGGTATCTCTCCCATGTTTCTGCACATGTTTTGAATGAATGCACTAATTACTTTCATTCTGGACAACCATTTCAAAATATTTATGTAGTGAAACCTTAAATGATAGACATAATGGCTCTCTCAGGAGAAGAAGGCATATTTGCTTCTTGACCCTTATTAGAAAGTCTTTTCTGGAGCAAAGGTTGGGAAGGTTTGCTAGCAGGCCCCTTGAAGTGAGTCGTGTTTGCCAAGTTGGAGTTTCTTGGCTGTGATGCTCACACATCCAGCCCTGGTAGGGAGAACCCACCTGGGCTCTCATCTAGCCCTTGCAGGGCTCGTGGGAGAGGCTGGACAGTGGAAACTGTTATGAATGTGAAGTGCAGGCTGTTTCCTATGTTGCAATAAAATCCCTTTTCTGAATCCAGGAGCCTCCTGTCTCCTACAAGTGGCCTTGGACAGTATGTCATGGTCGTTTGTCAGTTGGTCAGCATCAAGGTAGGGTATCAAATCTTTTGCAGTTCTTGACATCACCAAGCAGGAGAAAATATTTACAGGTATAAATATGTGCCACATAACCTTTTGGTGGCGTATACAATGGTGGTCTCATGAGATTATATTCCCAGTGACACTGTTGCTATAAAATGTATATAACACTTAATAACATGTAAAATTAAATGCTTACTTGACATTTGTTTCCCTTTATAATTCCAAATTTCATGAACCTAAAGACTTTTCAATTATGAACATTATGGAATTCCAAGTATGCAGCAAGGCATGATATATATTTTAATAAACAAATAGTGGTATGGATTAAAGAACATACTGCTTTATATACGATTACTGGCAGTTATATAATATAATGATTCTGTAAGTTTGATGTTACTGCTATTACAAATAATTCTTAATGACTCTTGAACATTTTATCTGTGAATTTATCTACTTTTCCCATGCACACCTACTCTCCCCACTTATTTATAGAAGCTGAAATTTTGAACCACCATCCTGAAAAATCTTAAGTATTAGAAACATATTTCTAAGATCTTCTGTAAAAACATTCCCCAATTTATTGTTTTATTATCTCTGGATCAAATCACTAAAAGCCAATCATCTAAAAGTAAATATGAAAAGATGTTTGAAAAGAAAGAGACTACCATGATTACCAGGTAATATGATATATGAAGTTTTGTCTTTTAATAAAAGAACTTCTACCATTTTAGTCTTTAGTTTTTAGTGTATATGCATATACATTTGCCATACAGTGCTAAACTTTCAATAATTCTGAGTGAAGCATGGTGGCACTTGTCTGTAATGCCAGTACTTAAGGAGGCTCAGGCAAGAGGATTTTTGTGATTTTTGAGGCCAGTTTGGGTACAGAAGGAAACCCCATTTCAAAAAATACCTTTCAACTTGGTAGGCAAAAATGATATATAGTATAGGTTGAATTGTGTTTCCCCAAAATATGTTGAATTTCTACCTTGTGAATGTGACATTTTAAAAACATAACATGTTTACAGATATAATCAACTTAAGTTTTGGTAATTGTCTTAGTTATTTTTTTTGTTGCTAAGACAAAATACTCAACACTACAAGTTAAAGGAGGAAAGGTTTATATCAACTCACAATTTGTAGAGGTTTCAGTCCAGAGTCAGCTGGCTCCAAGGCAAGATGTGTGGCAAAAGGACACCAAAAAGAAGAAACATCCCATAGCAGAGCAGGCAGTAGACAGCAAACAGGCCAACAGCAGCAGCAGCCTTCCTTTCCCTTTTACCCCATCCAGGCTATAGGTCTTTTGGCTGGAGGCACCCCCATCTGAGCTAGGCCTTCCCATTATCCACATCCAGATATGATAAGATAATTAGTAGACTAATCCAGTGTCACCTACCCTTAATCCTAGCATTGCACATCAATTATCCAACCAACTCTCAAAAGCCCCACCTATGAGCACATGAAGCCTTGGAGAGACATCTAGATACAAGACAAAACAATTGCTAGAAGCTCTTATCTAATATGAGTGGTGTCATACGGAGGATGTTTGGTGTGTGTGTGACACACAAAGACAGGAAAATAGAGGGAGGAGAGAGAGAGAGAGAGAGAGAGAGAGAGAGAGAGAGAGAGAGAATTCTGTGTGACAAACAGGCAGAGACTGGAGAAATGTACCTTTAAACCAATAAACACCATCAACAGCCAACACCAGAAACACGAACAGGTGAGGAAAGCTCCTGCCCAGAGTTTCAGAGGGAGTGGGTTCTTCTCACACATTGACATGGATTTATAAGCCCAATAATTTTTAAATTTTATCTGAAGACTTATTTAGGGTGGAGTTTAAGGCATAGGAATTACATTAATAAGGGGCTGGGGAAATAGATCAATAGAATGAGTGCTGGCCTTGCAAGTGCAAGGGGCTGAGTTCAATCCCTGGTTTGGCAAAAAAAAAAAAGAGAGAGAGAGAGAGAAAAAAAAAAGAAATTGTATTAATATATATCTTCTAGGAAACATAAAATGCTTAAAATATTCAAATCTGCTTATATATTTTAAAATAATTATATGCAAATATCCCCTGAAAAATTATAGAATGGAACCATAGATCTATTATATTTATTAGCTAATATACAGGGGATGCAAAAATCCCCAAGTTTTTCATTTTAATCATAAATCTACATGATCTGAAACACATGGTATCCCCTACCGCCCAAACACAGCTTATTTTAGAGAAATACTCTTAACCACAGTCACTAAGGCAAGGAATTCCACAGCTGCTAGGACCTGTTTCAAAGGGGAAAATGTGATGTCCTTTTCCTTTTACAATGTGTTTCATCTTAGCCTTTGCTTGCATTAAAATAAGGAATTAAAATGGGACAGGACGCTCTTTGAAATGGTATCACATATACTGGAAAAGTTCCTAATTTTACATTTCCTTTTTAAACTGGACCTACATAAGATACAGTTGGGAATCTGTAGTGTGAATCCAGCTCCTAAACTACTACATATTGCTGTGAGGCCTGCCTAGTTTCTGGTATCAGTCATATGAAAGCATGATCTTTTACTTGAAATGCAAAAAAAGTGGTATGCTATTGTGTTTTCTTCTTCATCTGAATAAAATTTAAACCTTTTATGCCTGGCAGAAAGTACCATAATTGGTGTGTGAATTATTTGATTTCATAGTATTCTCATTATTTACACAGGAAGCAAGTAGTTACATAATTTTACTTGCCTATGATATATAACTATCTTCAGATAACACAAGTTATCATTTAAAATTATGGATTTATTAGCTTAGTATACATTTTTCAAAGTGATAGCATCCTCCCCCAGGTTCTGGGGATTGAATCCAGGGCTAGGTGCGTGCTAAGCATGTGTTGTATATATACATTTGACATGTATTTTATATAATCATTTTCATTAGAAAAGAAGAATCCTAAATAGTTATTGTGATCTAATTTTTTTTTTCAAGAATGAGAATTGAACCCATATTATTATTCATGCTAGGGAAGTGCTCCACTACTGAGTCACATTTCTACCCTTTTTACTTTACTTTTGGTGTGTTTTGAGACAAGGCGTCACTGTGTTGTTCAGGTTGAACTTGAGCTTGTGACCCTTGTGCCTCAACATCCCGAGTAGCTGGGATTATAGGACTGCAACTCTGTGACTCCTATGGTCTCATCTTAAATGTTTTATAATGATTTTTTAGGTAATCCAAATTAAGAAAATTGGACCAGAGATATAGCTCAGCACATAAGTGCCTGCATGGCAAGTGCAAGGTCCTAAGTTTGATCCCTGGTACCACAAAAAAAAATTTAAGGAAATTATTTGTCATAATTAAAAGTTACCTACACTTTTGGGAAAGGATAACACAAGTCAATAGAAAATGAACGCTGATGTAAATAATTTTGTAACCGAAGACACTGCTTGTATTTTAATCTCAGTAACTGTAAGGAGAAACCATTGTTAGAAGACTGAGGCTGAAAAGTCATTGTGTATTTCTTCATCTTGGGCAAAAGCATGACAATATTCTGAAATGGGGAGATTAGTCCATAGGCCAACTCCACAGGTGCGAGTTGCCTGGAGGTTTGCTATAATGGAAATTATATAATGTCTAACACGATCTATGTTCCATGAATTATGTGAAATACTTGATACGTCTCATCTCATTACATAATTATCAAATCTTTAAGACATTATCCTTATTTTTCAGATGAAAAGACTGAAGTTTTTATAAGTTAAGTATTTTAACTACTTTTGCACATCTAGGACATGAAATTCTGAACCAAAGTTCAATTTCAAAGCTGGCTTTCTTTTATATTACAAAACACTCCCGAGCAATTTCCTCAGAAATATGCCTGCCCTTCTGGCTAAGTTCACAGCACATTTTCCTAAGGACTTCAATAAAAAGAGGAGGAAGTGAGGAAGAATGGTACAAATATAAACAAAGAAAGACAAAAACTGAGATTTTTTTATTGTATGAACAAAGTCGACACAAATCAAAACTTGGTTTTCCTAACAAAGAAGAAATGTGGAATAATCCACAAACATATGTAAAGGAATGTATTTATATAAGATGGATGGATATTTGTAAATATGGACATACTACAAAGTTAGGTATCTTATGATCTCTTTATTAGATCAATTCTATACACTTAAAAAAGAAATAAAAATAATCTAGTAGTTTACCTATTCATATACACATGAAATTTGGGGGATTGTAGAGTAGTTCTAAAGATGGAACCTATGGCCTATGCACTGAGCTACATCCCCAGGCTTTCACACCTTTTAATTTTGAGGAACGACCAGAATTTGAAATAGTAAATTTATGCTATTTTAAACTACCAGTTTAGGGGCTGGAGAGATGGCTCAGTGGTCTAAAGCATCTACTTAGAACAAGCTTAGCAAAGCATCAGGGCCTGCGGTTCAATCCCCCAGCACCACATGCCAGCCAGCCCCGCCCCCTGGTGGGCTGAGCTGGCCACACACACCACACTCTCTCTCTCTCTCTCTCTCTCTCTCTCTCTCTCTCTCTCTCTCTCTCTCTCATAAAAAAAAAAAAAATAAAAAAAAAAAACTACCAGTTTAGGCTGGCCAAATAGCTTAGAGGATTAAAGCACCTGCAAGCAGGGATAAGGGCAGGAGGTTCGATCCCTGGGCCTGCCGTGCTGGCCCCACCCCTGTGGCATGCTGAGACATGCTTCTCTCTGAAATTCAGTACTTTGTAAAGTTCCCATTTTGTTAATATTTGGATATTTGATTTATGAAGGATACTTGAAAGAATTAAATTATTTTGTCTATTACAAGAGACAAATATGTGTGGGGCCACTGGCATTGCAGTCTTGTTCCTCCAAAGTCAAAGAGCTGTAAGGTGCACTGGTTGCAAAATGACCACTACAGCTTCATCATCCCAGTCACTGGATATAGGGCTTCTCTGCCCTACTTGCAGCAACAACTTAGTCAAAGGCAAGTTTGTCTTTTACAGGAAGGTTATTCTTTAAATTTGACTTTATATGCATTCTTAGGGCCAGGGCCAGGGCCAGGGCCAGGGTTTGATCCACAGCATGCCATGCCAACCCTGCCCCTGGGGCACGCTGAGATGGTAGTTGATACTGGGCATGGTGGTGCACACCTGTAATCCCAGCACTTGGGAGGCTAAAAATAGGAGAATCACTACAAGTCTGATTTGTGTAGTGAGACCCTGTAGTACCTATACTAAATACATTTTTTAAAAGAGATTTGATATACACTGTTTTTCTTCAACCTAATAATGAACTTCAGTACAAAGTTTGAAATATACCAAGATGCAAGTTAGAGAATCCACATAATACTGTACCCAGAGTTTGATCAGGGATCCTGGTTGGCACTCAGGTGACCAAAATGTTTCTAGGATGAGAAAAATAAAGGCCAGGCTCAGGAGGTCTCAGTTGAGAACAGGGATTCCATTAGAGTCAGACTACAGAAAAATTTGTTTTTCATTTCTCCATGTCATGAGACTTTGTGAGAGGCTGACTTTAAGGATGACAGACTAATTAATCTGGCAGAGGAAATTCTGAATCTGGCCAACACTCATTCTGTAGCATGGTTATTGCCCTTAGGAAGACCTATGGTAAAAATCAGAAGCAAAGGAGAAAGTCAAGTGATGTTAAAAATTTACAGTTTCATCACAACAGAATTATTTGAAAAATTGGGGGAAAAAAAGAACATGGTTACTGAAAATATTAGCATTAAGAAGAAGCCAAGTACACTGCATCAGAATGATAGAAAAGAGGCCTTCAAGGCATCTCAGGAATCAGCAAGGCTCTGCCTATTGAAGGCTCAAGGTTATAAAGTGAAAAAATGAGCCATAATATACCCTATTTCAGAATGACCAACTAGGGCTCAGGATA
>NW_004524663.1:8809549-8810950 GCF_000260255.1 Octodon degus | reverse complement strand
CTTAGTACTTCTTTCATTATAGTTATCCTTTCTTTTTACTTCTGAAATTATTTCTGATGTGCTTTCCTCTATACCTTTCTGCAGATGTTTCTTTACTTTAGACACTATTATTTCAGAGATTTCAGGTGTGTGCTTTCTAATTTCTTCTATTCTAGTGTCTCCTGCATTTGTTCTGGATGGGCTTGGGGCGTGAGAATGTATTTTGCTCCTTTTCTTTGTCATTTTGTATGACATTTTTGTCTGACCTTTGGTGTAGAGCTTTGGTAGAGTTATCACCTTAGCACCAGCTCCAGATCTATCAAGTTCAAACTCATCCAGGTGGGGCTTGGTTCCGGCTGCTGTGCTCCATTTCTTCCTGCTGCAGCCCTTAGAAGTGAACACACTGTGCCACTCTGGCAAGATGTTCTGCTCCTGGATCAGCTGGGTGGGTCTTGCCTCTAGCCTCTCTGCAGGGAGTTCTGCCACAGGGTTCCACACCAGGCCTGTCTGATGGAGGAAGTTTCACACACACATCTGGCCTGGGTGCTGGCTGAGATGAGGATCTGGAGGGCACTGGGTGGTCCACTCACAAGCCTGGCTTGGGTGATGGCTGGCATGAGGATCTGGAGGGCCCTGGGTGGTCCCATTCACCCATCAGGCCTGAGCACTTGCTGGAGAGAGGGTCCAGAGTCATGATGCTGATTTGATAGGTATGCAGAATGTAAGAGTTATTGGGTCATGGAAGCATCTACCTGGATCTCAGGATAAGGCCTGGAAATTCAGGCATTGTCCCTGAGAGGACAATATGTGAAGCTATGATAGTGAGGTCAAAAGTTTAGTGGAGACTCAAAGAAGTTGGAGGTGGCAGGAATGTGGAACCTCTGCTAAGGAAAATCAGAGGCAGTGAGCATGGTCACCCAATAAAGGAGTCATGAGGCAGTGCTGTAGAAGCACAACTGTCCAAGACTTTGGAGCTGAGAAATTTGCCAAAATTTGCAGCAGGTGATGGATATGCAACTACAGGATTTAATATTTGTGCTGCTGGGTTTGTCTTGCTTGGTCTGATTCCTTTCTATCCTTCCAATTTCTCTGTTTTCTAATGGGACTCTTTACTGTGTGCCATTGTATGTTGGAAGTACCTAATTTTCTTTTTAATTTTTATAGATGTTTATAGCTAAGAATTTGCTTTCAGTATTAAAGGAGATTCTGGACTACAAGCAGCCTGTCTTTACCTGGTTTTCACACTAAGGACAAGGGTACTGAGACAAGTGCAGGCACTGAGCATGACCTTGGAAGTGAGTTCAGAGATGTCTCCAAGTAGTAAATTTTGACAATTAAGAGGACCACTTTATATCTAAGGTTGATGGTTTTATTGCTCTGGGGGAGATTCAACAGCCTATGTCCTTGGTGCCTCAGCTGTGG
>NW_004524663.1:8807506-8808966 GCF_000260255.1 Octodon degus | reverse complement strand
ACAAGAAGAATTTGAGCAGACTGGCCTTGCTGTGTTCTGTCAT
This sequence comes from Octodon degus, assembly GCF_000260255.1. Classification (NCBI taxonomy): domain Eukaryota; kingdom Metazoa; phylum Chordata; class Mammalia; order Rodentia; family Octodontidae; genus Octodon; species Octodon degus. The sequence goes on along the minus strand of NW_004524663.1, from coordinate 8,808,923 downwards.
TAGTCCACTACCTGAGCCCCTAGCCTCTTGTGTAACTCCTTTCTGCCCTTACACTAGGGCGGAACATCTGGTAGTTGAGTCTTGTTCCTCTATACCAAGGGCTTTGAAATATTTGACCATTGATATGTCAACTGTTTTTTAAAAATCTTTTTAAAAATTTATTTATTTGGTACAGGGTCTTGCTACACAGCTTGGACTCATAGTGATCCTCCTGTCTCAGCCTCCCCAGCTCTGGGATTATAGGTGTGTGTCACCATATCTGGTTTCGGTGGCTGGCTTGGCGCAGAGCTAGCACAGCGTGTGGATCCAGGGATCGAATCCGGGTCCTTGTGCTTGCCAGGCAGGCACTTAGATTGCTGAGCCCCCAGTCCTGTCCACTGTTTTTGAAGTGTCTACAGTTCTCTGGCTTCTGACACATTCACCATGTTTTTTCCCATGCAAGCCTTTAGACTGAACCACCTGTTTTGCTTAGCATAACTTTTAAACATGTCTCCATAGTATCAGTAATTTCCTTCTACTTCTTCATTAAAGTATGTCCCCTCCCTGCTCCTCTGCCTGGAATGCTTGGAACTTCCCCTTTTCACAAGCTTCATTCCCAGCACATGAAGGGGTGAACAGCTCCTGGATGGATAAGCAGCACTGACTTAGGAGTCAGGCACTAGCTCTCAGTCTCTGTCACTTTCCAGCCAGGGATGTGCAGTTACAGACCAACCACACAGGTGTGTGTTTGAATGAGAGCCAAAGTCTGGGCCTACAGCAATGCCCCGCTGGGCCCTGAGGCTCCAGCAGCCAGCAGCAGTTACTCTCTGGGGAGAGCAGGTGGGCTAAGTGCTGTCTCAATCACGGAGGGCAACTTGGAAAGCCGTCCTGCACAAAGCACTTCCACAGATGCTCAGAATCAGCTGGTAGAACAGGGGAGGCAAAGCCCAAAGGAGGTGTGCACGTTCATATCCATGGTGGAAACTGAACAATATGGAATTAAAACTATGAGTCCCTGCATCAGGTAGAAATTACATTAAACTACAGACATACTCCGAAATAATTTTATAGAACTTGTATTAATTCATGTTCTCTGCTTGTGTTTATTTGAAGAATTTATGAATAGTGTGTGAGCTACAGGGACTGGTTAGCTAGGTTCATTCAGATGAAATGTCCTATTAAATAGCTGCTTACTTACAAGTTATTAGCATTCTTCATGTGTCTGATGTTAAGTTCCTAGGTGATAAATCCTTTCACAGAAGTGTACAGTCTTTATCTCTTGAAATATAAATCAGGACTTCATCTTTCATGGTGATATCTTCCATATATGTGGGCAGAAACTGTCTTTTTCTTAATCTTAATTGTTTAAGGAGTACTGAAAAGCACTGGGTTTTCTTTTCACTCCTGGGGCCCTCTCTGCTCTGTGGACAGTGCTGTG
>NW_004524663.1:8800561-8806623 GCF_000260255.1 Octodon degus | reverse complement strand
CACGCCCACCTCCCTCAGGCTGCTTTATTTTTTTCCTATCCCTTTCTGCATCCTGTGCATCATATATTTGTTTACTTGTTCATACCTTGCTCTCTCTTCTAGGCTATAAATGACAGCGGGCAGGGAATTTGGAGTCTTTAAATCAACTATATGTTCGCACACAACAGTGTATGACATGTAGAAAGGCCCCGGAAGACGGCTGGAAATGATTGAATGGTGACAATATGCACCGTCACAGGGAGCATCTAGTACCAGAGCTAGTAGCCACTGTATTTGTGTTTCTTGTCCTTCTCAAGGACAAACCTTCTAAGCTGTGTGTGGGAAAATCACATTGACTGTTTTCTGTACTCAGTTTGGGCATAATAAATGTCTTTCTGACCTGCTTGGGCTGAAACAAAACACCAACTTTCTTTCTCCCCATCATGAGTGATTGTGGGAAAAGGGTGGGGTTGGAAAAGACCCTGAATGAAACTTGGTTTGGCTTAACTCCACTATTTTCCCTGATGTAGAAACAGAAATCTAAGTAGATTCCACATTCACCCAAGAAGACACAGGGAATTGGTAATGAGAGGGGCCACCTAAACTCCATCTGATAGATGAGGAAACTGAGGCTTCATTAGTGCTTCCCCATCTTATTCAAATTATGAAATGCATGATAATTATCGTGCAGTATCTGAGATGGCTGCTTATAGCCACAGGCAAATAAACAGGGGTTCTGGCAACCCCAGACCTGGGCCCAGTTTACTGATACCCTGACATGTGGCCATGTGCGTGATCAGGAACCTGGTTCAAAGAGTTGAAGTACTGTTCCCAAGACAGCAAACAGGGGCAGAGCTGTGATTTGCATCTAGTTAGTTCTGATCCAGAGCTCTGAACTGTGGGGCTCTGAACCCATGCCAAGAATCTGCAGATTCCTAGGTGCTGGGTGATTTGGAGAGAACATATTCAACTCTCCCAGAATAAAACCAAAGACTTCAATCTGAGTGTGATAGATAAGAGGATCAATTTTTTATGTGCTCTCTGCCCACTCTCAGGATGAACTCTCCCTAAAGAAAGTCATCATAAAGTTAACATTATATACCTCAAAGACTTAAGACTGGGAAGCAGACAACCATGCTGCTGACTAAATATTTGTGTCCCCTGCCTCCACATTCCCTATGTGGAAGCCCCAACCTCCAGTGTTACTATATGGGAGAAGGGACCTCTTGGGAAGTGTGTAAGGGCCATAACGTTCACTTGGACTCCTAGTCTCCAGGCCTGCGTGAGAGAATGTATTTCTGTTGTATTTCAAAATATGTTTCCGTTGTCTAACTAGAGCCATTCTGGAAAAGTGTAGTAGTTACTCTTCTCTTGTTGCTGGGACAAATACCTGACACTCAAAATGAGGGAAGAAAAGGTTTATTTAGCTTACAGTTTCTGGATGTTTCGAGACACTGGAGGAGAGGCTGGGGTGCTGCAGGATGACCCCCTCCACACCTCTCAGAAAGCACAGGCTAGCCAGTTTAACAGTTCCTGCCTCTCTGGTCCTGCACCTCAGGCCCCACCCTGATCCTCTGGCCCCACCCCTCAAGCCGCTCATTGCTCCTCTAGCTGTGTCTGCCCCATAATTTACATGAGGCTTTGGAGGGACAACTAGACACAAACCATAACAGAAAGCTACCACAGAACTTTATCAGAGGTTTGCCTCCAAAGTCTGCAGCATTCACATTCAGAATTGAAAGTAACTTCTGAATTCTATGCAAAAACACTGGGGACTTTGTTTTTAGTTTTGGTCACTCAAGGACCAATCTCCATTGTGCATTATTTACAAGCTAAAGGAATCATTTCCAAAAGTAGCCATAACTCACGTTCAGAAGCTGGGACTTTCCAGCAGCATCTTCTCCAATGGCTAGCTGCTCCCTCCGTCAGAGCCAGTAACAACAAAACTGTAATGGGGCACCCACACAAAGTGCGTGTAATGCTGTGGCCAAATGGTTGCTCTTCTAGGAGGGTGAAATGGGGAGCAGTAAAATGTGTAGGCCAGTTCAACACAGAGTGAAATAAATACAAGGATGGGGCATGGCTTGTGAGGACAAAACACAAAATTATGAAAAGATATTTGACATCACAAAATATAAACTTTGAATATAGATTTTAAAATAATTTGAAAATTCTCACCGATTGATGTATAGGAAAAAAACCATGTGGAGGCTACGTACCAAAATAGTCACATCACTGTATGTGTATGTACAGATTGTGACATTTTTATTTGCTCATTCTATTTTATGGAAATTACACATTTTCTCTGTGCCTGTGAAGGACTTGTGCGATAGTTTAAAAATGAATAAATCCATGTTCTTAATTCACAACCTCCAAGAGAAAAACCAAGCAACCTTCATGCACATTTTGTTCTTGTAGCACCTGTGCAATCTGGCCACGGGGCTCACATCCCATTGACGGTGTCTCTCTGACCTTTGCATCTTCTTACTTCCCAATTCTCTGCCACACACACACCAGCTCCTGACTCGGGCAGCCCCAGAAATTTCAGTCATCCTAACAAGACTTTGTTCCTGCTGTGCTTTATTTTGAATTAATGAGTTCCCTTCTACTGTAGTAATAGTTGCTACGGCATTCTCTGGAGACCATACCTCACTGTCTGCTTAGCTCTGAGCCTTGAAGCTTCATGCACCAGGATGCAAAGAGTTAAGGGAAGATAGCTGCTGTACTGGGTTTGAATTGAATAGAGACCGAGACCAAAACAAATTGGAATTTAGTGAGCCTTTATTAGCCAGTCCAGCGACTGGCCAGCCATACTCCACAGAGGGAGGCACTAACCAGCCGTGCTCAGCAGAGTTAAGGTCAGTCCTTTATAGCAAGCCTTGTTGATACAGCTGCAAGCTGTTTACTACTAGGTGGTTTTCATGGTTTTTAGTGACAAGCAGAACTTGCCCCAGATGGGGCCGGTTACAAGATACGGTTAGGGTGAAAACACATCAGCTGTGTACAACACTAGCGGGCTGGAGAATCTGCACTTGAGGCAGGAAGCAATGCTCAAAGAGCTAGAGCTCCCTGCCAGCTTTGCCCCACAGAAGAATAACAAAAGCCACATTTATTTCAACCCACTACAGCTGCTAGTACTTCAAGAGCCCTGGAGGCACTGATTAGGAGGCTGGTGAAAGATATGTTGTGGGTAATGCCAGTGGGTAATGTGGGTAATGCTACACTGACTAACTAGGGATTGTGGGAGAACAGACTGCAGGGTTACAAAGCACATAAACACCAGAAGGGGCCCAAAGGGTGGATGAGACCCCTTTGAGGGGTGGAGCAAGCTGTGGGTGGAAACAGTGTACTACAGGGGTTTCTGGAAAGAGTAATTCTAAAAATTAAGAAGGGAGTTCACCCACATTCGCCAAACCTTGCGAAAACGTTTAACAAAGCCAATGGGGGTGGATGAGGAGAGAGGAATTGCAGCTGATGGTAGGATGCGATATGTTTGAGAAAGGAGCTTACTAAGTACGTTTTTGGGTACTGGAAACTGCCTTGAAACATCATGTAAAAGAGAAGACTTTCGTGGAGAGTGTGAAATTTGGAGAAGAAAATGGAATTTAGAGTTTAAGACTCCTGAGTTTTGAAGATTTTGTGTAGACTTCTGGCTTGTTAGGTTTTTGTTGTTGTTGTTGTTGTTGTTGTTGTTGTTTGTTTTTGTATTTGGTACAGGGTCTCACAGTATAGCTCAGACTCATAGGGAGCCTCCTGTCTCAGCCTCCTTAGAGCTGGGATTATAGGCATGCACCACCGTGCCCAGACTCCCTGAACAGTTCAGTGCACCAGGGGAAGGGACTTGTGTGGCATGTGGTGCGGGGGATCAAATCCCAGGCCCTGTGGTTGCCTAAGCAGGCGCTTAGTCTGCTGAGCTATCTTGCCGGCCCTTTCTCAGTAGTCTTCTTGTATGAACCTTAGCTTCTCTCTCTAGGAAGAGAGGGAAAGAGCAACTCTGGATAGTTGTGAAAATCAAATTCAACACCGTGTAGGCCATTTGGGCCTAGGACGGTGGCTTCCAAGAAGCACTATTTTGAGCTGGTAGGATTCGGTGACTGTTTAAATTCGAGTGCTGAGGGAAAAGAAGACAAAGCCCTCAGCTAACCAACCCTACCTCAGCCTAGTTTGCAGCTGGTCTTCCCCCGAGGCTCACTGGTCCCCGTGGACCCTGCTGCTGCCCTGCAGTTACTGACAGCCGAGTGCACACATCTCCTCTGGTCGCTCGGTCAATGACCCCAGTACAGGTCTGGCTTTTGTTCCTAAAGGTTCCCAGGGATCCTGAGAATGTGTAGTCAGAATCAGAGCCCACCGAGGTGCCGCAATGAGAGTGTGAGAGTCCACGGTGAAAGTTAATGGAGGGGCCTGTGGGTTAGCTCAGTTACTTAAAGCGCCTTCTTGGGCAAACTCAGTCAGGTGCAGGGGACCATGATTTGATCCCCAGCTCTACATGCCACACCAGACCAGCCCTGAAGGCAGCCTAAGCCAGCACAAAAAAAAAAAAAAAAAAAAAAAAAAAAAAAAAAAAAAAAGAGAAAGAAAGAAAGTTCATGACACAATTGGTGGAGTAGCACATGGCTATAATTCTAGCCTTCTTGGAAGCTGAGGCAGGAGTCTCACAAGTTGAAACTCAGCCAGAGCAGCTCAGTGACATACATAATCCTGTTTCAAAGGAAAAAAAAAAAATGAAATAAGAAGGGCAGTGGTGAAGCTCAGTATGAAGGGTTGAGTCCCCAGGTTAAGTCCCAGGTGTTGTAGTAAATACGGGAGAAAGGGGTTCTGGGAAACAGCTACACAATCAGATAATCACAGTGAACTGTATCTGAACAAGCTGGCAGAAAGGTTTTGAAAGTTTGTTCCATGAAGAGTTGATACATGTTTGATGAGATAGATAGGCTTGGCCTAATTTGCATATTACTGAATGTATACATGGATTGGAAACATAACTTGGTATCCCCTAAATATGTACAAATTGTATCAGTGAAGAAGGAGAAGGAGGAGAAGAAGAAAGGGTCCTTCCACTTTCTGGTCCAAAACCTCCTTATTCCACTTCTTAGAAATAAATACCTATCCATATTTCTTCTTCCTTCTCATTATACAGATAAGAGCTTGTTCTACATCTTGCCTCACTTCCACATCATGATTATTGTCTCCTATCAACACATAGTCTCCCTCCTTTTTTGGGGGTGGTGGTGGGGGGTACCGGGACCTTGCGCTTGCAGGCAGGCACTTAAGCCCGCTGTGCTATCTCCCTGGTTCTCTTTTCTAACGCAGTCACATTCACGGTAAGGCTGTATTAGACCACCAGGGGCTATTCAGGATGGTGAGCTCACCCTATGGGGCCTCACGAGCCCTGGCTTCACCCGTACCAGGTCTGCTGTGGATGTGAAGAAGATTGAGACCCGCCTTGGGAAGCTGGTGTAGGAGACCTCTGACATCCTGCCCAAGGGAGTGGGCCACAGCAGCCGCTCCAGCCCGCACCTCTCCTGCGGCCGGCCCAGAGCCCGCGGGGAGACAGCTGTACAAGGGAGCACTGCGAGCAAGAGACCCACCTGAGGCTCAGCTTAGCCCTCAGCCCACCCTTGGGGGACATTACTGCCTGGGGGACGCCTTCTTGCCCGTGCCCTTCACCAAAACACAATTCGATTTTTTTTTTTCCTAAAATAATGCCTGGTTTTGCCACCTGAAAAAAAAAAAAGATGTATCAGGGCAGCCAGGAAGCAGGGGCTAATGGGAGGAGCGGAGGGAGGGCAAGAAAGAGCTCTAGGCCAGGCCCACCTCGTCCCCGCAGGCCCCACCGCTTAATAGCATATTTAACTATGAACTCATCGACTCCCAAAAGCCCTGCCTCTAAACCCATCAGATATTTTGCACATCTGAGGCAGGAAGATCAAATATTCGATCCCAGCTTGGATGGTAATTTAGCAAGACCTCATCTAAACAAAAAAAAAAGGGGGGGGGGCGTTGGGGATGTATCTCAGTGTGAAGGCCCTGCATTCAATCCCCAGTTACACACACACACACACACACACACACACACACACACA
>NW_004524663.1:8798253-8799425 GCF_000260255.1 Octodon degus | reverse complement strand
GACAATCACACAGTTTGCTCTTATTTGAAGAAAAACTCTACTGTTTTAGACAGGAAGGAGAAAATCTTTAGTAGTTTGCGGCTCAGATGACTCTCTGCCCCCACTTGTGTTAAGCCCATGTAAGTTAAAGTGCTTTTCTATTTTTAAAGAGCAGAGATTGTAGCTGTTGTAGAGTGCAGCCCCTTTTAGCAGGTACCTGGGGAAGATAATTGGCAGGTACCCCTGAAGGTCAGTGTGAAGGAGTGCACGCTGCCCACTCGGAACGACTTAACGAGGCCTGGGCTCAGGCAGCCTGCAGGAGGCCCAGCTCCTAAGTGACCATCTCTCTTCCTTCTTATTTCAGAAGGTATGTAAAATAACACTCCTACAAAGCTTTATATAGTTCTTAATATTAAAAGTTCCATTTTAGAAATAATTACTATTGTTTTCCTTTATAGAATTATTCCTGTTTGGGGGAACAGAAACTAAGGGAGCCCAATAAATAAAAATAAAAGTGATCATCCTGGCATTATTTTGTGGTGTTAGCTTCATTATTTTCCCTCTTTTATAAGGTGGGGACATTTGAGGCCCAGAGAGGTTGAGAAGTCCCAGCGTGTGAGGTGAGGCCCGGGTCTACTGACTTGGAACCTTGTCTCTTTGCACTATAGTAATTTAAAGTTATGTACATGGATATGCACAAATATTATCTCATCAGCATGTAGTAGGAATTCTTTTTTTGATGTTGGAACAATTTGTCAAGAATAAAAGCCAGTGGCAGAAAGAGTGTAGACCTTTACTGTAAAACTATAGATAGGAATTTATTTTGAAAGCTTCCCAGACTAATGCGGTGTTTAACAAATGGTACTGACACAGCAGGTTCAGTCCCGGGTGCAAGACAGACAGTTGGCTAAAATGGCCTACTTTGCACTTAGGTACACAGAAAGATTTATTTTTATTGTCTGCAATTAATTTGTGCAGCTTCTACCTCAGGAACTGAGCTTTTTAGTTTTCTTTCTTTCTCTTTTATTTATTCTTTTAAATATTTTTTATTTATTTATTTATTTATTTATTTATTTATTTATTTACTTTTTTGATCATTATGCAGCTCAGACACACAGTGATCCTCTTGTCGCAGCCTCCTCAGCTCTGGGATTACAGGCGGGTGCTACCATACCCAGTTTCGATGGCCAGCT
>NW_004524663.1:8769089-8797888 GCF_000260255.1 Octodon degus | reverse complement strand
GCAATCTAATTGAACAAATTTCCCCCAGATCATTTTAATATACTTGATCAAGTTGACAGAACCATCAGAACTCTGAGCTGCAACTCCACACTGTGCTCATATCTTCTAAGATTCTGTTTATAACTGCTTTAAAGTCAGAAAAAACAGACAATGAATGTGAAAGAATTCAAGGCAAAGTAGATTCTTAACCAAAGAAAGCATAGCTTGAAGATCACGGCTCAGTCATTTTTCTCCAAGTAGATGATGATCCAGGGCTGAAACACAAGAGGCGTCAGCTTCTGCTCTACAGTTGCCTGAAGACACTCACCTCAGTCCTCACTACTGGTGCTCTGTTGTTTGCTTTATAGCCAGTAACAGAATTATCTTGTTTCTTAATTATTAAGGATATATTCTTTTTCTTGACTTTTCACTCTAGTGGTGCCTAATATCTTGTATCTATATATTCATCTTACATGGCTATTTGCTGCAATTTTTTTTTACCATCAGATAAATATCTCCATTCACTCAATGAATATTTTCTGATTGCTATGAACAGGGGATTGGATTAAGTATTATGGGCTTAGAAATGAGCAAAACAGATGCTCAGGGGAATTACGGTACTGTGGGGGAGAGAAATAATTATACTACCAGTCACCCCCCAAACATATAGTTGGACTCTATGGGAAGCACTCTGGAAGAAAAGAAAGAGCTGCCCTGGGTGTGGGAATTTATCAGAACCTCAGGGAGGATTTCCCTGGGTTGGTGTCGTTGCTTTCCTGTGCATTATTTACTTACTCTTCATGAATTTTTGCATGTGACCATCCTCACTTTGCAGATGAGGAAGTGAAGACGTGTAAGAGGTGAAAGCGTTCTTTGTAATGTTCCCTGGATGTTCATGTAACAGTTAACCATGGATGAAAGATAAGTGCTGATTGACTTGTGCGTAAGCATAGAGTTAAAATAATTCTATTCTCAAAGACTAGAGGCATATGCCTGGGATTCTAGTGCTCTAGGAAGCTAAAGCAGGAGGATCACAAGTTTAAAGGGCCTGGCAAATAGCTCAGCAGATTAAAGTACCTGCAAGCAGGCACAGGAGCTGGGGGTTTGATCCCTGAGGCCACTGCGCTGGCTCTGGCCCCACCCTCAGCATGCTGTGTTGGCAATTGAGACTGGGCGTGGTGGCACACACTTGTAATCCCAGCTCTTGGGAGGCTGTAAACAGGTGGATCACTAGGAGTCCGATCTAATAGTGAGACCCTTAATACCCTGAGACCCTTCCCTAAAGTACAAACAACTAAACAACAACAACAAAAAATTTTGATCCCAGCCTGGGTAACTTAGCCTCCATGTGAAATCCTGTCCCAAAATAAAATATTAAAAAATGGCTGGTGGTATAGCTCAGTGGCTCAGTTTGAAGACTCCAAGTTCAATTCCCAGTGCTGAAAAAAACTCCTCATTTCTCAGTTGCCCCTTCTAGAAATTTTATTTATGTTGCATCCACCTGCCCCTAAAAAGAACCAAGCAAGTCAACACTGTAACTTTGAAGTGATGAGGAAATTATTTCAAAATGTCCATGGTAAAACTAACCACTCATGAGTACTATACACTGGCAATCTTTTTCTTTTTACACTACAGTAGTAAGATATCAGAGACTAGGTGGCTTATAAGAAACAGAAATTTCTTTCCCATAGTTCTGGAGGCTGTGAAGTCCAAGTTGAAGGTGCCAAGAGATTCCACATCTGGTGAGGGATTATATGCGGGTTCAAATAAAATGCCCCTTATTAATAAGCCCTCGCTTGGTAGAAGGCACAGGGCAGCACTCTGTGCCTTCTGTGGGGTGCTAATCGCACTCATGAGCTGAGCCCCTCCCACAGCCTCCATCTTCCAACATGGTGGCCTTGGGGTGTGGGGAGAGGCTAACGCTGGTGCGCAGCAGCCGTGCTCGTCTTGCAGCGTGCGCACTCCGTCAGCTTCTTGAGTTGGCTGCCGACGGCAAGCATGTAGCCAGCTTTGGGTGCAAGTCCTCCCAAGTTTGCAACACAGCGCCTTTCTGGGTGACCCACAGGCGTCAAGCAGCAGCTCCTGAAATAGTGTTCTAAACATGGTCAGAACTAAAAATTCTTAGACACTGCACTAGGTCTGCTAACTCAGAATTGCTGGGGGCTGAGCCCAGTGATCTGCATTTTAACAATCTCTTCAGGTGATTCTTAAACCTAATAAATTTTAACAGCTTTGAACTAGTGTTAATACCGGCCTAAAGGTAAATCTACAACTATGTGATACAAATGAGAGGAGGCACACAGAGCGATGAATAAATACCATCTCCAATCCCACATTTCTAGAATATTTAAAACGGAAGCAAACACAGATGTAGCAAATTTCTTTTATGTATGAGGAAATGTAAAAGGATGTGGATAATTTAGTGGAGTATACATTGATGCATGTTTTGAAATCAATTTTATTTTCCTACCATATTCCCCAATAAATCAGGTAACTAACAGTACTCTAGCTGCAGGCAATTGCTGAGAAAGGAAGAGGTAGGCCATAAAGCTTTCTTGTAGTCTCTGTAGAGAGACTAAGAGTCTTGTGTTCTTTTGTGTTTTTTGGCAGAAGCAGGGATTGAACTCAGGCCCTTGCATTTGCCAGGGAAGTGCTTATTCTACTGAGCCATTGCCCTGACCCTAAGAGTCTTGTGTAAAATCAGGCATAGATCTCATACAACCATGTCTCTAGGAAGGAAGGACTGTTAGGTGACAGTGTGGGGCATGATGTCTTTGCAAGTGCCTGATGCCGGCAGAGGGTGTGTCTCACTCAGGGGGTGACTGAATATGGATTGGTAGGATAGTAATCATTGCAGTAGTTTTCTAAAATGTGTCTCCTATCTTTGATCTCTCTTGGAATTTTCCAGCTTGGTTTCCTCATTCTATTTTTGTTGTTGCTGTTGTTGTTGTAGTTTGCTTTCATTTCCACCAAACAGATCTGGGAATATAGCTACTGTTTATTTATTTGGCAGATTTACAAAACACACCAGGGTACCTCTGGGCATAGGACGGTATAAATCACAAGCCATAAATGAATGACAATAATCAAAGCAAAACTAAGTAAAAGCTGAAAGTCATATGTCTCTACAACTCATGATTTCCCTTATCAGGCAAAACGAAGCACATTCCTCACACCTACGTGCCTGTTCATCTCACTTGTCAACTGGACTGGGTTGAGACTCCCTCAGCAGTGGCTGGATTATAAGGGCATTAGCCTGAGCAATGTTTGGTTCACCCACGGATAACTGCCTAGCTAAATGGGCCCTTAGGAGTGGAACCTGCTTGGAGAAAGGAGGTCATGGTGGTGTGGCCAGGGAGATGCTTCCTGGCCCTGGCCCCTTTCTCTCTGGCTCTTCCCAGTTGGCCCTGCTCCCTGCCACTGTCAGCTGAACAGCTCCGCATCACCATGCCTTTCTGCTGGAAAGGCAGCTGACCGTGGCCTGAAGCCTCTGAACTGATAAGCCAAAATAAGCCTTCCCTCCCTCACATTGCAGGTGTCTGCTACATGATCCTATTGTGGAAATCCTACCAATACAATGTGTGCATTCATAAGGTTTTTTTCTTTTCTTTCAATTAAAAAAACTGACAAGAGAACTAATAGAAATAATGACTGGTCTTAGCTCCTTTTCTTGTGGCTGAGACAAAATAACCAGCACACCAAGTTAAAGGAGGAAAGGTCGATTGTAGCTCATGCTGTGTAGAGGGTTCAGTCCTTACTCGGCTGGCTCTAAGGCAGGGAGGTGTGGCAGAGGGGCATCACAGAGGAGAGACAGTTCGTGGAAAAGCAGGGAAGGCAGAAGGAAACAAGTGACAAGGGACAGCAGCAACCCTCTTTCTGTCCTTTATGTTCAGTCCAGCCACACAAGGGCACTCACACTCAGAGTGGGCCTTCCCATTACCCACCCTTGAACTATGGCAAGCCAAGCAGTGAACTAATTTAATAATCACGCACCCTAGATCCCAGCATCACACACTCAGATCCAGTCACCTCTCAAAAGCCTCTTCTGTGACCACATGAGGATTTGGAAGAATGTCTAGATACAACATGTAACGCCATTCTGAAGTGGGCCCAGCAGCTTTCCTCAGGTAAGGGAAGACAGTTTATTTAAATTTGTTTCTTTTTACTTTTCCATATTTTTTCAGTAAGTAATAATACTGATAATAACTGCTCTATATTGAATGCTTGTTATACAATACCATTAATTTTCACAAAATCTTATACAGATTTTGAGAGTTTTAAGTAAAAAAAAGTCCATACATGCAAAACATTTAAGTAATTGCAAGGGCAGCAGGAGGTAGCCCTGGAGTTGGCCTCAGCACCCCTCAGGGTAGTTTTCTTTCTTTCCCGTGGAGTTCGCTTTCCCTTCCCACTACCAATGACCAGTAACCCTGGACATACTGTCTTCTGGGTAAAATTCTTCCTCCCTCTGAGGCCAGGAGAGTCACAACTGGAAGTTCGGTCACTCTTCTCTCCCTCACTCTGTATGACCACCATATGGTGCTGTAGCCTGTGCCAATGAAGTGGAGGAGATACCAGGCAGTGCTGAATGGAGTGAGAAATGGCATGCCCAGTCACTTCTCTTGGAAGTCTTTGTACCCAATCCCTCTTAGGATGTTCCTAGGTCCACCCTCTCTGCAAGGATACATGCACCTGCGACTTCTAACTGGAGCCCCGCATTTGCATGCCCTTTTCTCACACCCTCACATTCATCTCCCTCTCTCAAGAAGCACATTCCTCCATGTATGAGACACTCGGCCTTGGAGCTGTGGCCAAGGGCTTCCGGAGAATTGTGTAATGTCATCCCCAGCACTTCTATTCACTAGGAAGAGTGAGGTGGGCAGGACTGCTTTGGTTCAGGACCTCCCAGACCCCATAGAAGTGCTGGAAGGTGTTCTCCTGTCTACAACAATATTCAATTCTTTGTTTTTTATTTTTGTATCCTTCAGGGAATTTTAAAAATTCAGAGATTACTTGAATACATTTTAAATTTTACATCTAAAATGTTTTGAGTTTAAATATTCACAAGGACATTATTTCCAGTGAATGGCTAATACTAGCATTTCAAAATAAAAGCTGTAATGTTTTAAATAGAGCCAGTGACTTTAAATAATTTGGTTATCTGATATTCCCTATTTATTAAAATACATCAACAAATTCTGTTTTATAGACAGAAATTACACATTCAAATTTTATTTCCATGATTCTCTCACCTTAGAACTTCTTCCAAATTATAATATTTTCTTAAAAATGTATGAATTGATTGATTAATTTGGTGCAGGGTTTTATTATGCATCTCAGCTCAGATTCACAGTGGTCCTCCTGCCTCAGCCTCCCCAGTGCTGGGATTACAGGCATGCAGCACCAGGCCCAGTTTCAGGGCCAGCAGGGCAGCACAGCATATGATATCAGGGATTGAACTGGGTCCTTGCACTTGCCAGGCAACACTTAGACTTCTGAGCTATCTCCCCAGTCCCCAGGTTATAATATTTCTTGTTATTCAAAATTTTCCTGTACTAACCTTTCATAATTCCTGCAACTAAAAACTTTCATGACCATTAAGTCTATTTTAAAAATAGAGTTAAATTGTATAATTATTATTAAACTCAGTTTAATAATAATTATACATTTTAATCCATAGATTAAAATTGTCTGGCAATGCAAATACTTCAAGCCTCAGGGCCCCTCATACCATGGCCCCTGCGATTTCTAGGAGCAATCTGCAGCATTATCAGAAATAACTTTAAAAACAACATTTTTATACCTCACTGATATATTATGTCTCCCTAAATTTTATTATAAATAGAGAAAGGGCCAGCCAAAAAGCTCAGCGGATTAAAGCACCTGCAAGCAAGCACAAGGGGCCAGGAGTTTCATCCTGGGGCCTGACGTGCCGGTCCCGCCTGCCGGGCTCGCTGAGCTGGCAATTGAAACTGGGCGTGGTGACGTGCGCCTACAATCCCAGCTCTTGGGAGGCTGTAAACAGGCAGATCACTACAAGTCTGATGTAGTAGTGAGACCCTGAACACCCTGTAGACCCTTCCCTAAAATAAAAAAAAAAAAAAAAAAAGAAAGAAAGAAAAGAACAAACTATTGCTTGCCTTATGAAGTAACTGTAGTGACCAATTGTAGACACCTGCCTAAATATTTTGAAGATTTGGTGCTCTGGATGTTTTAGACCTCCTAGCAACCAGACACGGGGAGATGTGGGGAGAACGGGAGACGTGCATTTCCTCGACAGCACGACCAACGGTAAGTGCAGGCTGCATTTCCATTCCAGGTCATGCTCAGGAAGATTAATTTTATGACAAAGCGTACGTAGACACAGAGGACCTGGAAAGCCTTTCCTTAGAATTTATTTCCTTAAAATACTCTATGCCAGGTCCAGCTCTTTGGCTTTTGGATGCAGTCGCTCTCGCTCTCTCGCTCTCGCTCTCTCACTCTCTCGCTCTTGCTCTTTCGCTCTCTCACTCTCGCTCTCTTGCTCTCTCTCTTGCTCTCTCGCTCTCTCTCGCTCTCGCTCTCTCGCTCTCGCTCTCTCTCTTGCTCTCTTGCTCTCTCGCTCTCGCTCTCGCTCTCTCGCTCTCTCGCTCTCGCTCTCGCTCTCTCGCTCTCTCGCTCTCGCTCTCTCGCTCTCTCGCTCTCGCTCTCTCGCTCTCGCTCTCTCGCTCTCTCGCTCTCTCACTCTCGCTCTCTTGCTCTCTCGCTCTCACTCTCTCGCTCTCTTGCTCTCACTCTCGCTCTCTTTCTCCTCCTCCTCTGTCTCTCTGTGTCCCCCTCTGACAAATACATACTCTTTCTAGTTTTCTCTATAAAGTCAGAAAGTTCCCATAGTAACTCAAGCATCGCTACAACGTCCTCCCTAATCTCCCCTTCACTTCCTTGTCTTTAACTTCCTCCTTTCACACCTGCCAGGAGGAGGAAGGATGCTGATCACCAACCTGTATATGTAAAATCTGAAGCTAAATTTTGAGATTATACCTTGTAAGTGTATTAAGATGTTTTCTCATGAGAAGGATAAGATAATACTAATAATGTGATGTGAGAATTTTCCTCCTTGTGTTGTAATGAGTACATATAATGGATATATAGCTCTAATAAGTTTGAAGTATGTTACAGCCTATGAGAATGATAAGTTTGGACCAGGAAAATGATGATAAATTTGCTAATGTCTTTAGTTACTGAGAACGCCTCCTGAGCAGATACCACAGAGGCATGAGTTCCCCCAATGACCCGTTGCAAAAATATGCTCTATCCACCCTCTTGCTATGGCTTGGATATGCTTTGTCCTCGACGGTTCCTGTGTTGGGATCCTGGTCCTCAGTTTGGTACCATACAGATAGTGGGAACTCTGGGGGGCGGGAGGTTAGTGGACAGTCCATAGCCGTCAAGCTGTGCCTGCAGAAGGGGTTGTGAGAAGCCAATCTGGCTTGCTGTTTAGAAGTGTGATCTCTTTCCTACATGTGCATTTGGCATTATGATATGTGCCACTAGGCTTTTTGATGCTCCGAAAATATTAGCTAAATAAACCTCTTTTTAAAGAAAGTTGCCCAGTCTCAGGCATTTTATTATAGCAATAATGGAAAACACACTAGTACATAAACCAATGAAAGTGGCCTTATTTGGAAAAAGGATTTTCTCAAGTGTAATTAAGTTAAGGCTCTTGAGATGAGAAGATTCTGGATTACTTAGGTGGGCACTAAATTCATTGGCAACTCTAAAAGACAGAGAAACAAAAAAGACATGGGCATAAAGACAGGAGGCAAATTAAAGCAGAGAGCTAGTTCATAAAGTCCAGAATTCCAAGAACCACAGAGAACCACTGGCACCCGGGAAGAAGGACTTCCCAGAGTCTCACCAGAGAGTGACCATGCTGACATCTTATTTTAAGTCATCTGGCTTCCAGAATTGGACAGAATACATTTGTATTGTTTTAAGCTACCAGTTATGTACATGGCACCACTTGGAAACAAATACATCCCTTTGAAGAAATAATAAGCATAATACTACATGCCAATTGTATCATCAATCAATTAGCCTAAAGATTTTGTCAAGAATTTTCTTTGAACAACCTTAGAGGAAAAAGCAGAGTCCTTTAGCATGAGCCAGTTTTGTTCTTGCTGTGAACTGCTCCTGAGTGGGAGTGGAGGGTGCTCTTAAGCCATTACCACCTTTGACAGGACCCTGTGCTACAGTTAGGAGGGCATGGCAGGCCATGAATTGGGGTCCCCAGTGATTACCTAGGGCCATGTCACTGAGGAGCCCCTCATTTTTAGGGTCAGATTTGACAAAGCCGAGGCAGACCACATGAGACAGCAGGCATGATATCTGATCTAAGAGGCCCAGAAATCAGACCTCAGCTGCCAAGGGTGTAGAAACTACAGGTTCACTGTGTAGGCATCAGTTTTTGGAGTAAAGGAAGGAAATCTGAATTTATTTGGAGAGATTATCTGGTCATTACAAAGTTCTTTTTGTTACATACTATCACAGTACCTTGTTATTGTAAAATATACTTGATTCTTGTTTGCGGTAGTTACGTTCTATAAATTTGCTGCTAGCATTTATCCTAGGGGAAATACAGAGTTCAGCTCCTGCAAGCCTCTTGTCACAACATTTTCCTCAACCAGTCAATAGATAATGTTGATGTGCACGTGCTTCTGTTTAAAGACATCTCGCTGAGTTGTGCTGCTGACACTTTTTTTTTTTTTTTTTTTTTTTTGGGGGGGAACCGGGGATTGAACTCACACCCTTGCACGTGCCAGGGAAGTGCTTATTCCACTGAGCCATCTCCCCAGCCCCAACACATTAGCTTTTAACTCATGGCCAATTGAACCATAACTCAGTCCTGAGTAGCAAAGTGTCTCTAACATGTGAACTTTTGCCCTTAGCCTTGTCCTCAGCAAGACCAGAGAGCATTTGAGGGCTATCTTTGTAGACCAGTTTAAATAGAAAAACTACCCACCAAAAGTACAAAAAGTAAAAAGCAAATAAAACCAAGCAATAAAGAAAAACCAAAGTGGCACTAAATAGGCCATGAAAAGAATATTTCTCTGCAGTAGACAGCATCAACAAAAAGGCAGAGCACAGACTCCTCTGACCTTGAGTGGAATCCCAGGCATTAGGCTACTCATACTTTGCACTATTTGCAAAAGACCATGACTGCGCCACAAAGAGCGACTTCAGAGGTTATGGATAAATCGTTGTGTGTTGGCAAGTTCGCACATGTGGCAGCTGCCAATGGGGAAGATCGACTGTAATTTAATGGCTAGATCATTACATTCCCTTCTTATTACTTAGTAGTGACCTCAAAAACTTCATGAAGTGTAGAGACTTGTCATTTGGGTCACAGATTGTTCTATAGGACACCATAGCAGGGAGTGTGGCTGTCATACCGCTGAGGAGAATGTACTTTGAGATTAAGACAGAGTAGGAGAGTCCTTGTCTGACTTTCTGAAGCAGCCTGGGAACAGGTGGGCAGCGTCGGCTCTCAGGGATGAGGAAGAGCTCCTAGGGATGGAAGCACGTGGGCTACGCTTCCTGTTGTTGAGCTGAAGTCTGCTAACACACAGAGCAGCTCCCTGAAGAAGGCAGGAGATAGACCAAGGCACCTAAGCTTGTCCAGATCTACACTCAGTTCTGATCTTTCCTTCTCTCCCTGGCTCCATCTCTGTTTCTCTCTCTACCCACACCCCACCCTTTTTTTCCCCTCAAATAGTGTGATGTTCTTGGTATGCTGAAACTAAGCTGAGCTGGGTATATTTCCAGAGACCCCTGTAAGTGGAATTAGCCAGATGTCCTTTTCTGTGAGTTATCTGGAGAGGGTAAAAATAAATTAAGGCTTTGGACACAGATTATATTCATCCTTTTGGTTCTATATATATTGAGTCTTCTTTATCCAAATTCTTGGGAGTATAGGTGTTTTGGATTTAGAATATTTATATGTTCCTAATGAGCTACCTTGAGAATGAGTCCTGTCTAAACATCGGAATCACTTGTTTCATTCTTGTATCTATCCTGCTATTTTAGTGCACCTGAGCTCTTATCTGTGACCCGTTCCTTGAGGTCAGGCATCCCTAGACAACAGGTGCAGTATTTGCTACATGGAATATTATTTTAGTGCTCAAAAAGTTTCTAATATTGGAACATTTTGGAATTTATATTTTTCACATTGGAGATGTTCGAACCATACCAAGAGGCATCTCAGGAGGTGGAAACGGGGGTGGTAGTTGTGGGGTCCTTCAGGAAAATCATGTGCCAGGAATCCCCTTCATGCCTAAGAGGACTCATTCTTTCTACAATAATAGAAAAGGCAGCTGAGCTTTGGTTTCCTCAGTTTGATCCCAAGACCCCGTTCATTCTCTGCTAATGGCTTTGCCTAGCCCAGCAGACACATGCTGAGACTGACAGGATGAAGACAGGGGCTGAAATGGACACCTTGCCCAGCTGCTCCTGACCAGCAGGCTATGGCAGGCACTGTCCTGAATTGATTAAAAAGATCAACTAGTGGCCCTGAAAGAAGATACGGAGGATATAAACGAAGAGCTAGCAAAGAAGAAGGGATGTTCGATGGAAACTAGAGGTTTAGGATAAATACAGCAACTCATATTCAGGGCTGATCCATGTAGGAGCTGGGAGGGAATCTACCTCATGTGCAATGCAGCAGACAGACAACTCATGGAGCTGTTTGCTGGCGCATGCGCCAGGGCAGAAACTGCCTATATGTAACTAAACTAGTAGAAGTGAAACACTGCAGGGAAAGGAAGTCTAAGGAATTCTTAACTTCATGCATGGGGTGGAGCTGGGTTAGAAGGTAGGGAGCAAAGAACCTTTTAAATATTCCTGTGCTCGTGATTCTGCAGGCCCGTGGAGGTCTTGACTGGTTTCCATTTTGGGACACCAACAAACAACTCTACCTGCTTTAGACTTTAAGAAGTGGCAGTAGGGTCCACTCATGGGCTTGCTGTTTTGTGTGAACTTTTGTAGATTTATGCTACTTTTAAGTTTGGACCTTGAACAGATTAATTAACTCCTGTGCTTGTCTCATCAGCAAAAAAAGGGGGGGAGGGGATGATAGTAGTATTTGTCTGAGTGATGAAAAGGAGTATCAGATGTAATGTACTTAGAACATGCCACCCCATAGTAAGCCCTCTGTTCTAGATATCCTTGTATGCTTTGGCATCCCAGCTACCTCCACTATCTGATTACCCGCTCGTCACTCATTCAAATGATGCAAATTTGCTAACTATTCCAGTTTTCCTGGTCACTGGTTTTCCACATCACAAATTGGAAGATCTATCACAGCAAATGAGTTATGGAATTAGAAGGGAATGTGCCTGACCTTTGTTGAAAGGTTTATTGTAAAACAGCAAATACTTCTACTACATGACTGAGGCCTATATATAGGGAAGGAAGCAACAGGACATCTGGTTAACCTCGTGTTTCTAGCTCTAGTCCTTACGGAAGTTTAGATTTCCTAGCTTTGGTGTTCATCATAACATCTTGAGGTTTTACTCAGTTAGTCTAAATTGTGGTTTTTGTCTCCTGTATTAAAGTGAGAAAACCTACTGTCATTGTCATCATCATTTTAAATAATAGAATTTCAGGTTTCTTAAGGATACCACTGAGACCTACAGTCCTCTTAGTGATACTTTATGAGTCCTGTTTCATCCATCATTCACATTTTAATACAAATCTATGTCATATCCCATTTACTTTCCAAATTAATGACAGCACAGGAAAGCTGAACAGACTTTTTTGATGGGTCACTAAGAGAACCTAAAAGCTACATCGGTAGCAGAAAAACCCTTAATGGCCTCAAGGCAGGGCTTGAGTAGGGCAGAGAGGAAGGGGCAGAAGCACATGCTGGGAGGTCGAAGTGGGAGAGGCACAATGTGGGAGGGGATGGGGAGGAATGAGAGTTCCATGGCCTGCACTCCAGGAATGCTCTCTGTGGCTCTCCTTCAGAACATCTTATTTCTAAGAGCTTCACATTAAAGTCAAGAGGTAACAGAAACTAAGAATGAAGTCACCGTAAGGAGCATCAGGGTACTTAGGCGGTGGAGAAAGCCAAGAGAGAAGGGGGACAAGGTAGGAAGATGTGGGTGGGGTGAGAGAGAGCAGAGGTGAAACCTGATTGCATAAAGCTCCTCGTGGGGAACTGGGAAGTCATAGACCCCAGGCTTTCTAGAGAACTCATTCTCCTAGTTGCCCTACTTAAGAAGATCGGATGTCTTCATGGACGCAGAGTGGATGCATGCCCCTGGCCTCTGTTCTGCAATTCATTCCTGCCAGAGGACAGACAGCAACTTGTTCAGAATTTGAAGACACTTTTATGAATCGTCACAGAACTGCTTTCTTTCCCTCTATAGCAGGTAACCAGGTTCTCTGTCAGACTGATGAAGACGGAGGATGTGCGAACTGCGGTGGTGGCTTCATCCTTCGAAGCTAGCACCAACCAACTAGGGTAGTGGTTGCTGGAGTCGGGCGTGGACTTTGGGACTTTCTCGGCCCACTTCTGCTGAGTGACTCAGGACGGCAACCAGTAAACTCTCAATTCCAAGATGAGGGATGGAAGGAAGTCAAGATCATCCTAAGCCTAACCCGAGACACCGAAGTCTCTGGGCCTGCTTCCCCACCACATCGCTGTTGCTCTGGGGACCCCAGTCAGGAGCCCCCAAACCGCACAGCGAGCTCGAGTCGCCACCACACAGCCAGCCTGGGCCAAGACCGTCTCCAACCGACACCCATGCGGGCAGAGCGGTCCCAGCGAACAGCAGGTGTCACCCTTCTGCTTTCAAACTTTAACTGCCTTCAGGTGCCTCTCTGGGAACAGGCGTGTTCTGAGCGGCCGCTCCCCGGGCCCATCTGGCGGCCTGCAGCGCGCTGCTGTACGGAACGGAGGCGCAGCTTTCCTGCGATCTTCTGGAGGTAGGTAGGGGGTGAGGCGGATGGCGACAGGTGCCGGCAGGCAGAACCCAGTGGGCGCCTCAGAGGCCGAAGATCGAACTTACAAGTGGACTTGGGAATGTGCGCACGCATTTCCAGATCTTGGCGCGGGGAAGAACCCCGAGGGCTTAGAGAGGCGCTCCGACAGTGGCTGGCCCGGGTCCCCCAGCTGCAGTACAGCGTGCACCTGAGACTCGAGACCCAGGAGCACCGCTCCCTGGGGGCAGGTCCTTCCCCAGCCTGAGATCTGTGCGTCTGGAGGTGCACCCCGCAGGGACGAGGCGGCGGCGACTCGCGGTGACATACTGGGCGCCACTCAGCTGCCGAGTTGCGCTCTGAAGTTGCAGTAGTTGGTGGATCGAGTGTGGGTGTGGAAACGCGGGTGTGCGCGGCCGCGTGTGAGACCGTGGCCGTGTGTGCAAGGCGCTTGTGTGCTCACCCTGCGAACGCACAGGGATCTAGGGGCCTGGCACGTTGGGC
Organism: Octodon degus; assembly: GCF_000260255.1. Lineage (NCBI taxonomy): Eukaryota > Metazoa > Chordata > Mammalia > Rodentia > Octodontidae > Octodon > Octodon degus. The sequence goes on along the minus strand of NW_004524663.1, from coordinate 8,784,445 downwards.
GCGCTTGTGTAAGAGCGCAGGTGGGTGCGTACGGCGCGAGTGCGCAGGTTTTGGGTGTGTTCGCCTGGCGCATGTTTACCCAGCGTGTGTCCGCTCACCGTACGCGGACGAAGTTCAGGTGTGTTTGCCCGCGTGAGCGCACGGTGTGCGCACTCCCAGGACGGTACCTATGAGCAGGTGCGTGACCCCACAACTTTCCAGTTCCGAAAGCGCAGAGCAATCCCGTTGTCTCCTTGTTGCCTTCAGAGAACTTCATAGTGAGCAGACCACTATAGGAAATATGTTTGCTTATAACCTAGAGATGCTAAAAGTGAGGTCCCAAGCAGTTAGCACGTTTAAGAGAGACAGCTGAAGGCTAGTGGTGAATCTGTTGTCATTAGCTGTTGGTTAGAAAAGTAACCTCTACCAAGAAAGCACAGGCTGGGATCAGAGGACTTAGGGACCTAGGTGAAGGCAGTGCTTTCAGCCCCTTTTAGAGAGTGTTTTGTCATCCAATTCAGACTGGCTTTGGACTCATTTTGTAGCCCTGGCTGGCCTTGAACTCATTTTGCAGCCCCAACGGCCTTTAACTCAGCAATCTTCCTGCTTCAGCCTCCCAAGTGCTGGGATTACAGTCCTGCTCCACCACACCTGGCTTCAGCCCTTTTAGAGAATTCTGAGAAATTTGTGATCCCTGGTTCTAGGAAAATCACATAAAACTTTGCATATAAAGGCCAGGGATTTATACCCCTGACCCCAGACCCCATCAAATACCTTCTCATGCAGAAAGAAAAGCCCCTTAGACAGCTGCAACACTCAAGATTTCTGGGGTGCCTTTCATCCCGAACTTTTAAGTATGACTAGAGTTCAAAGCACACTGTGCTGTAGATTGGTTCTAGTGAGAATTTCTCACAGATAATCTGTTTCTGACAATTGGTGACAAGTAGGACGCAAGTTCCCAGTAGTGTCACCAAGGTCTTGGGAAAATGTCAGGCGTTTAGTAGGCACTCAATAAATAACATGGAAAGAAAATTCTGTATTGTTTCTTCTCCCTTTATCATAGACTGGAATGGGGAGGTTTGGGTCTTTTAAAAAACAGTATCATATACCACTTAGTGTCTTAGAATGTTTCAAGCTTGATAAGGGATCAAAAGCCCTGTTCAGAGTCATAGCTGGCCAGCTAAAGTTTGTAATCCCAGCACTCTGGGAAACTGAGGTGGGAAGATGGAAAATTTGAGCATATCCTGGACAACTTAGCCATATAGTAAGATGCTATCTCAAAAGGAAAAATGGGCTGGAGATGTAGCTCAGTGGAAGGGCTCTGACCGCAGACAAACGAAAGCTTTGATTTCTCCTGAAAGCAAAGAGGGAAAAAGACTAACTTTTAAAAGGATTTCTGCACAGAGTTCTGCAAGTCAAGGTACCTGAGAATAGATTGGCTTGTCTGGTGTGTTGATTTGTTCATCCTTTAGTTACGTACAACTGAAGAGCAGACTTGAGATTGCAGGTGACTTGATGTTCTATGACCTTTTCCAACAAATGTGTGCTAAGAGAGGAACTATGGAGTTGTAGTCTGGCCCCTGGGGATCTTCTCAGGCTCCAGAGAACAATGAAGCTCAACTTCAGTGGAGTTAATGGAGTCCAGGCCAGACCAATGGAAATGGAAAGAATGATTCAAATTATGGCATGAAATCATTGTCGCAGATTTTGACTAAAGTCTTTGGGAAAAATTGGCTAAGAAGAAAACAGAAAATGTGCTCTCCAACTCTAAGATGACATTCTATGTATACACCCAGTTGTCAAATTTTGATACTCTTTAATGGAAAGGTTTAGAAAGAAACTTTTTCCTGTAAGGTAGCAAATTGTGCTCTGTCTCCTAGTTAGGCTAAGCGAACTAAAGGTGCAATTCTAACAAAATATTAAAAGAGAAATTTAGGTGCTATACTGGATTGTGAACTGGGGGCCAACTTGTTACAGCCAGCTGAACTGAACTAGTGTGGTGATGGGTGTGGAAGGCCCACCTGAGGATTGTTGCCATCAGCATAAGAGATAGAACTGGAGAAGCTGTTGGAAGGCTGTTACAGAAGTTGTTTAGAGAAGCTGTTGGAGCTCTTGGAAGCTGCTGGTTCTCTTGGGCTGTTCTGCGGGAGGACCTTGTCGTGCTGGCTTTCCTGATGAACTTGGTTGTTCTCATTGGAGGAGGAGCTCAGAATGTCACTGTTACTGAGGATGCCTATGGTTCACTTTGAGGGTGCCCGTCCTCATCCTGAGCATGGCTTCTTGGCTCCAGAGGGGAAGATGGTACACATCTTAGTCTTCTAGAAAAGCTTGTCATGTTGGTTTTCCTGGTGGGAACTCAGCTTTCCTCTTTGCTGGAGGAACTCAGGATCTTACTGTTGCTAAGGATGGCTGTGGTACTCTTTTGGGGAGCTCTGGTTTTTGCCTTGAGCATTGCTTCTTGGCCACAGTGCAGATCCCTCAGCCTGCTAGTGCAGATCCTTCTTACCACTGGCATAGACTTTCTAGCTTCCACCACTGAACTTTGGGCTTTCTAGTGCAGATCCATAAAAAGACCGCATAAGAAGACATTGTCGTGGGCTCTAGGCCTCCAGTTGGACTTGTGGGAGGCATTGTTATAAGCTGCAGGTATTCAGCTGGACCCAGGCATCACATTATGGTGGGATCCAGGCCCTCAGCTGAATTCTTTGGTCTTTAGCATGTGGACAGCTTTCCTGAACTCTTTGTGTATAATTCTTTGGGTGATTATAAAATAATCTTATAGAGTGTGTCCTGTATTGCTCTCCTTGCAAAAAAGCCCCCAAACCATGACAAATACACTCAGATAGTTTACAATTAACAACAGAAGTTTGAATGGTATTTCTTTTGGCGGGAAATTAGCTCAAATTCTTAGTTGACTTTAAGAATGGATCTAAGTAGTGCACATTAAAACATTCCAGTTTTTTTTTTTTAACTTCAGATGTAACTTAGGCTCTAAGTTAATAGACTTTGGTGTGTCTCTAGATTGAAACAGAGGGCTCAACGTCTTATTAACTTTGCTTAGTGTATTTTTCTCCTTATTTAGCTTAAGCTTCAGTTGTATCATCCTATGAAACAAGGATGATGATATGTGCTATAAGGATTGAATAATTCATTTTATGTTTGTTCTAAAGGCTGGCATATATTTAGAGCTTAATGTAATTATTAATATTATGTCCACTTTCTGCCTTCAAAACAATAAGGGCTGTTCTGAAGGTTAGCTTGTCTGTATTTTTGTGGAAATGTTGAAAAGGAAGCAATTAAATTGGATAAATAATAACTTGTAAAATTTGAATACTCTTTTAGCTTTTGAAATTCAGTAGCTTGACATGTGAAGAATGGAGAAGAACATTCCATTCTATATTAATTTGAAGTCCTACAAAATTAAAAACTTTATGAAGGGAATACACTAGAGAGTCCAACAAGTAAATCCCCTTAGCTGTGAACTTCACAAAGACATTTATTTATTTCATGTTTTTGTAACTATTGTTTGAATGCCTGTCCTATCAGCAGCCTACCTGAGAGTGACTTTGGCTTATCCTTACATTCCTAGACCCTTCCCCAATAAATGGGACACATGAAGCATCAAAAAATGTTTCTTCAGTGTCAGCACTTTAAATATTTTCTAGAACCAGCTGAAGTAAAACTGACAATATTAACCACTGAGAGTATAGATTTGAAGTTGTTTGCCAAATGATTGGGATATTGAGTTTTAAAACAGCCTTGAAGGATGTTTTAAAATATGATGTAGTAATAGATAATTTTCAGTTTAGTGAGGTCAACATAGTTAGGTATAATTGCCACTGAAAGGTTTATACAGTTACAAAGCAAAAGGGTTACATCACATCATGGGCTGTGGTGGGACAGGAAGAAGCACTGGACAGATTAGGAGGTGGGTGAAAGCTTTGCCATGGTCCCCATGAGAAGGAGCAGGCAGGGAAGGGCCAACTGGTTTAGGATTGGCTAGGCTGGGTTAGCTCAAAGGCTCTGGGGCTGAGGGTCTGTCTGCCCCTAATTGCTTGGTATCTGGTCCTAAGTTGAGCAGGGCAGATGGGTAGTGGTCGAGCATGTGAGAGTTCAGAAAAAAGCAGAAGGCTGGGTGGACTTGGGCTGGTTTGTATTTGAAACATGCATGTAGGAGGAGCTGTCAGCTACCTCAGTGATCTGGGAGGAGCATTTTCTCTAGGGACGGAAGGTCACATTGTTAACACATTAAGAACAAGAAAATGTCCTGAGTCTCCACTGACCTTGAAAGGCTAGGGCCAAAATGTTGGCTGTCCTTGCAGCCCTTGTTTTTTCCTAATTTTTGGTCTGCAAACTTAGGTTGTTAACCCTCCAGAAGAGAAGCTTAATATTATCACCCTACAACATTGGCAGTTGAGCTTAACCTCACTATCCGTCTGAATATCAAACATCTTAGGCATAACATGGAACAGGTATTTTCCATCAAGTATTGATATGTTAAACTTTAAGTCTGTACAGAATATGAAGAGAAAAATTTAAAAAATACTTTAGGAATAACATCACGTAACTCAGTTGTGCCCCGAATTTTCTGATCAAGGAGATTATGGGACCACAGGGGAAAGTGATCAGTGATGTAGAGTGTGCCTGAGGAGAGTCACCTAGAGAGAAAATATTCTCTTAGGCTTTCACAGACAGCAAATCGGTCAAACAATGGCCGTGACTCACCCACATGGCTGACACTGACAAAGGATCTACAAAGTGCAGTACAGGGTTTCAGGATAAATCCTGAGGGGATTTGACTGACCTTATCAGATACAAAAGTTGCAATTCTTGTTATATAGGTCTTGCTTTATCTTAGTCTTAACCATCCAACAGAAAAGTATAAAAACAAAGTATAAAAAGTAAAGCCATATTAATATGCTGAACTGTAAAAAGGCTCAAGTCAACAACTTTTGACATTGCCAGTCTTACAGAAAACCCACTATTGTTAATGGGCTACTGGATTATATTAGAATATTTTGCTGAATTCATGCACTTACAATATTTAAATGACAATGGAATACCCTTCTCTGATAAAACTAAACAAAAAAGGGAGACATAAATGAAAGACCATTTTGTATCTGTATATTCAAAATAGTTAGGATAGATATACAGCTTCATTCTCTTAATTCAGTGAATAGAGAAATTTGTTCTATAGCATTTGTGGCAGGATATCATGTCTGCATCTTGTACAATGAATAACCACTAAGACAACAATATGCAATATATTAATTATTGAAACTGCACTAGTAATTGGTTTTGAAACTGTCTCATTGCTATTTGTTTCTCAATAAAATTATTTTTTTTAAAAAAGGACCCAGAAAATGAAGGACATTGTCAATGGGAGGAAAACTTAGAATAGAAAGTAAGGGCCGGCCAAATAGCTCAGCAGATAAAGTGCCTGTGCCTGCTTGGGGCTGGGGAGATAGCTCAGTGGAATCAGTGCCTGCCTGACAAGCACAAGGTCCTGAGTTTGTTCCCTGGTGACACCAATATAGTGCTTGCCTAGGCAGATGCAGCAGCTGGAGTTCAATCCTGGGGAGTCCATGCCAGCCCTGCCCCTGGGGCATGCTGATAGCACCACTGAGACTGGGCATGGTAGTGCATGCCTGTAATCCCAGCTCTTGGGAGGCTGAACACAGGCAGATCACGATGAGTCTGATCTATGTAGTGAGACCCTGGAGACCCTGTACTAACATACAAAAAAAAAAAAGAAAAAAAATTGAAAGCAATCAGGGATTTTTGTGGTAGAGTAAATGTTGACTGCCAAGTGGGATGGGGCTCTGGATACTTAGTTCAAGTATGAGAGAAAAACACTGTTTTCTGACTCAAATGTGCAGAAACTGATACTGAAAAAAGAGGAGAAACAAAGCTACGGAAGATGGATTGCTTCTTTTCCACATTTCATCCAAAGTTTTCTGCAAGCCCCATGCTAGAGGGCCAGAGGAAGAAATTAAGGTGTGGCAGTGTATGTAGTAACCTAAAGGATGAGCATAGGTTGGCCCTCTAGGAGAGAAGATGTCTCCTCTTTCTCAGTTTTGAGTTGTTTTCTAATTAGTCTGGAAGAGTTAGGAAAATGTATAAATAAACCCACATATCACCAAGTACAAAAATGCAGTGCCTTTTGTCTCTGAGGTATTGTACAAGGATGCTAGGGTTTTCTTTCCTAGTGAATGCTCATCTCATTAGGAGAAGGAAATTATAGCGGGAAAAAGCCAGAGAAAAACATCTTTTGTGTGGTGCCAGAGCTCTAGGTGTTCTTCATTACGTTCTGTGACAACAGAGGAAGTTAGAGGAAGTCAAGGCCTGCAGACAAGGGCCTGAAGGCAGTCACCTCCATATGATGCAAGCATTCATTACCTCTGCTTGACAAATATTGATGCGGGGCTGGGATAGAGCTCAGCAGGGCTCTGCCTGCCTGGCAAGTGCAAGGTCCTGAATTTGATTCCCAGTACAACCCTCCCCCAAGCTAAGTATCAAAAGAATGTGTATGTATTCTGTGACAATCACTGTATGAGCAAAAATGAACTAGATAGGGATGAATCTTTGCCAAAATAGGGTATTTATTCACTTATTTATGTATTGGTACCAGGTATCAAACTTGGGATCATACGCTTGCCAGGTATGTGCTTATGCCACTGAGCTATATCCCCACCAAGCTAAGATTTTAAACAACAGAAGACAATAGCCAAAGGCCAAGTAAGATAATTTCAGAATGAGATAAATGTTTTGAAGAAAATGAAGAGAGACAGACAGACAGACAGACAGACACAGAGAGACAGACAGACAGAGAGAGACAGACAGAGAGATACAGATAGATAGACAGACAGACAGACAGACAGACAGACATAGGGAAGGAGGCCAGTTTAGCAGTGCATAGCCCGGGAAGGTAGCTCTAAGGAAGTATTATTTGATTTGCAAAAGGATAAAAGGAATCACCTAAGCAAAGATCAGGGAAGATGTATATTCTAGGTTGGAAGAATAGCAGATAGAAAGACCCAAGGAAAGTAAGGAGCTGCTGGGCTTCAGCTGACCAGGGAAGGTGCAACAGTGAAAAAAAATCAAGAGAGAAAGTGAGGGAGGGATGAATGGAGTGAGGGAGGGAGAGGTGAGTTCCAGCTGTTCCTGCAGCATGATAAACTGCCTCACAACTCTGTAACTTAAACAACTGTTTTATGGTGTCCCAGATTGACAAGATTTGGCTGGATGATTCAATTCACTGTGCACTGAGGACACTGCTTGGCAGTGAACTGGGAGCTTGTCTGGTCGGAAGGAAACAAGAAAGCATCATTTCCCAGGGCTGGCACCTGGCTGGTGTGAGGGTTAATTTTTGTGGAGACCTGGCTGGGTCACAGTGCCCAAACATTTAATCAAATTGTTTCTATGAAGGTATTTTTTGGATGAGATTATCGTTTAAATTGGTGAATGTTGAATAAAGCAGATCCTCTTCCACAGCGTGGGTGGACCATCTCCAATGGGTCAAAAGCATCAGTAGAATGAAAATGGACCTCCCCAGGAAGAAATTCTGCCTGCAGTGGGCCTCGGGGCTTGACTTGTAGTGCTGCCTCTTCCTTTCATCTCCAGCCTGCAGGCCTGCACTACAAGAGATGCCTCCCAGCTGGATTGTGGACCCCCATTCCTTCACATAGATCTTTCTGTTTATGACAATGTCGTGTTGGTCCCATTCCCCTGGAGCAGTCTGGCTAATACAATGGGGACAGCCAGAAGATTAGGCAGCAAAAGGAAGCCTGCAGGTGTCCCTTCCATGTGACTTCATTCTTCCTGCCTCAGTTTCCTCCCTTCCTGGAGACTGTAGGAGTGAAAGGTGAAGTTTTCCCCCATAGAAGGCAGAAACTGTGTTACTTTCTTGTGACATCATGGTGGAAGACAGCTGCCGTGACCTCTGTCATATTCCACTGTTGAAAGCAGCCATAGCCCGTCTAGGTTCAGCAGCAATACTAAGAAATCTGCAGACAGTATTTCATAACAGTCACAGTTATACTTAACAGGTCATTGTGGGCCACAGTGAGAGTGCATGTATGTGCACGTGCACATGCATGCACACACACACACACACACACACATACACACACACACACACACACACCTACACACAGGGTCATGGATGGACTATAATACCAGCTTCCACATTCCAGTAACAGAGATAGCTGGTTGGAGAGCATAGTTTGTTTGTTCCCTTCCTCCAAAGCAAAGCAAAGTAAAGCAAACAAATAAAATCTAAACAAACCTGCAGGCCTACCCTTTGCAAATGGCTTCTCCAGAGGTGGAGGGATCAGGAAACAAGAGGGCTGAGACCTGGAGTGTACCCTTTTCTCTCCATATGTCAATCATCAGATCCTATGGGATGTAAGTGGGGTGATGAGGACTGTCATGGGGGCATAGCGTTGTGAGCACAACAGCAGACCATCTGTGCTGGTGTAGGTCTTTGTTGTTAAGGACACTGCAGAATGGGCAATCTTCTTATCCCTGGGCAGCAAATGGCAATGCCCCACATCTAGCTAATAGGACAGTGAAGACCAGCCTTTAAGTGCAGCAAGTAGTATATCTCTCCAGTGAACAGACTTTGCAGAAATCACACCGTCCCCCACTCAGAGTGCTCTTCGACTTGTCCCCAGCTAGCTGGAAAACATGATGTTCCCCTTCAGCATAAGGAGAGACCATTCTTTGTACTCATGGCCAGAACTAGTCTTGCCACCAGTCCACTCCACTACCTATTGCAGTACTGCAGAGTGGCAAAAGATATGAAATACAGCTAGAATCCTGACAAGTAACTTTCTTTAATTGCTAGCTCACCAAGAGCAATGCTTTTGTGATTTCATTATAGTTTTCCAAGAAAGATGTTGGTGGTGAATGAAAGCAAGAGAGAGGAAAAGGAATATTGTGGGACTGTCCTGCGCTAAGGTTTTATATGGTGAGATTTTTGGACTTATGTGTAAACATAAGAAGTATATAATTCTTTATGCCTATTTTTAAAATATATTCTAATTTTTAATTTTTTTATCATATTCTGTAGGGACTTAAAGTTCAACATATCAATACTTGATGAAAAGTACCTGTTCCATATTATGCCTAAGATGTTTGATATGCAGACTGATAGTGAGGTTAAGCTTAACAGCCTAAGTTGTATGGTAATAACAATGAGCTTGTCTTCTGGATGGTTAACAACCTAAGTTTGCAGAACAAAATTAGAGAACAAGGAGGGCTGCAAGGAAAGCCAACATTTTGGCTCTAGCCTTCTAAGGTCAGTTAAGATTCAGGACATATGAGAACTTGTACTGTAACGTCATGCAACTCGGTAGTGTCCCAAATTTTCTGATCAAGGAAATTATGGGCCCAAAGAGGAAAGTGATCAATGATGTCGAGTGTGCCTAAGGAGAGTCACATGGAGATAAAACATTCTCTCAGGCTTTCACAGAGAGCACATTGGCCAAGCAATGGCCATGACTCATCCACATGGCTGACACTGACAAAGGTTCTACAATCTGAGGTGCAGGATCTCAGGATAAATCCTGAGGGGATTTCACTGACCTTATCAGACCCAAAAGCTACAACTCTTGTTGTATAGGTCCTGCTTTACCTTGGTCTTGGCCATCCAGCAGAAAATTATAAAAACGAAATATAAGAAGTCAAGCCATGCTGTTATGTTGAGCTGTAGGGGACTCAGGTCAACAATTTCTGACATTGCCAATCAAGTGGAAGACCCAATACTATTATGGGCTACTGGACTCTTTTAGAATATTTTGCTGAGTTTACACACCTATAATATTCAAATAATGGAACTTAACAAAGAAAGGGTATACAGACAATTGTATCTGTGTATTCAAAGTGGTTTGGATAGATATATAGTTACATTCTCTTAATGAGTAGAATGATTCTTATACAGCAGTTAACCACTAGGAAGAATGTATGCAGTGTGTTAATTATTGAAACTGTCCTACTGATTTGATTTGCAACTGTGTCATTGCTATTTGTTTATCAATAAAATTATGGGGGAAAAAAAGAAAGATGTTGGTGTGACCAATGTGAGGCCTTCAGGTAAACTAGGCTTTGTGTTCTCACAGTGTGGAGTGAAGAGAAAGCATTGTGTCATCTGTCAGGCAGGATGGGATCCTGAACGGATGACAAAGGAAAATAGCTCATAGTTCTTTGTGACCAAGTCTAAAGACATGAAAGTGAGTATCAATGAGAAAACTTGTTTTTTTGTTTTTTGTCAAATGGAAAGGCTCTAAGGCTTCTGGGCAAATTTTCAATAAATTAACCAAATTGTGGATCAGTACTAATGAATAGTAGTCTTCTAATTAACACTTACAGTATCATGCAACCTGGAAAAGCAGAGGCTGAGGGACCTTACGAGTGAACTGTAGGCAGTGTGGTCATGTGTCCCCTAGAAATACTTGAAACAGGAGTGTTTATGAGACAAAAAAAGACCATTGTGTAGCATACATGGACTTTCTATGTGGTTGATATACAGGGAGTTTGGCTGCATATATTAAGGTATAAATATATAAGGCTGTATATACTATATACACACATAATATATACATACACACATATATACAGTGAAATGATTATTCCAGTTATAGTCAAATTCGCATACCATAATAGGTACCTGTTTGTGTGCATGCCTGAGCATGTGTGCATCTTTGTGTGGGTAGAAAAGCACCTAAAATCTACTCTGTTTGCTGATTTTCAGCATATGATGTTATCAGCCACAGTCCTCATGGTATATATTACCCTTATAGACTTACACAAGGGATTTGAAATTAATACTTTAAAATATGAGGTTCATGGAAATATGTCAGGCTATAATCAACCCAAGGATACAAAGCCTTCCTGCATCTTGTCATCACAGGTGGCTTGCACTCACAGCTCTGGTGGTCTGAGGCAGCCTTGGAGCACATCTGGTCATCAGTACCCTTCTCACCCACATGGTTTTCCTCCCTTCCATACCATCAGCACCAAGGTCCCGGAGACCCCCACTACCCCATTTCCCTTTCCACAGACTTGAGGTTCACCCTGCAGATTTCTGGACCAAAGCCAGAGTTGTGACGTTTGTGGTGCAGTGCCACTTTGACAGGAGACAAACCCTTTGCTGAGAGGAGAGCTCCCATCACTTTGGTCTGCAAGAGCTCTGATTCTGCAGGTCTATAAGAAATCATATTCTATTTTGCTAAGCTTCTTCTTTGGGTGAGACAACAGATGAGTTATCACTCAGTCCCTGCTATCCAAGCAGGTAGATAATACTGACATCTCCAAGAAAATGTAGATTGACCTTGAGACTAATTACTAGAAACCTTGTTTAACATGTTTATTATGGAAAATTATATTTACTTACTATGTGTTTGTTTTAGAAAATTACATTCAATAGCATGTTTGTTGCAGAAAGTGGGGTTTGTTCACCCAGTGGTGGACATGCTGCAGTGCTGTGATGGAAGCACTCAGCATTGTACCCCAGGGCTGCAATAGGCATTAATTTCATTCCACTTGCATTTATTGTACACCTAACTTGAGCCAGGCTCTACTAAAGGCCCTGAGGAAAGCAGTATGTTATTGTGGTTTTTATTGCTGTGTAACAAATAACCACAGACTTTTGGCTTCAAGTGACACACATCAATGTCTCATAGCCTTGTGGTTAGCAGTCTGCACATGGCTTCACTGGGTTCTCCACTCCAAGGTCTTCTGTAAGGCCATGGCTGTACTGAGCTCTCATATAAAAATTGACTGTAGAAAGATCCTTTTCCAAGCCTACTTCTGTGGTTGTTGGCTTAATTTATTTCATCAAGTAGTGTCCTTAGGGGCTCAGCCTGGGCTGCCTCCTCTCCAGAGCCCTTTGTCCTTGCTACTTGGATTTGACTACTATGGCAGCTTCATCAAAGCCAGACGGAGAGGGCTGGGAGATGGCTCAGTGGAATAAGTGCTTGTCTGGCAAGCACAAGGGCCTGAGTGTGATCCCTGGTACCACCAATAAAAAAAAAAAGCCAGAAGGAGAGTCTGATAGCAAGACCAAAGCCTCACTCTTCTGTAGCCCAATCACTGAAATGGAATCCCACAACCTTTTCTATTGCTCATTGGCCAATCCACATTCAAGAAAAGGGAAAACACACAAGAGCATAAAAACTTGAGTCCAGGGTGTGAATGTCATAAAAGGTCCCTTAGTGTCTTCCTGCCCGGAGGAGTGAACAAAACAGCTGCCACTTTTAGGTAGCCTTCATCCTAGGGTAATCTGGAAAAGATCAAGGTAATTTGTCTGTGCAGGACTTCCTAGAGGCCAGTTAGAAAAATTGTAGAAAGTTTAAAAAAAAATGTATTTTGTATTTCTAACAGACTCATTGCTAAACACCACATGAAGAATCATTTTTTAAAGTTCCAGCAAGTATAGTCCTGCCCTACAGTGTTTCTCAGAATGTTTACAGTTGAACTGTGGAACTGAAAACATACACAGTAAAAAGGTACCTGGACATCTCTCTACAGAGCTGCATGATCAATGGACCAGTTCCAGGGGACTTGCATTTTACTCCACCTTGGAGAGATGGATGGATGAGGACTTATTTGTGAAAAGGTGGATTTTTTTTGTGGAAATTCTGTTGAATTTGTTGCCAGCTTTATCTTACCATAGCTTTCTTTTGTTATGTGGAGGCTCAGCTAGCTTTTATTCTGTGTGGTGAGGAGACTCACTGAATGTAAGTTTTTGTCTTGTGGTTTGATTCAGAGCCTGAAATATTTTATGAGTCACTCAGACAAGAGTCAGCCTTAGAGATGATGGGACCATACAGAAAGTGATCAGTGATGTATAGTGTGCCTAAGGAGAGTCACCTAGAGAGAAAACATTCTCTCAGGCTTTCACAGAGAGCAAATTGGTCAAGCAAGGACTATGACTCATCCAGAAGACTGACCCCGACAAAAGATCCACAAGGTGCTGTACATGGTTCCAGGGTAAATACTGAGGGGATTTGACAGACCTTGTCAGATAGCAAAAGTTACATTTTTAGTCATATAGGTCTTGATTTAACTTGGTCTTAACCATCCAGCAGAAAAGTGTAACCACAACATATAAAAAATAAAGCTAAATCAATATGCTGAGCTATAAAAGGCTCAAGTTACCAACTTCTGACAATTTCTAGATCTGCTGATAATTCATTACTATTATGATCTATTGGAATATATTGGGTTATTTTGCCAAATTCAAGTATCTACAATCTTTGGGCTGGCATCAAATATGAAAAGGTCCTTTAATGACTTCTCCAAATACAGCTTCTCTAACTGCAGTGGAATATACATCTCTGAAATAAACAAAACTAAGAAGGTGGATATGTTGGAAGCCATGGAAGCTAGGAAATTGATCAAATGTGTGGAGGTGGGACTGGACCTCGTTGCCTAAAGAAACAAGCTACCTAGGGGCCTGGGAGATAGATCAGTAGAATAAGCACTTCCCAGGCAAGAGTAAGGGCCTGAGTTCAATCCCCGGTTCTGCAAGAAAGAAAGAAAGAAAGAAAGAAAGAAAGAAAGAAAGAAAGAAAGAAAGAAAGAAAGAAAGAAAGAAAGAAAAGGAAACAAGCTACCTCAAAGCCACCTCAGTCCTGAGATAAACATCCTGTCTAGTTAGCTATTAGTCACTAGAAAACCTTGTGTCATGTATTACTAACTTTGCAAAACTATAAATAAAAATATCATTTTGTTGTGAGAAAAAATACATATGTATATGCAAGATAGTTAGGATAGATATACAGCTACTTTCTCTTGGTTCATTGAGAAGAAAGGTTTGCACAAATATTGTTTAGACAAGATATCATGTCTACATCTTGTCCTTTGAATAACTACTACAAAGGCAACAATATGCAATATATTATGTGTTATAACTGTCCTACCAACCTATTTTGAAACTTTCATTGCTATTTTATCTTTTTTTCTCGTTAAAATGAATAAAAATAAAATTAATTTAAAAAGGATTCAGCCTTAGTTTCTGTTTCAAAGACTAGGAATTGTAATCAGGCATAGTGGTTCATGACTATAATCTCCGCATTCAGGAGGTTGAGTCAGGAGGATTGCCATGAGTTCAAAGTCCGTCTAGGCTGCAAGACCAGACTGAATTGAACTACACAGCAAGACTCTATCTCATAAAGAAGAGTAGAAATTGTAGTGACGCTTTCAAGAGTAGAATGAAAGAGTTAACACAAAATACAAAAAAATGGAAAAGGTAAAGAAAGATAGAAGGAAAAAAGCTGAACTTCTTATTGGATTTGTTGGACCTCTTAAGAACTAGTACACTATATTCTATGTTCTGTATAGCTATGCCTTGTGGCTTTAAATAATGACCTAAATGTTACAGACCATAACATTTACAGCCATTGATCTAGAATTTAGGGTAATAGACCTTGTGCAGCCTTCAGAGGTTACTTCCATCTTGGACTTTTGGTGCCAGAAAGTAAATGTTACAGAAGACCCATGAATTGAAAAGGGAAGAGGAAAGTGAGTCTCAATTACATGCATGGTTCCTTAGCTTTACGCAGTCAGGTAATGACATCCCATGCAGATGTTTGTAAATAAGGCAAACTCCTGTGTAATATTCTGCCACATTTGGAATAGGATTGAGGTACTTCTCAGCAAATGCCCCGCAACACAAGATGCAAAGCAGATCTGAGCAGAGTAAGGAAGAGGGCCAACCCTCTGCACCCTGCTGCCCCCGCTGGGGAGGAGGCACTCAAAATGCTTCTCCATGCTTGTGAAATGAAAGGCCAGCATGACCACGTTCTGAGCTTCCCACCAATGAAGCTGACTTTTTCCCTTACAAACACACTACTTTTTGATTTCAGATGTTTTTTGTCTTGCACAGAGAAGGAAGTTTTATTATCCTGGCTCCATTCAGGGCAAACCCCTTAGGATATAAATCCTGTTTCCTTCTGTTCTAGGACTATCAGACCAGAGTAGCAGAGAATATGTAAAGTACAGACAACAAAGATATGCTTTTAAAAATTCATGTAATAGTAGCTTTGGAAGAAACTGCAATTCAGGGAAGTAGAAGAAATGCACAGATTCACCTCACTGATGCAGAGATGGTCCCCATTGCAGGGGACCTCTCAGGACCGAGGTCACCCCTGTCCCCACCAGTGTCCTTAGAGAACATTTAAAATGCATTCTTTTACCAATTTACCTGCTTTTTATGCCTTGACTTTCAGGAATAGTTGTGATTTTTTTTTAAATGTCACTTACAAGAGAGTGGTTGAACCTGAACAGTCATTACCACCTGAAAACTGTTTGATTCATTTGCTGTTCCAGTTGGATTGCTAATGTATTATGTGGTGCTGAGGCATTTTATTTTT
>NW_004524663.1:8757280-8768989 GCF_000260255.1 Octodon degus | reverse complement strand
GCTGGCATGTGGTGCTGGGGGATTGAACTGCGGTCCCTGTGCTTTGCCAAGCTTGTTCCAAGTAGGTGCTTTAGACCACTGAGCCATCTCACCAGCCCCGGTGCTGAGGCATTTTAATAGCATTGTCTGTTCTCTTGGTATTTCTATCAATACTTATGTGGTCCTTTCCATTCAGTTTTCTGAGGTCTGAGACTGTCTTCATCATTTCTGTATTTCTAGAAGGTGCAGAGTAGGACCTGGTTCTGATGAGTACACATTTCAGAGCAGAAGGTGTACATCTATCTTAGGAAATGTGGGTCTAGAATTTTTGTAAGATGTATTCAGTCATTATTATAGTGAACTAATTTGTCTATATAACCTTTCTCATAAATTAATCAAGTTCCTCTTTGCTTTTATTAGTTAATTTTGTTCCTTGGAACAAATTCTTCCTAATTAGAAAATGTCCCTGAATTTTAAAACAATATCATGCCAAATAAAAGCAGTTAATTTTCAATGTCTGCTTCAACAAAGCAATACAGAGTAGTTCAAAAATAATCTCCATCTTTTCTGTTCCCCTCCCCACGATTCTTTCTTGAGCTCTATAGTTAGCCCAGTTCATACAGGACAAAACATAGTTACAATTTATAAATGAGGTCCATCTCTCAAAAATATTCTGCAATTTCTAACAGTTTCTTAGAAGCCAGAGAAAGACTTTCTCTCTGGAGCTTACTTAGGTCCCAAGCAATAGGTACATTCTCTTGTCTGATGCTGAACAGCAGTCTCTAAATACACCTTTTCAAAGAAGCTTTGTTATTGTCACATAGGAACATGAAGTGTCATTGAACAATTACTTATTATGTACCATTCAGTGACAGCACCATTGTACCATCTTACTAGTAATTAAAACCTATTATTTTGTATGCTCTTTATTCTTTATTATTTGATCTAAGAGATCCAGAGTCTGATATCAGTAGCTGGTAGACCCAAGAGTACCCAAACTTATAAAAAGGTACATTTTTTGGGGAAGGGGACATACTGGGAATTGAACTCATGACCTCATGCTTGCCAGGCAGGTGCTGTGCCACTGAGCTATAGTGTTGGCCTGGAAAAGTGTGTGCTTGCCCTTGCGTTTCTTGATTTCATCCTAGTAGTTGTCTCTGCATGGATCTCACCACCTCTTAAAGTCATAAAATGAAATTCCTATTATATCAAAATATGAACAGTAAAATGGGACATTTGACACAGAAGAATGAGAAGTAATAGAATCTAGAAAGAACCTTGAGCTCATAAATCATGTCTGTTCTGTTAACCTTCAGAGAGTAATTGCCAAATGTCACTTTTTTAATCCAATAAACGTATCTGGTCCTGTGATTCTGGGCTACCCACTCTTCCTATGCCATTTTTACTAAAACAGTGTATACTGTCCATTTATTGGAAAATTAGTATGTTTGGGGGATATGTTTTATGACAAGGGTTGAAAGCTATGCTTCATAATTGATAGTCTTTAGAAATGTTCTATGTAGGAAGACAAGTTACTACTAAATTTGCTGGGTCATTGAAGTAAAGGTTTTTGGGACAAAAAAAAAAATACCCCAAGTGACATCCCCAACTTAAAAGTACAGAGGCTTATTTTGGCTCATTAATTCAGCAGTTCCAGCCCAAGGTGAGCTGGCTCTGAGCCAAAAACGACATGGCAGAAGGGCATGGCAGAAGAAAGCCACCCACTCAATGGTATGTTGGACACAGTGGAAGGCCTAGAGAGGAAAACCACATGTAGTCCCCAAGGCTATGTCCCCATGACCCACACAGATATGCCCTAAAATATCTTTGACTAATCTCCTAGACATTTCTCAAGCCAAAAGACTTGACAATCAAGATTAACCATCACAAGTGGTGATGGTTTAAATCTCCCAATTTTTCCTCCCTTTTGTAATAAAATAATAACAGGCTAAACTAAAACTTGTACTCTCAGCATGACAAGATAAATAACACCAAACTTCAAAAGTCCCGAAAGTACAAAAATAAATACTGAATACCAGCCTGTCCTCCCTGCTGTGGCCCTGGGGAAGTGCAAGAGCAGCCCTGGAAAAACTGTGTGGAAAAGAGAACTAGCAGCGGGCTTGAGTCTGACCCTTGTCGTGAAGCCTACCATTGCAGAGACAATGCTGAGGAAAAGCAAAGTGCTGCAGCACATCTGGAAAGTGACAGGAGGGAGGGGCTGGAAATTGCATGTGGTGCTTCAAGAGGCAATCAAAGAGAAGTATTATTTGAGGGGAAATGTTTAAAAGAGGCACTCCTTGAAAGCCACATGTTGAAGAGAGATAAAAGCGAGATAATATAATTGACCTTCTACAAGCCAAAACAAAGCAAAAAACAAATAATCTTACCCTATGACTATAAAAAAAAAAAGCCATAACTCCTTACTGTGATAGAGGAAACCACTCTTGAACTAGAAATCTCTTCCAGCACGCCAGCCTGCAGCCCTGTACATAGAAATTTAGACTAACAAATAGCCTTTGACTATATATAGCTTTCATAAAATTGTAAAAGAAACTAAGAATCAAATTAGTGCACCTGATGAAACTACCATTCACTAAATGAAATGGAATGAAATATTCTAAAGCATTTTAGGCTGTGCAAAGCAAGCCACTCTGCTACAGAAATTAAAAGAACAGAAAATAGGTGCAAAATAATCATCGAGCATTTATTACATTCAGGAAACTATACAAGTCTAAACTAAGAAATGAAAACTAGATGCCTGTGAGGGCTGAATAGAGGAGGAGCCATGTTGGAATTACTCAGAGAAAAATCATCAAAAAACAGAGGTAATTACAAGAAAGAGGGGGACATATATCAGATTTTAATCTGAGATTAAAAAAATAAAGCCTTTCAAATCAAACTAAACAGAGGCATAAGACATTATAAAATGGTAAAGCAGCCCATAGTGCTGCCTATAGGAACTCGGCCTGCGTGCGAAGCCGGTAGTGCCACTCTGGGAAGATTTCAAAAAACTGATGGTCTATTATAGGATGGCAGAGTGAAGCTGCAGAGGATAATTTTGGGATATTCAAAGACACAGTGTAGGTGGCCTAGGTGGGTCACTTAGGGACCTACAGAACATTGTGGGCTGAAGCTTCTGGCCCTGGCACCCACACACAGAGGTCAAGATCAGTCCTGAAAAAAAAAAAAAAAAAAAAAAGGCTGGCGAGATGGCTCAGTGGTCTAAAGCACCTACTTGGAATAAGCTTGGCAAAGCACAGGGACCGCGGTTCGATCCCCCAGCACCACACGCCAGCCAGCCGCGCCCCCTGGTGGGCTGAGCTGGCCACACACACACACACACAATAAATAAATAAATGTTAAAAAAAAGAAAAAAAGAAAAAAAAAGATCAGTCCTGTACCTGTACTCACCCCCCACAGACTTGGCAGGGTTACCTAGCACAGATTTGGGCTCTGAGTTAGCCACCACCATGGAACCGAGGGCAGCAAAAGAATGTTATTGTTTATTTATTTGTTTTTGTTGTTTGCTTATTTTAATTTTCTCTTTATTTGGGTGTTCAGGTTTTCACATTTATTGTTTTATTTGTCTTCTTTCTTGCCTCAATTATTTTTCTTGATTTTTTTAATATCTTCTTGTGGGTGAACATCATCCTTAATCTTTCTGGTTTGCTTCAGTATTTTTTGTTTGTTTGTTTTCTCCTTAATCTTTCTCTCCTGTCCTCTTCTCCAGCTTACCAAACCCTAGGTGATGATCATTTGTCCTTCAGCCTTGCTTTTAGTATATTTCTCTTCAGTTACCCCTCTTTTTCCCCGGTGTCTCTTTTAAACTACCATCTTGCACAGGGGACAGTCACTACACTAAGGGGAACTCATAGCACACATGTTCTTGGTTTTTGCTAGATTTAATTGTGTAACTAGATTTTGCTCTTATGACTAAATGCACCAAATTAATAGATATCAGTTTGTCAGTTTCTGTGATGTGCTCGATGCTATTGTAATTGTTAATTCCACTACTTTAGCCACGTTGTCAACCTATCAGTTTTGTTCTTGCTTATATGACAATACGGTGATTGTCTGGGGTCATAATCATCATCATAGCCTAGTACCAAAGACTTGGTGCTGAGTCACATGTGTAGCAACTTCTCATCTTTAATTAATTGGGAAGGTATGATATTGGGATAGTCAAAAAGGTCAACATTCAGGAACACCTAGAAGACATGTTGTAGGAATAGACATTTCCTAGAGAAATCTTGAGTCTAGTACTAAATGTACCTAGCATGAGCACCAACACAAAAAACAAATTAATATTTTACAAAATAGAAAAGGAGAAAATGCAGAAGCAAAATGTGATCCCAGACTTCCAGCCCACCCAGGATAAGTCCACAGGGCAATGAGATAATGGAAATCAGAGGCCAAGCACCTGAATGTTCTGAAATTGTAATAGCAGAAGAAAAGAAAAACAAAAATGAGTGAATGAGGTTATATAGAAAATGAGTTCAGAAATAATCTGGTTGGCAGGTATAAAAATAAAATGATGATCAAAATGAAGTACTTAATCAGTAAATCTAGAGTACATACAGATAAAAATACAGGGGCTTAGAAAAACAATGGAGACCTTGAATACCCAACATAGGAAAAAAATGGAATCCATGAAACAGATTCAAACAAATATCCAGATTAAAAATTCCACTGAAAGTATGCAAAGCTGAATGAGCCAAATTGAGTACAGAATACCAAATGTAGATGATGGGATTGTGGTTAGAATTCTTGAAAGGTTTCTTAAAAATAGCAAGGTTTTGGTGTCAGGATAATACTTGCCCCCAGGAATGAGTTAAGGAATATTGTTTCCCTTTCAATTTCATTAAGCAGTTTTAGGAGGATTGTCATTAAATCTCTAAATGTATGGTAGAATTTAGCAGGGAATCCATTAAGACTTGCATTTTTCTTTGTTGGTCAATTTTAATTACATTTTTCATTTCATTAACTGATATTGGGTTATTCAGAATTTTTATATCTTCTTGTTTAAGCTTTGGTAATTCATATGTATCTAGGAATCTTTGCATTTACTCTGCCTTTTCCATCCTATAAGAGTGAAAATTTTCAAAGTAGCTATTGATGATCTTCTGAAGTTCTACAGGATCTGTAGTGATTTCATCCTTTTCATTTTTTAATGTAAGAATTCCATCCAATAAGAATGGCTATCATCAAGAAATCAATAACAAATGCTGGAGGAGTAGTGGGGAAAAAGGAACACTTTTCCACTGTTGGTAGGAGTGGTGCAACCACTGTGGAAATTAGTGTAAACACTCTAGAACCAGTGTTGCAGACTAGTGCAACCACTATAAAAGTCAGTGTGGAAATTCCTCAGAAATCTAGGATTAGAGGTCCCATTTGTCCAAGGTATTTCCCATCTTGGTATCTTGGTTAAAAATTCATACCACAGCAATATAGGTGTACCCATGTTTATAATAGCATAATTTGTAAAACTAGATTTTTGAAAGAACCCGTATGCCCATCAACTAAGAAATTGATTAAACAGATATGGCATTTTTATACAATGGAACATTACTCAGCCATAAAGAAGGATAAATTGGAGACTTTTGTAGGTAATTGGATGTAACTTGAGACCATGTTCATATGTAAAATAAATCAGACACACATGTGTAAGCATCATATTGTCTCTCTGATGTGAGAAATTGAAAGAGTGAGGTCTGAAATGTACAATAGATATTGTGAAATGGAAATAAATTGTTTAAAAGGAAAAAGGAACTACAGTGGGGAAAAGGTAAAAGAAGGAAAGGAAAAGGAAAAAAAAACCCTGATGGCTAGTTATTCTATTAGTGACTCTTAGACCATTGTAAAGGAAGGTTTATACTAATATTGGTTGGATAATTTTTTTGTGTAACTACTTTGAAGATGACAATATTCAATGTATTAACTACTATTATACTCTTACTCTCTTGTTATGAAATTTTGTTTTATCTTTTTTCTATTAAAAATACAAGAGACCATGAGAAATCAATCCAACTCCTGCTAGTTTGTGTAAAGAAGAACAAAATAAGATCAAAGAGCATCCAGGAAAATGCAGGAGACAGTGAAAACGCCATGAACAACCATATATTAGAGAAGCAATGGCAAAAAAACTTCCCAAGTATGAAAAAAGAAATTGATATACAGAAAAGTGATGCATATAGCCACTACCCAAAATAATGTACATCAAGGCATATAATAATCATGATTCCAGAAATTCAGCTGGAATCAAAATCCTACAGCACAAAAAGCTGTTGGAGAAACCAACGACCTAGAAAGGGAAGCCCTTCAGAATCAGAGCAGACTTCTCAACACAAACCTTTAAGTCAGATAGAGCTTGGAGTGAAGTACTTCAAGTCCTTAAGGAAAATAATGTTTAACCTAGATGTACCCTACAAAACTATTTTTTTTTTTGAACCGGGGGTTGAACTCAGGCCTTTGCGCTTGCCAGGGAAACACTTATTCTACTGAACCATCCCCCCAGCCCTAAAACTATCATTTAAAATCAGTGGAAATACAAAATTCTTCCATGGCAAAGAACAACTGAAGAAATTACTGACCAAAAAGACAGCTCTTTAAAACATTTTGAAAGGACATTTCAGAAAGAGATAGTACATAGTACAATTCCAAGAATCCCCAACAGAATAAATCCACCAGTCAAGGCAAGAAGTTAAAGAAAGGATATACAAGGAATCAACAGTAGGAATATATAACATGACAAGGCTGAGCCAATACATATCATTTATAACCATTGATATAAATGGTCTTGGCTCACTTTGAGAGAGACTAATCTCAGTGAAACCTCTGTAAGTATATTCATCAGGTCTTCTTGTCATTTCTTTCGGCACCGACTCATAACTTACAACAAGTGGCGCACTACCTGGGGCACAGAAGATGATCAGGGATATTAGAGAAGTAATTTGGGTGCCGGCTTGATGAATAAAACCCAGAAAGTGAATAAACATAAGCTTTCTAATATAGATCCTCCAATTGATGAAATGCAAAGACTAACCTTAAATAGGACATCATTGAGATGGCCGCGTCCTAAAACCCAGCAAGCCCCATTACCTACCTGGGGACAAATCAGAAGACTTAAACAAAAAGGTGAGAGGATGCTTAAAAGAACACAGTGGGAGAAAAAATAGTACCAACTTGTTTCTTGCTATGGTGGCTTTGTTGTCCCTTCCATCTTAACTTTTCTAGGGATAGCATTTATGTCTTAAGGCAAGGACCAAAATTTGGCTTCCTGTACAACTACAATGCCCATGGCAAGATTCTCCTTCAATGATGCTGTTCCAACATTTGCTGAGGTGTTAAAGAAGAGAACAAAAGGTATGATTGAACTCTTGATAGCCATAGTTTTAGGAATAATAGTAGTCACAGTTACAGCTGCTACAGCTGGAGTTGCATCGAGCCAACGTGTACAACCTGTTCACTTTGTGCAGCAGTGGCTCAAGAACTGAGAACAATTATGGACTTCACAAAAGCATATAGATTCAGAGTTAAATACTAAGATAAATAATTTAGAACAAGCTGTTGTGCTAGGAGATCAAATTGTTAATCTACAGAGTCAACTTCATTAACTTCAATTCTCTGGAATCAAATTCATTTCTCATGGGAAAATGTAAAAAAAAACAAACAAACATTTATTGAATCATGGTAATATTACCTCTGAGATCTTGTCTTTTCAGCAACATATTGATAATACTTTTGAAAAACAATTGTCAGAATTGTCTGGCACTGATCTGTTACAAGGCATCTCTAATGGTGTTGAAAACCTTAATCCTTTTCATGCTGTTCCATGGCTTAGTGGGAGTATAATAATCTGTCTATGTTGTCTCTGCACTGTTTGCATATCTTGTCTAGTCTGGTGAAGGGGATGAGCCTGCCAACAAGCCATGGATCAACAATCTGCAGTACTTGCCATGTTGCTTCACGAAAATTTAGCAGAAAAATAAAAACAGAGAATTGTAGCAATATAAATCAGAAGATTATTGTCCTTGAAATCAAGGAACAAAGAAGAGAACCTAAGAATAAAAGCCTGAGGAAGTGTGTCATCCTGCTAATTCCAGCAAGCTGAGATGCAGGGAATAGCATGTTCCTGGAGTCACCTTTCAGTTCTTTGTTCCTTTAACTGGGAGATTACCAACTAAAGAGATGTACATAATGGACTGTTTTCACCAAATTAGCTAAGAGCATTCTTTAGCCTGTTTTTAGCCCTCAATAACATAAGAGATTTCCCTGGCTCAGGGCTCACTTCAAGAAGACGAATCTCAGTGAGACCTCTGTAGCTATCTTCAAAAAATAAAATAATAAATAAATAATCTCAATTCACCAAACAAATGAAACAGATTGATACTGTGAATCAAGAAACAAGATCCAACAATATACTGCATACAAGAAAAACATTTAATTTAAAAAGAAATTCATAGTTTGAAAGTAAAAAAATGGAAAAACAACACTTGATGCAACCTAGAAAAAAGCAAGGGTAATGTTCCATTTGCAGACAAAGTGAATTTCGAGCCAAGACTGATCAAGAGAGACAAAGAAGGTTACTGTATACCTGCAAAGGGAACATCCCAAGATCGAGAGGTAGTGAGCACAAATACACATGATAGGCTTTCCTTTATAGGTGATTTGTTTCTCTTCCATAACAGCTATTAGAGAAAACAATCTATTCTTGTGTTCAGTTTCTAGAATCTTGACTATTATAAGCCTTGTTATATATCTTTTTATCACTATTTGGAGTTCTATATGCTTCACTTATGTGTATGTCAAATTCTTTTTTCATACCTTTATATTTGTGAACAGTTTTTTGAAATGTGATTTGTGCTGTCCCAAGCTTTTTCATTGACTCCAATCAATATTATGCTATTCTTCTTTACATCACCCTGCAGCTGCTGAATTGGTTGATCATGGTCTCTTACTATTTTAAAGAAATTTTTTTTTCATGATCATGAATCACAATTCTGTCTTTTACATCTGATATTCTATGTTCACATTGACTCATTCTGCTGATTTTACTTCCAGTGAAATCGATAATCTTCTGGATAACTGTTTGAATTTGTTTCATGGATTCCATTTCTTTCCTATGTGGGGTGGTCATGATTTTTTTCATTTTCCTAATTTCATCTACTTTTAAATTTTGTAATCTGTATCTGCTCTAGAGTTTCTAAGCACATCTTTCATTATGGTCACCATCTCTTCAGTTATCTAAGAAATTATTTCTGTTTAGATTTTTTCTAAAGCCTCATACATCTGCTTTGTTACTTCTGTTTTTACCGCTTCAGAGAATCCAGGTGAGTGGCTTTTGGAGTGTTACACCTCACTGGCCCCTGGGTTTGTTATTGGTGAGTTCAATGTCTGGGGTTTCATATTATTTCTGTGTATTTTCCTTTTCTTTTTCTTTTTTAGTTTAATTCTTAGGTTGATATTTGTAAATTGCCTATGATGAATTGCTTTATTGATAGCATTAGAATGCTTAGGAAATGATTAGTTGCCAGAGTTGTCTTCCAGGTGTAGCTGACTTGGGTTTTGGATCTGTTACAATGTCTTACCTCTTCTAATTGGTGATGAGACATTGATGCCCACCTGGCCCAGCCTTTGGTTCTTTGGCATTGGCCTATAGTGTTTTATAAAATCTTACTTTTTTTATTTGGTACAAGGTCTTGCTACACAGTTCAAACTTATATTGATACTCCTGTATCAGCCTCCCTAGAGCTGTGACTACAGGTGTGCACCACTACACCTGGTTGGCCTATAGTATTTCTTTTTAAAGACTCTTAGGAAATCTCAATCATAGAATAGCAGGAAGAACAACTGGTTAGAAAATTTATCTCATATTGGCTAAAAAAGAACACACAGCAGTGACAGTAGCATGAGATACAGCCTAGACAATGACAAACTGAAGTAAGTTCTAATTTCCCACCTTTAACCATATGAACTATATTTGTGGCTATATAACAAGATCTAAAGCCAACCAGAAAATTGTGTGGAGTAGATAGAGCTTCAGTATGGTAGCTTTTCCCTCATGGGAGGAGATTTAAGAGGGATTAAGGGCAAAAGTAAAGAAATAGGTGAAAAGAAGAGATTATAAGCAAGGCTGGAGGACAAAGGAAGATCATGCAAACTTTGGTAAAGAAGCAAAGAGGGGAGAAAGAAGGAGAAAATAAAAATAAGAATAGAACAGAACAACAACAACAAAAACTAGAAACCATGTTCATAGTCATATAAAAACAAGAGAAAACAGTGAAGAAAAGCCAAAACAATACAAATAGGACATAAACAAAAGAGAAAAAAATAAGTAATAAAATAAAAGAAAATTTAAAAGTCCACTTCAAGATTGTTGTCAGATATCTGAGTTGATTAAGCTCAGCAAGCCAGATGTAGCTTTATGGCCAGTTAGTGGACAGTCATAGAGAGTCCGAATCTTTATTTCCCCTGAAGTACAAGCTGGTCCCTTGCCATGAAGTTGGATCCAGACAGATTTAGCATA
Source organism: Octodon degus (assembly GCF_000260255.1). Lineage (NCBI taxonomy): Eukaryota > Metazoa > Chordata > Mammalia > Rodentia > Octodontidae > Octodon > Octodon degus. The sequence goes on along the minus strand of NW_004524663.1, from coordinate 8,758,485 downwards.
TAGCAGTCCATAGGTCTTTGGCTGGCTTGGATTTGGATCCCTCCTGGATTGAACTGAGCTTCCTAAGCAGCATACGGGATGACACTAGATGGAACCAGCAGTTGCACTAAGTTCCAAGCTCAGTTACCCTCTTTCCAAAATGGCTCCCAGCCAATCACCCTCTCTTTGGGTCATCTGAACCTGAACAACTGGCAGCCACTGCAGTCCTTTTTATCCACTGCTCCATTGCACTGGTACACTCCTCCGTGGAGGCTTCTAGTGTAGCCTGTAGGTATTGTGCATCTGCACGTTTAAGCTGCCTCTTTCCCATGTAGTGAATGTAACAAAACTCTTTTTTTTTGTTGTTGTTTTTTGGTACTAGGGATTGAACTCAGCACCTTGAACTTGCTAGGCAGGTGCTTATGCAGCTGAGCTATATCCCCGGCCCTGTAGTGAATACAGAATCTGGGAGAAAGCACCATATGCCACTTCATTCTCTCTTTGCTTTCTGTATGGGCTCAGTTTTTGCTTCAGATATTTCCTGGGTCATGGGGCATATTTCCCTCCTCCTCCTCCTCTTCCTCACATTATTGTATTCGAGTGTGTGGCTACCAAATCATGGAGAGGCTCTTTCTCTGCTACTCACTACTCTGCCATCTCCCCAGAAGTCTCATGGTATGAGAACTGAAACTGTAAATAAAGACAAAAATCTATGATAGATATTGTGAAATAGGAAGAAAATGTTTAAATGGGAAGGAAACTAGGGAGGGTGGAAGGAGGATAGGATACATGGGGGAATGGGGATAAAGGAGAATAATTAAGATATATTATGGATATATATATATATATCATAAACTTACCTAACTTAAGGGGGGAAAAAAGAAAATTTAAAAAACCCCAAGAAAATAACAATTAAAATGAAAACCTAAAAAAAGCATTTAAAAAGAAAAAAAAGGAAAACAATCAAGATAACAAAAAAAAGGATTACTATACATGTAAAAAATTTAGAAAAAGCAAGTATTTCAAGTGACATGCTGGCAAAAATGATCCCATGAGGTGTACTAGAAAAAGATATATACCCATTTCTAGCCCAGGTCCAGTGAGTGTGAGGAGAGTTTCCTGCTAACCTGCGCCCGCAGGACCAGTCCGAGCCCAGGCGCAGCGTGGGCCGGACCCTCTCCCACCCCCTCGGGCCGCCCCCCACCACTCCGCAGTACCTCCCGCAA
>NW_004524663.1:8739218-8741740 GCF_000260255.1 Octodon degus | reverse complement strand
TCCATTTATTCTGCATTTTCCATTTATTAGAATACAAGTTTGCAAAGTATGAATAAACAGTGTTTTGGATTAATGCCGAGTCTGTTGTGTTTTTATCCTTTCATTCCTAATTGCATGCATTTGGGTCTTTTCTTGCTTTTTTTCTTTTTTTGTTTGGCTTGGCAATTTTATTTAATCTTTAAAAAAAACCTTTTGATTCATTGGTTTTTTTGGGTATTTTTTTCAGTCTCCAATGCATTTATTTCTGCTTGGGTTCTTATAATTTTCTCCCTCATATGAGCTTTCAGCTTAGCCTGCTCTTCTTTATTTAGAAGTTTAAGGTTCACCATTAAGTTGTTTATTTGTGCTTGCTGTTTTCCTGATATGGATATTCACTGCTATAAATTTCTCTCCTAGGAGTACTTTCATTGTGTTATATGTTCAGGTACGTTGTATTGTCATTATCATTTAATTGTAGAAACTGTCTAATTTATGCTTTAATTTCCACAGTTACCCATTAGTTCAGGAGGATGTTATTTAATTTTCAAGTGGTTATGAAGTTCTTGTGGTTTCTTTTGCCATTGATTTCCAATTTCACTGCAGTATGGTCTGATAATATGCATGGATAATTTCAATTCCTTTGCATTTACTTAAGCATGTATCTGAGGTCTATTTTGGAGAATGACCTGTGTGCAGCAGAGAATGTTTATTCTGATGTCATGGGGTAGAATACTCTGTAGACATCTACTCTTTTCATTTATTTAAAGTTTGGTTCAGATCTAATCTTTTATTATTGAATTTTTTGTCTAGTTGGTCTGTCTTTTTGTGACAGTGGGATATTGAGGTCCCTCAATACAGCTGTCTTAGCTGTATTTGATTTTTCATGTCTGTTAATATTTGTTTTTATATGGCTGCATGCTGTGGTATTATTGCATATATATATATATATATATATATATATATATATATATATTTGTTGCCTCTTCCTGTTGGATTGTTCCATGTACAAAGTCGTAGTGACCTTCTTTATCTCTCTTAATCAGTCTTGACTTTAAATTTACTTTGTCTGTAAATAGAATAGCTACCCCTGCTTTTTTCTGGGTTCATGTCACACTGAATATTGTTTTCCATCCTTTTACTTTTATTCTATGAATTTCTTTTTAGGTTAAATGAGTTTCTTGTATGCAGGATATTGTTGGATCTTGTTCCTTGAATCTGCCTTATGAATTATATTTCTTTACTATGCAGAGCATTCATAGCTTCCATTATTTTCTTAAGCTCCTCTATTTTTTTTTGTCTGCAACTGCTTTTGAGTCATTGAGCATGATTTTCATCATGGATACTGTCTCTGCAGATATCTGAGAAATTATCTCTGATTTGATTTTTTTCTAGAGTCTCATTCAATTGCTTTTTTGTTTTGTTATCACTTCAGAGGGCAGATTGGTGGCTTTTGGATTGTCCTATCTCATTGCCCCCCAGTTTGCTTTAGTGAACCAGATGTCTGGGATTTCATCTTGTTTAAGTGTCTTCCTATTTTCTTTTGTTGTTTTAAGTTTATTTCCAAAGTTGATGTTTGTAAAATTCCTATCATGAGTTGATTTATTGTAGTATTTAGAACTCTTAGGAAATGATTACTCTGAGTTATCTTCCAGAAGCAGCTGAGTTTTGGGTTTTGAGTCTGTTGCAAGAGTCCTACCTCTCCAATGTATTGGAGATGAGAAATAGCTGCCTGTTTTACCCTGCCCCTGCTTCTTTGGCACTCTTCTATAGTATTTCCTATGACTCTTAGTCATTCTGATTCTTGGAATATCAAGAAAAACAGCTATTTAGACTAATTATGTCACTTTTGGGTATCATGGTACCAGTGACAATAGCATCAAACACAGCCTAGAAAATGACAAACTGAGCTAACCATTAATTTGTTACCTTGAATCATATGAACTAGATTTGTGTTTATATAAGAAAATCTAAAACAAACCAGAACATATTATGCATTGTAGAAGTCCTTAATATATCAATTTTGTCCTCAGGGGTTAAACTTTAAGATGGGTTAGTGAGAAAATAGACAAGTGGAAGAAGAGGAAGAGATTAGAAGTAAGGCTAGAGGACAGCAGGGAATCATTCTAACTTTGGGAAACTGGTGTATAAGACTGGAGTGAAAGAGAGAAGGAGGAGATAAAAATAAGAGAGCACAGAGCCATAACCACAAAGAGGCTAGAAACAATATTCACAGTCAGATAGAAACAAAATCAAACAATGAAGGAGAAAAAACAAAAACACCACCACCACCACACCAACAAAAAGCAAGACAGAGACAGAGACAGAGACAGAGACAGAGAGAGAGAGAGATCCATTTCCAGGTTTGTCTCTGCTATCACTGGTAGGCAATGTGTGGAGACACATTCCCCATGCATGCCTACCTACCCCAGTAAGCCATCAGTAGCTGTTTCATGGGATATTCAATAATTACATGGACCTTGACCTTCTTATAGAGTCCAGATTCATTTGACCTGTATCCATCAGTACACCTTTTATGGGCCTGA
>NW_004524663.1:8719529-8738013 GCF_000260255.1 Octodon degus | reverse complement strand
GCTGTGAGCTAAATGATCCTTTATCCCTTGAACCCTTGGTTTCAGATGTTTTGTCTCAGCAATGAGAGAAAATGAACTAAGACAAAATCACCATAATACAATGTCTTTCACTCTTGTCAAGATATCCACAAGGAGAAATATATTCGTGAACTTGAATTTCCTCTTTCTCTTATTTTTATGCATTTAAAATTGGTGTTTTGAGGAAGGACCCAGTAAGCTCCAAGAGACTGCCAGAGTTCTTAGCAGAGCAACATGTGTTAACCCCTGGACTTCTTTCAGTTGAGTCTGTCTCTGGGCTTGGATATCCCAGTTGTTTTGAGAATGAGAAGAATCCTGAACTGTGCTTGGTTATTTTTACAGAAAGTGAGGTATAAAATAATTATAAATAAATAAATACTTTCATTTAATTTAGATCAGTTAACTTAGTCTTAATATTAATCACAGTTTTCCATTAGGTCTTTGGAAGGCTAGATTGGGATGGCTTGCAGTAGTGGTTCTCATGGAGTGGTACATAGTGTTCCTGTGACCTATTTGGAAACTGGATCCACATTGTGTGGTTTGTAGTGCAACTTTACATTACAACCCCACATTTCCTTTTCAAGTCAGCTAAAAATCTGTCAGGAGTTCTATCCCCTCTTCAGCAATCACTCCTACTAAGACATCTGTGCTGTCTTTTCCCTAAGATGCTCATTGACAGTTTTCCTGAACAGTTCACATTTTCTCATCATCTTTGGTAATTTACTGCTTTTGGGGAAACATCAGTAACTCAGCCTTTAATTTCATTTGAGCCTTATTCAGTAGTTCCTCAGTTCATGAATGCTTCTGTTCATAAACAATTTAGTTCTCAAACAAAAGCCTTTGAGAAAAGTTTGCTTGTGTTCAGGTGACAAGCACGACTGCTGTCCTCTTACCCACAAAAACAGAAATTTGTTCTACCTTTCCCCAGATCATAAGACAAATCAAATTTGTGAATAACGGTACCACTGTATTATCTTGGCCACACTCTAAAATTTGTTACTGGGCCAGAGAGATGGCTCAGTGCATAAGCACCTGCCTAACAAGTACAAGGTCCTGAGTTGGATCCCTGGTACCGAAAAAGATAAGATTTGTTACCCACCAAAAATGGTCCATGTGGGCTGGTGAGATGGCTCAGTGGTCTGAAGCACCTACTTAGAACAAGTTGAGCAAAGCACAGGGGCCACGGTTCAATCCCCCAGCACCACATGCCAGCCAGTCGCGCCCCCCGGTGGGTTGAGCTGGCCACACACACACACACACACACACACACAAATAAATAAAAAATTAAAAAATTTTTAAAAAATGGTCCATGTACAAAATCTCAAGCTTTAATATCTTACTGATTCCATAACTTGGTTCTTTCTTTAAACAAATGTTGAAAAATAAGAGCTTAATTAATAGGCAGAATTTTAAAATTGAGAATTTAGAATGGCAATTTGGATTTTGGGGGTCATTCTTTGATCAGAAGACTTACCACACTGGCCCTGCAATCTTTCATAGAGCAGGATCCAGGAGAGAATAAGGCCCATAAATAGGAACTTTGTTTTCCAAATACACTTTTCTCTGTTATCTCCTATTGTCCCTATTTTGACCTTCAGGCATAAATACCTGTTACTATTATTTCCTTTGTTCTTTTCCCCCATTCAGTTGTCTTTGATCATTACACACTTTTTGGTAGGTAGGTATTTGAATCTGAAAAATTTTTGATCTATGATTTTCACTGTTCTCTTATATGTTCAAGAAATTAGAACTCCTAGGGTTCCTTTTTCTACCATCTAATAAATTTACTCCTTGTTTCTTTTATATCCTATGACAATCCTAAAGTTCATGATTTTCATAGCTTTTTATTCTGACCCCCCAAACTGCTTACCTATCATTGCATAAAAGTAGAAATCAAAGGCAGAATTAAAAAAAACTCTTTGAACTGGAAACTTATATTTTTATTTTTATTTTTTTAGCTGGAAATTTAAAACAGACAAAAGTATTGACTCTTGGGTCATAAAAAAGTGAACAAAAGTTTTAAACATATTAAAATAATGAAAGTAAAAACCAGGCATATAATTTTGAGCTGTAAGTAAGATAAAAAACAAAGGAAATTGATGATATTAAATTACTCTATCGATGAAAAGAGAATAGTTAAATAAATCAAATATCAACTCAAAAACTATAAAATAACACTGAAACCAAAAGAAAGCAGAAAAAAGTAACTAGAACTATAAAAATGTTAATAAATAAAAAAGCTGAAAAATAATATTTTGATGTTGTTGTTCTTTGCAAAATACCATAAAAAGTAGCTATTAATCTATTAGAAAAAGCACAAATATGCAAAACCAGAAATAACAGATATTTTTAAAAACTTTAAAGAATTATGGAACTACTTTATATTACTTTATTAAAATTAAAAAATGAATATTGAAATAGCTTAAAATGCATCTTATGAAATTAACCCTCTTAGCAACAAATACTTTAAGCACAACAATTAATGTAGAAGAAAATAGAGGAAATATTTAAAGGGCTGTGTCCAAAAGGGCACTGGGCCCTGATGGTGTCACAGGAGAGTTATCAAATCTTTTAATAAATCGGTAATATAAGAATACTGAAAGTTTTCAAAAGCATAGAAAAGGAAACCTCCAAATTGTTTTATAAATATACTGTACTTATCATTGTGCACCCAAGTGACAAAGACTGTGTCAAAATGTTATAGACCAGTCTTAGGAGTACTGATGTAAAAATAAAATTAATAAATAGGCTGCAATACAATATTTTTAAATAACCAGTAAAACTTTATTCTAACAATATTAGAAGGGCCAGTAATTTAATTAATTAATTTTTTTTCTGTATTTTAGGGAAGGGTCTACAGGGTGTTCAGGGTCTCACTACTAGATCAGACTCGTAGTGATCCTCCTGTTTACAGCCTCCCAAGTGTTGAGATTACACCATGCCCAGTCTCACTTGTTGTCTCAGCTCACCCTGGGATGGCAGGCCTGGGGATTGAACCCCCAGCCCCTGTGCCTGCTTGCAGGTGCTTTAATCCACTGAGCTACTCGGCCAGCTCTGAAACTGATCAATATGTATATTAAAAGTGTGCAAGTAAAATTAATTTTACAAAGCTCAGATAGAGAATCTCAGAAAGGAGCCACTTAGCCTGTATGCAACCTCATGGGCTGAGGGAAACCACACCCCCAACCTCTGCTGGCCTCCGGGGATCTGGGAATCTGCCCTTGTCATACAGCAAAATAACTGTCTCTTGGGGACATCCCCCTCAGGATGGCAACTGCCCAGGGTAGGAAGTGAGCCCTGAATCTGTCAAGATCTGAAGTCTAAGAACTGGTGACCCTTATTTAGTTCAGCCACTTCCCAAATTGCACCTGTTACATCCTTGCCTTCCCAAGGGAACAGCTGTCTGTAGCCAGGCCCTTTCCAGCAGCAGATGGTGGGCAGTGTTTCCTTCCTCTCTGTGGCCACTGCCTTGATGTGAGAGCTCATGGTGTCCCAGGACAATGTGAGTAGTCACGTATGGGTCTCATGCAGTGGTTTGGGGGACTACATCCAATCTCTGTGTTGTGTGTGCATATATGGTATATTAATTTTCTTTATGAATGTGAAAAGTATTTAGCTCATAAGACATGCCCAATCAGACTTGGGGTGCACTTGGCCTATGGGCTGTAGTTTGCTAATTCTTTTTTTTTTCTTTCAGAATGGGAGATTGAACTCATTGAACTTGCAGGCAAGCACTTATTCTACTGAACCATCTCCCTGGCCTCATGTAGTTTGCTAATTCTGGTTTATGCCACCTACATGTTATCTTTTGGGACCCTGAATGTTGAACCTTGTTTACTGATTTTCTCTGTATATGCCCTTGAATTATGTTGGGTGTTTGCAAGGCATGGCACATGCTATTGATCCATCCTGTCATGCATACATGGTGAGAAACATTAAGGCATTTCCAGAGTAAGGCACTTTATTACTTTCATACATAGTTAGAGGCAGAGTACCAAGATTGCCAGCCTTCTGAGTCCTTTTTTCCACATATAGAAAAGGATATCATCAAAATAAAAGGGGCACAGTAACTTTCTTGTAACTGGCAAGATATCCTATTGCTGAGGGACAAATACTCAGTATCAGCTAGTTTTATATTGTCCAGAAATACCCTAAAAGGGGTAGGGCATAAAGCCTTCCAGATACTTAGAGCCTGGATACAATTTGCAATTCTCATGAGAACTTTCTGGAAGATATATTAATGGGTGGAAGACAGCTTCAAGACAGTTCCTCACAAGCCACCTATCCTCTTGTGTTTGGTAGTGATCACTGGATAATATCAACATATGCATTAGTTGGAACAGGAGCTTTGCTTGCATGAGCAACGCAGATGCAAACATAACTGCTATGGTGGTGTACAGGATCCATTTCCTTTAGTTTCCCAGTGGTAAATCTTTTTTTCCTTGCTGATTTAAGCTCAGTGTTGATCATACAAGAGCACAGCCTCAAGAGTTGAAGGGTGCTTAATGCATGTCATTCATGGCAATCCCACTTGTGGTCAGTGACTGATTTAGGGTTAGCCAGGTATCTTCCTCAATCTTGCTATAACAAAATGACTGAGTCTTGGGACTTTTATAAAGAACAGTTTCATTTAGCTCTTGACTTTGAATATGAAGAATCCAAGATTGAAGGAACCTTTCACGTGGCTCCTGGTGAGGGCCTCCTGGATGCTTTACAACATGGCAGATGGTATCACGTGGTCAGAGCATTTGTGGAAAAGATCACAAGAAAGGAAACAAGAGACTATGCAATGATTGGGGTTACTCTTTTACTATAACTTGTTTTCACAGGAACTAATCCACTCTTAGGAAACCTAAGCTATTCTAAGAGACTAGCACTGACCCTCTTGTGAGGGTGGTCTTGACTTAGTGACTTCTCAGTAGGCCCTTCTTCCTAAAGAGCTCGCCACCATTAAGTACTAATTTTCTAGCACATGGGCCTTTATAGAACCTTTGATTTATATCCAAACCATAGTAACCTGTGACCCAGTTTTGATCCAGTGAGATGTAAGGGGAGATATATTTAGGGATTCTGAAAAATGTGGAAAATTCTTACCCATCAGCTTTTCAAATATATGGACACGTTTCCTGTCTTCTTTGCTTCTTTTGAGCTGTGGCTATTCTTATTTTTTATTTTGAGGAGGACCCTATTCCTTAGTATTTTATCTGTGCTTGGATGCTAGTTGTGTCATTTATTTGGAGTAAGCATTTTGGGAGTACAGAGGGTAATCCTGAAGGTGGCAATCAGTGTGTGCATGTGGCCTATCAGCGGAAAGGAAAGAATCTCAATCTCCTTCTGACAGTTGTGAACTGCAAAGCAACCCGAGGCTTGTAGACATATGGAATGCAGTAATAATAACTGTTAATGCCCTTGTCTGCTAATTATAATAACAGTTACATCAATTTTGGGTTGGTCTTGATTGATTTTTATCCTCATATTTTCTTCATTTATGCCTGACAATTTTTTATTGAATTCCAGATGAAATCTCTCTCTGTCTCTATGTCTCTCTCCCCAAATATATACATATATAAAATAAACTTTCTAGATGCTGAATACTTTCATGTTCCTATAAAATATTCTTGAGTTTTTGCCCTGGGATTGCAAGGTTCAGTGCAAAGCAAGTTATACCCTATTATTCAGACAACATGTCTCTGTCAGCTGTAGTGAGAACAGACTCTATTCTTTGCCATTGTGATCTCTGATCCATTTCTTCTCATTCTTTTGGGTGGTTCTCTTCCCTTGCTCCACCTATTTTCTTAAATGTATGCATGAATCACCACTTTGTGGAGTAGTGAACATTTTTTTCTGCACGTGGTTTTTTTCTCTGCAGCTTTCTGCCTTCTGGTATTCTGGACTTTGCATTGGAAATGCATCTCTATGCTGCACTCTCTGATCTAGCTCTGTGCATACCTGGCCTGGGCCCCTGCACCCTAGCTGCAGCTGAAGGCAGTAAGCAGGGCAGTCTCACCTGCAACTCTTTCCTAGTCTCACTGATATACTATGACGTTGTATTTCTTGAGAATTTTTGTGGTGTCAATTGTTTTAGGTGGGAGCATAATTTAATCTCTGTAAACACATGCCCAGAAGCAAATATTAACATTGATCTTTAAAAAATATATTAATGGGAACATTTAGGTGTACGGTTGAGGTACTTTCTATTGGAAGTTGGTCTGGTTTATCTTCACTTGGCTTTTGCTTATGACTATGTTGGTTGTTGCCTTTTCTGGAAGATTAGTATATCTTTAAAAGATATACTTTAAAATATTTTGTTTGTCCTCTAACTTTTTTTTAAAAAATACCTTTCTGGTGCTTACTTTGGCAGTGTATTTACTAAAAAATACATTTCCATGCTATTAATACTTGTGTTGATCCAAATTTTCATTATGCTTGAAGAATTTTCTTTAACTTTTTTAATATTGCAGGTGTGATGACAATAAGTTATTTCAGTTTTTGTCTAAAAAGTTCTTATTTTTATTTTAATATATGCCTATATTTACATTGGATATATAGGCATACAGAGATAAGTTCTATTTCATGTAATGCTCTAAGGGTGTTTGTGGTCTTCAGGATCGCATAGTTTTGGAGTAGATATTTGATGCCTTGTTTTCTTTGTTTCATTCCATGTGATAAGGTCTTTCAAGAAAATTCTGCTTGCTTGATTTCTCAATTATGTCTATGAATTTTAACAGTCTGACAGTGATATGCCTGAATGTGGTTTTTGTGCCAGACAAAGTTTGGATTGACACAAGAATTAATCACACTGGAAATATATATTTTAGTAAATGTCCTTTCAAAGTGAGCACTGAACATATTTATTTATTTATTCTGACTGTATTTATACTCATCCTTCTTGGAATGTTTTGAGCTTACTGGGTGTAGAAAATTCTTACCCATCAGCTTTTCAAATATATGCTCACATTTGCTGTCTTCTTTTCTTCCTTTGAGATATGGCTGTGCTTGTACTAGATCATCTGGAATGCCTCGCTGCAGTTGGAGGCTCTGTTCTGCTTTTGTCTTCCATATTTGTTAACCTTGTATAAACCTGTTGATTGAGCTTCACATTCAGTGACCCTAATGCTGTGTCTGTCTGCTACTATCCCCTTAGAATTCTTCTTCATCTGTATTGTGTTACACATTCTAGGATTTTCCCAGTGGTATGCAGATTCTGGGCCTGGAGTCCAGGGCAGGACTTCCTAAGTAGCCTTTTCTTTCCTGCAGAGGCGTTCTCTTCTTGTTTGGTCTCTGCTTATACTGAAAGCAATTTCCTTGTCTTTGCCCTCACTGAAGCCTAATTCCACCTTGTATTATGCACTTCTGCATGACTGAGCTTCCTCCTGTGTTGGTATATGTTTGCTTTGGTTCATTGCAGGAGCTCGTGTGAGTAGGCTTCTTGCTTCTTTTCCGCTGGCATATGGTTTTACCTAATATCAGCATAGGAAGAGTGGTGGGCATTCTGCCCTTCCCAGAGTACAAGCAACTTTTGTCTGGGGTGTTTCCTGTCCCTCCCTGAGGGGCAGATGTTGTTTCCTGATAGATAAGGGTTGAATTCTGAGCTTAGCTGTCTCTTGCTTCTCTCCCAGGTATGGAGGGCTTTTGCTCCACATCAGAACAAAATCTGGTTTGAAGATAGGATGGTCTTGTATCCCCGATACACTTCGTTACAAGTTCGTACTCCTTTGAACCGGAGCACAGATGGAGTACCTCAGATCATCCTGTTGCTCTTCCACCTTGTGAGGCTCTGGCCCTGTGCCACGAGGGCGGTGCGAGGTGCTCATGAGATCCCCACCCTTTCTTTGGTCTTATGAGTGCTTAGTGATGGCACATGGAGTTGGTGAACTGGTGAGACAGTGAGGACTTCACTTGCATCTAGGGCTCCCAGGGGTTCTAAACTGTCTTGCTAGCTCACGCTCAGTCTTTAGAAATTAATCTCTCAGTTCTCTTTTTTCTTGTTACTTTTAAGGTTGCCACTTCTTTCTGCTATGATCGGCCAAAAATGAAACAGTTTGTGTCTTTCATCTCTCCTCAGAGAGCTTTGGCACCCTTTTAAATTCAATTCACCTGGTCGCCTTATACCTTCAACTCTTCAGTGTAAGACTGTGCTATACACATTCTAAGCTTGGGAACTGTAGTACATTCATCATTACAGTGCTCTACACAGATGCACCTGCTTATTAATAATCTTATTATTAATAAGATCATAAACTAGACCTTTTAAATTAACTTAATATGGGAAGATCCCCCATTTATGTAAAGAACATGTCTATATTCATTCTTGGTTACTCTCTAGGGGTAGCATTCTAAAAGCAACTGGAAGTATTTGTTAGTGAATTCCCTGACACTATTTCAAGCAACGAAAGAATACCAGTAGCTGAGAGGCCATAACCCATAAGGCAGTACCCAGAAGAAGAGAAGCAAATGACCTTAGGAATAAATAAATATTGCTATATTACTAAAAGATGACATTATCACAGAGATTTTTCTAAACATTTCTGAGAAGAATTTTCTACCCCAGGGACTTTCTAAAGACATTCAGGCTTCCTTGTTTCTTTTTTGTGCCTTCCAGGAATCAAACTCAGGACCTCGTGCTTGACCGGCAGGTGCTGTGCCACTGAGCTACATCCCTGGCCTTCAGGCTTCCTTTAGTTTTAGGGTCCTACTTGCACCGAATGTAGAGTTTACAGAGAAGAACCCAGAAACACACCAAAGAGGTGCCAAATGCCTACCTGTAAGAATAAAAAATCTTGCCCTTTAAAACTGCTCATAGTCAGCAGGATTTTACAATCAAGCCAGTATTTCCTTCACTCCGGCTGTGATTTGAATGTGGTTTGTTTCCACCAAAAGTCACACAGAGGCTGAGTCCCCAAGGCAGGAGTATTGACGTGGTGTTGCCATTCAGAAGTGCTCAGGGTCAGATGACGCTACCTGCTGTCTAGACTAGAACGATGCGCCTGAATAAGTCTTTTCTGTTATAAAGTACCCTGCTTGGAGAATTTTGTTACAACAACACAAAAGGTCTCGCCAACTCCTCATCTTTTCTAGCTTCTATTCTATTATACATTTCCTGGCTGCTAATATTTGTCATGTATAGATAGATAGATTTGCAGTAACTGATATCAAACTCAGGACCTTGTACTTGCCAGGCAGGCACTTATGCTGCTGAGCTATCTCACCAGTCCTTATCTATATTACTACTTTTGGAAAATTTGTTTCATTATTATTATTATTATTATTATTATTATTATTATTTCGTAATTTATGAAGGGGTCTACAGGTGTTCAGGGTCTCACTACTAGATCGGACTCATAGTGATTATCCAGTTTACAGCCTCCCAAGAGCTGGGATTACAGGTGCATGCCACCACGCCCAGGCTCAATTGCTTCTCAGCATGCCCAGAGGGCAGGGTCAACATGGCAGGCCCAGGATCGAACCACCACGCCCTGCACCTGCTTGCAGGTGCTTTAATCTGCTGAGCTATTTGGTTGGCTCTAAAACTTTGGTTCTAGTGTTGATCCTGTCAGCTGTTGTCCTTGTGCCTTGTATTCACTCTCAACTTCATTGCTCACCTTAATTCTTGTCCCTCTGAACCATGTGCTTTGTCAGATAAACAGCTGTGATACAGCAAAACTCCATTGCTGGGTGGCCCTTCCAAAGCAGATCAGAACATCTGCATTTCTGCAGTTTGCTCTGACATTTCTCTTTCTTTTCTGGGCTAGTTAACTTTAATCTCACTTACTCTAGACCTCATAATGCTTCATTCAACCTAACCTGTTTGTTAGGTTGTGTGTTGGCACAGTTTCCTTCACTCAAGTGGAGTCTGCGTGTGTTCTCTGTGAGCCTCCGGTGGGTACTTGGGGCACTGCTCCCCATCCTTTCTTTTTGTAGCAGGTTGCAAAGACAGCACGTGCCACATCAAGGCTTAGTCTATTTCTAAACATTATAGTAAAGCTCAATTTCATGCCTCTTGCTAGGATGCAATAAAGTGTTATATGATTTTGTTCCCTTCCTGTAATTAATGCATAAGTCTGGATGTACCTGGGATGATGATGGGTTGTGTACTAACTCATCTTACATAAATTCAGAAACTCTGTGGTGAGAATATTACTGTCATCACAATCATACTGCACATTAATTGTTTTACTACTCTTTGCACATTTTCTTTGGGCATTTAAAAACAGTACGGCTATAGTTATTTCAGCTCTGAGGAATTTTGATCATCATATATGCCACTGACAATGTAGATGGCCTGACTCTTTTTTTTAAATTTTACTACAACAAATTGTTGACAGTTGAAAGACTTCAGTATGTTGCCTCATCCCTTTCCTGAAAATCTGTTAGTTTGGGCAAATTATCCCCCGAGTGGATAAAATCTCATTGGAATATATGAATTTGCTTTCTCCTCTTCTTGTTTCCAGTCTTGATTTTTACAAATGTTTCATTTCCTTGAATTTCTTAAATGATGAGTTTTCTGGAGACTTTGAAAGTGGTAGGTGTTACAGTACATATCAGCTAGATCCTGGTCATGTGGAACTTCAGCTCTACATAACAACTAAATTTTAAATGTCTTTGAAGAAAAATGGTCCTAAAAAGCAGTAAGGTTCTACTACCATGGATCCAATTTTCTTGCATCATTTAATTTTTAAAAAACTCCCAGTGTTTTTATTCTTCTCAATCATGTCTTGTCATTTTTTTTTACTTTAAAAAATTTACTATGTGAATTAAGAACCGTGTTATTTAGCACAAGCAATTATTTGATTACCTCCCCTGTGCTAGTTGCAGCCTGGCATTTAATCTGGCTGAGGCCTACAGACCGCAATTTGAACAATCAGGGTAGTTTTCTGTAATTGCAATAAATCATATCATTAACCATGACAGACTGTTCCTCCCACAGACTTTTTTTTCGGTAACTGTTAACTCCTGAACTCCTTATGAAGGCCAGATTTCTCTGTAGTCAACTGAATTTCATAGTCAGATGGCAGGGTATAAAGGCAGAGTCTGTGTTGGGGCAATAGTGGTGTCCTGTGGGTGGAACCTATGCAGGTCATTCTAGCTGCAAGGGATGCAGGGCTGTGAGGACCTTGGCACACACATAGACCACGCAAAAGCAGAACTTGTGGAAAGACTATCTGCAGCAAGACTGTTTCATTTTCTAGTGGGGAAGCAGATGGAGATCAAGATGTGAGGCATACTTATATTGTTACATTTTGGTCATTTATATAAAATACACCTGCTACTGTACTGAGGCTTCCTGGGATGAAAAATATCAAAAGAGAAAACATTTTTAAAATGAATACTTATTGCTACCTCATGGAAGCTCATTTAACACTATGTCTATCTTTAGGAATTGAAAAGTAAATTGTGCCACAGGTTCCGTTCTCTTACAAGTTTTACATTCACCTATGATGCCTGGTGTGTAGCTGCTTTAATTATTTATAATTTCAAATAAAATGCTTTTCTTTGCTATCTAGTTTCTGTTCACAGAGTGGGCTCTTAAGATAAGAAATTAAGAGCATTTTCACTCTAGACTTATTTCGTCCATCAACTGATTTTCCTTATGTTTTGTTCACATTATTGATGTTTTGACCACTTGTACCTTGCTCCATATCTCTATTTGCTTTGTGTCGAAGTTCAATAAAGAGCACAGCATATTAGGATTATTTGAATTATACTCAGAATAGAACGAAGCACTGATTAGGATTGACATGTAACTCCACATCTCGAAATCCTTGATGATCAAGTGAGGATGTCACAAACTGAAGGTCCCGTTGCTTCTCTTCAATCTTTTTGAGCTTTCATTCTACTTTTAAATTATCCTTGCTGTCATTATTTCTTGCAATGGGTAAATGAGTTGTAAATTCTCTAGGACTTGAATGACCAAAGCTGTATTTTAGTCTCAAATTAATTTTCATTTGCACTCACTATAGAATTATAGCTTCAGGATGATTGTCATTCCGACATTTCAGTGCAGTTTTTGTTGTTTTCTAGTAATTCAGTATTCTATGGAGAAGCCATTGCAGTTTGGTAGTTTTCTCTTTAATAGGTGGCTATTCTTTCTTTGTAGTAATATTAATCTTTTCTCTGTGTTTGGTATTCTGAAACTTCACAGTTAGGAATCTAAATAGATTGCTATTGTGCTAAAATTTATCTTGTACAACATCGGGTAGATTTTGACTTTAAAAGAAAATTTTTAGCCTGTCCATTATGGTGATCACCTCATTCCACTGCAGAATTATTTCATGTTTTTCATTCCTGAATTATTATAACTGTCCTTGACTTTGCTTTATATATCCTTTTACTGACTTTTAATATTTTATTTCTTAGAGCAATTTCAGGCTCACAGTGAAATTGGATGGAAACTATGGTGGATTTCCATGTAGTCTCTATGCTCACACACACAACCCCTCTATCCCCAGTATCCCCCACAAGAGTGGCACATTTATTATAATTAATGAGCTCTTTGTGTTTTATCTTCTAAGGAGTCAGATATGTACCCACCATCATAGTATTATATAGTAACTTACTGCTTTAAAACTGCTATGACATCTATTCATTCATTTTCCTTTCCCAGCCCCTCTTTTCACTGTCTCCATAGTACTGCCTTTTCCAAAATATCATCTATATAGGAATCTTGAGGTGTGTGATGTTTTCATTAGCAACATGCTTTTAAACTTCCTCCATGTCTTTTATGGCTTGAGAGTTCATTTTTTACTGTTGCATAATATTTCATAGTGCTGCATAATATATCACAGCTTAGTCACAGAAGGAGATCTTGCTTCCAAGTTTTGGCAATTGTGAATGAAACTGCTATGTCCTCCTAGAAATAGGTTTTTGTGCGTACATAAATTTTTAAAATTAATTAATTAATTAATTAATTAATTTGATACAGGGTCTTGCTAAGCAGCTCAGATGCATAGTGATCCTTCTGTCTCAGCCTCCCCAGCCCTGGGATTACAGGTGTGTACCTCCATGCCTGGTTTTGGTGGCCAGTTCAGTGCAAGGCCAGCATGGCATGTGGTACAGGGGATCGAACAAGGGTCTTTGTGCTTGCGAGGCAGGCGCTTAGACTGCCCAGCTATCTCCTTGACCCATGGATATTAGTTTTTAATCCTTTGGGTAAATAGGGAGACTTGTTGCTGGATTATATGGTGACAGCTAAACTGCCCTCCACTGTGGTCGCACCATTTTACAGACACCAAGAATGACCACGAGTTCCTGCTGCTCACCATTCTTGCCAGCATTTCATGTTGTCTGTGTTTGGAATTTTGAACATTTTAACAACCTATAATGATGTATTTCATTGTTTAATTTGTATTTTCTCATTACTTGTTGTTAAACATCTTTTTGTACGCTTATTTGCCATCTGTATATCTTTGATGAGAAGTCTGTTAGTGTATTTTGCTATTTAAAAATTGAGGGTTTTTTCCTTACCATTATGTTTTAAAAGTTATTTCTATACTTTGGATGACAGTCCTTTATCAAATAGGTCTTTTGCAAATTTATGTCACAGCCTGTAGTTGTTTTATTCTTGTGACAATATCCTTCATAGAACAGAAAGATTTAATTTTAATATCCAGTTTATCAACCTCTTTTTTTTGTTTTTGAATCTTAGTATAGGGCCTACAGGGTCTCACTACATAGATCGGACTCCTGGTGATCCACCCAAGAGCTGGTATTACAGGCGTGTGCCACCACGCCTAGTCTCAAACATCATCTCAATGCGCCCTGGTGGTGGGGCCAGCACAGCAGGCTGGGGATCAAACCCTGTATCAAATTTAGTTATGCCTAACTAAAATATATTAAACATCAAGAAATGTTAAAAGTGGGTGCAATAGTCAATATTTACCAACTAGATAGAATCATTGCCAACATTTTATGTGCTACTCTACTTCTTCTGTGGTATCAAAATTTCTAAAATAATCTTTGTTTACTAAATTATTGCTATCTCATCTGGTTTGAATTATCTTGTTATTTTCATTATTTTCTTTTGTGCTGTTGGTTTTCCTTTAAAAAAAGGACTCATAGTTGTTTATAGGTTTTTAAAAAGATGAGATTGACTAATACATATAACTGGTGGGGTCTCCTATGTATTTATTTGCTGATTATTCTATTACCTGGCATGAGCTTGCACTGATATTGCTTTTTTTTGGCTGAACCAGGAATTGAACTCAGGCCCTTGCACTTGCCAGGGAAGTGCTTATTGCACTGAGCCATCTCCCTGGCCCTGATATTGCTTTAAAAAAAATTATTTATTTATTTGTGTGTGTGTGTGTGTGTGGCCAGCTCAGCCCACCAGGGTGCGGGGCTGGCTGGCATGTGGTGCTGGGGGATTGAACCGCGGTCCCTGTGCTTTGCTAAGCTTGTTCTAAGTAGGTGCTTTAGACGACTGAGCCATCTCACCTGCCCCACTGATATTGCTTTTGAGTGTCTGCTTCGCCACTGCACTGTGGCCTTAAATGACAAGCCTCACAGTAGCTCTGGGGAAGAGGGCAAGACATATTTTTGGTTAGGAATCACTTGCAGGTAGGTGTGGAGCAGACGTTCACCTAGGGGGCCATTGTTCAAGTTGTGAACAGTGAACATACCAACAACTTCAATGTATTTGTTGCTGAACATCATAGTTTTTCTTCTGACATATCTCTTACATAGTTCTAGAGATGTCTTAAGCTTTGTTTGCCTTTCCTCTTAGATTTCAAATGTATAACTACTTATGAAGTTAAAAAATTTGCATCTTTTTTGCATGGACACCAAAGATCTCGTGAACAAGTGTACACCTTGTATTTCAGCCCCTTTTAACCTCTTTCTGAGAACTGTGTGCAGCGTATAACCTACTTGCCTATGCATGATAGCACTATCCACATATAGAACCTAACACCTGCTCTAGAATATACTTTGCTTCTGAAGAGCTTTGTATGGTCAAGCTATATGAGACACAGAAGGTATATAAAGTCTTTAAGGCATGAAACCCTGCTGTATTATGAGCTTTCTTGTTTCTGGGACTAAGTACCTGATACTTAGAAGTTAAAGGAGGAAATGGCTTAACTGGTTCATGGTTTCAGTCAATGGCCAGCTAGTCCCAAGGCAGAAATACTGAGTCATGGTGGAGGGGCTTGGTGGAGGGGCTTGGTGGAGGACTGCTGCTCACCTCATGGTGGCTGAGCAGCAGAGCCTGGGATGGCGCTGAGGAGAAGGAGCCAAAGCCCGAATATACTGCCATGGCCATAGCTCTGTAACTTACCTAGAAATACCCAGAAGAGTGCTCTATTCATCCTCTGGGGATTCTGAAGCCAATTAAGTTGACAATACAGCTTGACTGTGGCATTCCATCCCTTGTCAAATTAATAACCAACCCTCTAACATTAAACCAACCTGGATCTCTACATAAACACAAAGTTATAATTTTGCCAAACATGATTTATAATTCTCCACATGCACTGACATCCCCAAAGACTGAAAAGTTTCAGTATTACTCCAAAAGCTGAGTTCAACGTCTCCTCTGAGACTCAGGCAACCTCTTATCTGTGCACTCCTGAAAATTTAAAAAGCAAGGCACATAATCCTAAAATATAAAATATGGTGAATTTTCAAATTTTAAAGTTAATACAGTAAAAAGTACAGTGACTCCTAGTCTAAAAAGCCGATAGAGTAAATAAACCCAAAATACACAATAGGTATGGGGAAATGGAAAAAAACTATTCAAAAGGAGGAATATACCCTCCTAATATATGTATATATATATATATATATATATTAAATGCAAAATAGTTAAGATATATATATAATATATATATATTAAATACAAAATAGTTAAGATACTTATACTACTAATTTCCTTGTTTATTGAAAGGGTTGTGCTAATATTGTTTGGAAATTTTTTATACCTATATCTTATACTCTGAGTAACTACTTTGAAGATAAAAATATACAATATATTAACCATTGTTACTGCTCTATTATATCATTTGGAAATTTTAGGAGTTTTTTTTATTTAAAATATACCACCATTAATTCCCTTGAAAATTTCCCGCTTGCTTTGAGCTGGCTTATTCCATCATTCTGGCCAGTGCTGGAGGTCCTTGTTCCTCAGTGTCTTTAGTTGTGTTATTGTGGCTGCCTCCACCTTCTGAATCAACTAAAAAGGTTTACATTTTGTGGTCATTTTGAGCTTGGGGAAGGAGTGGAAATCTGACAGTGCCAGATCTGATGATAAAGTCGAGGCGGATGCACTGTGTATAATATTTTTATTTGATAGAATTTATCATAGTAAATATTTTGAATTAATTTAGGACATTAAAGCTGCAAAGCTGAAAAGACATCTATGAGAGAAGACTCTAGAACTGCTTTAGACAGTGGTAAGAAAGATGGGATAAGTGTTTCCAAGTGAGAGAGAATATTTTAAGGGGAATTAATGCACTATCTTTCACTTTAATGTTATTTAATATTTAAAATCTTTATCTCCCCATTTGTGTTTTGATAACACATCACACAAAGGTATTATTTAAACATTCCCATTCCAAAATGCAGGAATTGAGGAGTGGAGAAGAATCTGACCCAAGCAAGGCTAAAACCCGACTGCGCAAACAGCCCTGTAGCTTTGCGTTCAGCATCCAGGGTGGCAAGATTTGTGCTTCCAAGGGCCCGAGTGGCAAAGCGCCTGGGGCCTCGCTGCCTGATTTACCCTTTCTAGGTCTCACTCCAGTTCCCCCTCCACTTAAGTTCTTCCTCGGCATCAGCAATATTCTTCTTTTGCTTTTTAAAGTACAGAGTTCTCTCTTGTGTCTTTTGCTTTGAGCACAAGATTTTATCAGTTCTTTCAAACCATTCTGAAAAATGCATTTTAGCTACAGATGTCTGTGCCACCAGTCATTCCTAACTTACTGTAATCCCTGTAGAGTTGATTCCTTGCTCTGTGTTCCTTCCTTGGTGCACTGCCCTTAAATTGTGTTGGACTTACTTGATTGCTTCTAACAGAATGTTTTCTTTTCATAACTTCCCTTCCTGTCACTTCTGTATTGCTTTATACTCAACAGGGAGGTGCTTAGTGATTGTCAGTGAACTGGACGAGTGATGCCCATGTTATGCTCTTCGCTAACATTCTTTGAACGACACCTTCTCTCTCCCTCAGCTCTGCTTTGTACATTAACAGTTCTCAACTGTACAGAGGCCTGGCTGGGACACTCTTCTGTGCAGAGGCTGGGGAGTGGTCTGTTTCTTCCCCATGTGTCATGCACCGCAGACACATGGGGAAGAAGACCCAGTTCCTAGGGTGGCTTGTTCATCGCAGGAAACTGACATTAGTCATATGAGTGTGCAGACAAGGGTCACCTTGTTCTCTGACAAACAACGTGGTGCTGGCAGAACTGCCCATTGCCAGCACAGGAGATAGTTAGGGAGGCTAAGGAAGGCTGCTGTTTGGAAAGTGAACCATGAGCTGATATTTAGTAGAAGGTGAGAAAAGAATGTTCCAGAAAAAACAAACCATGTGTACAACTGCCCTATGCCAGAAGAGCATGGACTGGAAGAAAGTGTGGCTGGGGTAGGTGGGGGGAAGCAGAGATGGGTCAGACACCGAAGAGAGGTCTGCAGTCAGTACCAGCATGTGCAAGTTTCTCTTGTCTTTCATGTGCAGATCCTGGTAACTCACTGTCTGGGTTTGTGTGTCCCGACTGGCACTTCTGTGTGCCTGAGAACAAGTCTCAGTGCTTCAGATTTTCATCTGTAAAATAGAGATCAGTGATCTAATGAGAAGTATGCGAGTTACGAGGAGAGCATTTAGAACAGTTTCTAGCCTGTAGCACAGTGGTATTGTTATTGTTATTATTTCTAGGAGAAATATGTTTCCTGTGACTTAGGAAAAATACTTCCTTGAATCTAAGCTTGCCCTTATTCATTTTGGTAATATTTGTGGAAAAGACAGTATTTTGAAATGACAGAGAAAAGAGAAATAAAAAAAATTGTCCCTCTCATTTTCTCTTTGGAAAATGTGATTTTGAGACACATTTTGGACTTCAGTATGGTTTAAAAACCCTGCATGAAGGATCATTTTCTCCTTTCCATCATTTATTTCTTCCTATTTAAGGCACAGAATACACTAGGTAACCATTGTCTTTAGACTAAGAACAGTGCTTCAAGCACCTGCACACACTTACCCAGCCCTCTTGACCCCATAAGTTGAGGTGGACGTGTGCGGCAGCAGCCAGGATCCTGCTGATAAAAGCCCACTTTTTAGTCTCTCACCAGGGCTAAGCCACACTGGCACAGAGGGTACAAGTGGGTTTCATTTCAAACCTCATTGTGTAGTAAAAGTAAAAATTATGCATAATTTGTTTTGTTGGAACTGTTAAGGGGCTCTATTGATTTCATTAGTGAACACAAAATGTGTCACATTTTTTTTCAATGATCATTTTGATTGCAGTCATGTTAAAATAGCGCC
>NW_004524663.1:8713958-8718679 GCF_000260255.1 Octodon degus | reverse complement strand
ACAGTTTCAAAAATTAATATATTACATATTGTTGTCTCTGTAGTAGTTATTCATAGTAAGTGATGCAGACAGGATATCCTGTCCAAACACTATTAGCATAAACATTTCTTCTCATTGAATTAAGAGAAAGTAGCTGTATATCTATCCTATTTTGTATATACAGATACAAAATGGTCTTTCATTTGTATCCCCCCTTTTTGTGTAGTTTTGTCCGAGATGGGTATTCCATTGCCATTTAAATTTTGTAGGTGTGTGAATTCAGCAAAATAATCCAATGTAGTCCAGTAGTCCTTAATAGTAGTGGGTCATCTGTAGGACTGGCAATGTCAGAAGTTGTTAACTTGAGCCATTTACAACACAGCATATTAATATGGTTTTACTTTTTCTAACTCATTATTATACTTTTCTGCTGAATGGTTAATACCAAGATAAAGCAAGAGCTATATAACAAGAAAGGTAAGTTTTGTATCTGACAAAGTCAGTCAAATCCCCTCAGGATTTATCCTGAAACCCTGTACTGCACTTTGTAGATCCTTTGTCAGTGTCAGCCATTTGGATGAGTCACAGCCATTGCTTGACCAATTTGCTCTCTGTGAAAGCCTGAGAGAATGTTTTCTCTCCATGTGACTCTCCTTAGACACATTCTACATCATCGATCACTTTCCTCTGTGGCCCTATAATCTCTTTGATCAGAAAATTTGGGACATCACTGAGTTACAGGATGCTGTAGTACAGATTCTCTTATGCCCCGAGTCCTCACTGACCTTGAAAGGCTAGGGCCAAAATGTTGGCTGTCCTTGCAGCCCTTCTTTTTCTCTTATTTTTGGTCTGTAAACTTAATATTGTATAGTCTCACTAGTGTAAGAACTCAAAAGAAGAGATAAAAAGAGAAAAGTATAACATCATTAAAAGGAAAGTGAGAACTTAAGGATTAAACAACAAAGAGAGGGCAAAGAGAAAAGCTAGGAAATATGACAGGGATGAAACCATACATTTATAAGCACAAGATACTTAAGGCAATGATCCTGAGACTCTTCAGTAGGTTTTGATTAAAAAATTTTTAGCAGTTTTGAAACTAGCAGTTAATTGGTAGGATTATCACCCTGACTAACTATATATGCTGATACCTGTGAACTAAGCAACTGCACTGAATAGCAATGTGTAATACTAGGGTCATGCTTGGAATTCCTGTCATTCTGGTCTTCCAAATGCCTAGTGCTTATCATGTTATATCAATTACTGCTATACTGTCTCTCACGTAAATGTTTGTTTTAAAAAAGGGTAATAAATGAAAACAAGAGACAAGAAAAAAATGTCACAGGACTGTCCTGTTACAATGCTGTATATGGTTAGATTTCTAAATTTTTGTGTAAAATTTTGTAGTTGTTTATTCCAATTTTTTAATATAGTTTTTATTTTTTATTTCTTTTTTTCTTCACATTCTGTAGGGATTTAAAGTTTAACATATACTATCTTTATTTTTTAAAAAACTTATATCGGGGGCAGTATGGAACAAAGGGTCTTCCTTGTATGGAATCCCATTCTTTCTAGTTGCATGACCTTAGAGTGAGACAGATATCTGACAGAGGATTGAACCTTGAAATCTTGATATTCTTATCTGAAAGCACAGATATATTTGTCATGAGAATTAAATATTCTACTGTAAACATTTCATATGCATGTTGTGAGTATCAGCAGTGTCCTCCTGCCTAACCCTTGTCCTTTAGAAAGCAATCATGACATGGGAACATGTAAAAACCATGTAATCTGTGACTATGAGGCAGTGATGGAAGAGATTAGTTTGTATTTAAGTGTCTTCAATTTTGTGGGAGAAGAAACTAACCTTATGTGTGTGGGTAATGGTTGAGCATGGTGATTCAGAGCTGAGGTGTGTAGGAGACAGCCTTGACCCTAAATCTGAAGCCATGACTTAAGTTACTTTCCAAGGGATTGACTTGTCAAGTATAATAAATTGAGCCATATGGAAATGTCATACAATAAAGGGCTGATGGGTGTCTTATTCTTTAGGTGTATAAAGCATATATAAAGCATATATCTCTGATATTTTGTACATCCTGCTAAAGCCTTTGCTGTTCTACTCTTTCAGTCTGGTGTTAGCATCTGAAGTTCCCTGAATATGAAATACAGGTTATTATTTCTCATTGAGCAACCAGTTGGACTATACAAGTATTTTTGGGATACTGTAACTACTTTGAATGGATTTATGACTGGTTGTTGAATCATAGTTTTTTTCCTATTAATGTGGTAGCCAAGATGTCTAAAAGAAGACAGAGGCTATGGGGATGTTATGTAAAAGAAGAAAATACCTTTACGAAATTGAAAATTTACAGATAGTTTCAAGGAGTCGAGGAGTAGAAGCTCCAAAGTTCTGTGCATCTACAAACACAGTTGACCTCTTTGACTAAGTCCTCTGTGATTTAAATTCTGTGGAGGGGTCTGATAATAACTGAGCACTTGGTAGGATGCACAGGTTCAGGTGGAAGCTCTGCCCCTAAGATACTCACTGGTGGAGTGGAGAGCAGTGGGGCAGATGCCCAAAGCACTAATCGGGACACGTTGTGTTCAGGTCAGTTCTGGAGAAATGCGAAGGGGTGAAGCCAGGGGAGGGTCGACCTGCCCTAGCTCAGAAAAGCAGGGAAGAGAGGAATTGTGGAGCAGATGAGGAAAGATTGCTTCTCAGAGAGGCCTCTTCCCTCCTAGCATGGGTTGAGAATGTGTGTGTTTTCAGGAGCAGTTTTAATTGTTACAGGGCCTGGGAGAGCCACTCTTGGCTCTGGGGAATGGAGCCCAGTAATGCTAAATGAGCTTCAGCATAGAGAAAGGACAAGTTGGGGAACCGAGTTCCTCTTTCCAGGTGGCAGCTATTGAGCACCCCTAACCCACTGCCCATCCCCTAACAGCAAGCCAGCTGCGAAATCATCGCGGACTAACACACTGATGCGTACTTGCTCCGGTGATCCAATCACCTTCCAAACACAGGAGGTCTGAGGGACTCTGAGGATCTAAAGCACAACATGGCCTTTCCTAAAGGCCAAGGAGAAGCACTAGGTAAAGGCAAGCTGAAGAGCTCCTGGGAAAAAGGCTTAGTATTCCTGTCCTGTATGCTCTATAATGTGGACAAAAAGAACTGCTTTGCACTTCTAGTGTTTGTGGAAATAAAAGCTAGTAAGAATTGAGCATATTCCTTTTCGTCTATTGTTTTCTGTTCAAGTACTTAACCTGGCTTTCCAGTGGTCCACCTTTCCCAAAGACAGCTGCAGGGATCTGAATGTGCCCATTCATAAGGCCCAGGCTACAGGAGCCTCTGGACAGTGAATCCAGTCACATCAGCATAATGATGTCCTGGAAGGAACAGCTTCCATTTATTTTGTCTGTCCAACAGACAGCCATGTTAAAGAGAGACCAACTATAAAATAGGATTGATATTTGGAACCAGAAAATCTGTTTTTCTTTGCTTTGATATGTTTTAAAAATAAAAATAGATTTGTTAAGACATGTAGAGCATTTAATAGTGTTGTCCACAGCTGTGGCTTCAAGCAGAAAAGACCCTAGATGATATAGTTGGGTTATGTGCACACAAGGGCAGGAAGAAAGAGCAGTCCAGGAGCCTACAGCATGCATCCTGTGGTCACAAAGGATGGACAAAACACAGGCAAGGAGTTCCACAGTGTCAGTACAAACAGAAGTGATGATAGGTGTGAAGGTACCAGATCCCACTTCAGCAAAGCCCAGGGGTTTGCAAAGGTGTCATCCAGGCCAAAGTTGGAGATAGAAGGAAGGTAAAGAAAATGAGCAGAGTGACAAAGGCTGTGTCAGGCAATTTCTGCTCTGTCTACAGACAGCTTCATTGTATAAATTGGAGACTGGTGTAACATTCTACTTAAAGGACTTTAAAAGTGTTATAGTTCAAACTATTTGAAAGACCTAGTATTAAAAACACCAAACGGGTTCATTCCTGTTGTCAGTTATTCACTTAGAAATTAATTAGAGATCTTCATGTTAGGCCAGATAAGCCAGCCTCAGGAAGACGAGCATTGTATGTTTTCTGCCGAATGGAACTTGGGGAGAAAAAGAGAAGGAAGAGAGGCCACTGAAAGAGTAGAGAGGCTAGAGAGAAAGAGGTGGGGAGGGTGGGGAGGGAAGGGGACAGGAGGAAAAGGGGGTTAATTAGGGAGATGACACACTTACAAAATGTGTCATATGTATATATGAAAGTACTATGATGAAGCCCAATATTTTGTGTATTATATATTTATATGTATGGAAAGAAATAAGTTAATCTGTCATGAAAATTTGGTCAAGTAACTTGACCTCCCCATGCCATATTTTATGGAAAAAAGGTAAAACAGAATTTCTTAACAAAATGTTAGAAGAATAACAGTCAATACATTGCATATTGTCATCTTAAAAATAGTTACTCAGAGTACAACATACAGGTATAAAAAATTCTCCCTTCAATATTATCACAACCCTTTTCAATTAACTAAGAGACATGAATAGTATTGCTAAATTGCATTGTTCTCCCCTTTCTTTCTTTTGCCTTTCTATATCCTAGTTAATTTTTCCACTTAAGCTATTTCCTCCCACTTCACAGTTAGTACTGTACATTTTAGACCTTATTTACTCTTTTGATTTCTCACACAATGGAAACAATATGATGCTTATGCAAATAAGTCTGATTTATTTCACTTATGATCATG
>NW_004524663.1:8698108-8713858 GCF_000260255.1 Octodon degus | reverse complement strand
AATTTGGGATTGAACTCAGGCCCTTGTGATTGCCAGAGAATCACTTATTCTACTGAGCCATCTCCCTGGCCCCCAAGACCACATCTTTGATGGGCATTTGGGTTGTTTCCAACATTTAGCTATTATAAATTGTGTTGCTATAATCATGGGAGTACATATATCACTGTAGCATGATGTTTTAAATGTATCATTACCCAGAAGGGGAATAGCTGGTTGAATGGGGCCACTAATCCTGGATTTTGAGAAATCACCACACTGATTTCCACTGTGGAGGCACTGGTCTAGCAGGGTTCATTTTCCCCACAGCCCCTCCAGCATTTGTTATTGGTTGACTTTGTGATGACAGCCATTCTTTCTGGGGTGAAGTGGACTCTCAGCATTGTTTTAATTTGCATTTCTCAAGTGATCAATGACGTTGAACATTTTTTCATATATTTATTTGCCATTGGAATTTCTTCATCTGAGATGTCTGTACTCATGTCAGATGTCCAATTCTGGATTGGGTCTTTGAATTTGGGGTTCTGAGTTTTTTCAATTCTTTTTATGTTTTAGATAGAAGTTCTTTGTCTGAGTGTGTCAACATCATTGGGTCATTAGGGATTGAAATTTTTTTGCCATTAATATTCTGTGCATTTTCAAATGTATTATTGGGGCCAGGGAGATGGCTCAGTAGAATAAATGCTTGCCTGGCAAGTACAAGGGCCTGAGATCAATCCCCAGTTCTGAAAAAAAAAAAAAAAGAAAAAGAAAAGAAAAAAGACAATCAAATGTATAATCAAAGCATTTTATTTTTATGCAAGATCATTTGGTGGTGTAACTATGAATCAATTCATAAAAACTAACTGATGAACTACATAGAAGACCCAAGCGATCTCCATTTTGATCTGAAAGTTGTAAGCGTGGTGAAATTAAAACGAGGTTATTTATAGAAACTCACGGTTTACAGTACTTACACTTGCTAGTAGTTTTGTTGAGGCAGAGAATCTTGACAGAGAAGAAACTGGAGCCGGACAATTGTCAGGTCACCCAGGTTCTACGTAGGTCCTTAGCTGGGGCAGCTAGTATGTCAGTGTTTCATTGGTGAGGCATGTCTGTTTTTCTGCAGTAACTAAGATCTTCACAAAGAGATCCTCAGAAGAGAGTCAAATCAACTTGATGAATGTTTGTTTCTTTTTGCTCATTGGACATAGATGCAGGGGCTATGGCTGTCCCTTGTCAAGAATTACTTGGGTCAACAGTATCCTCGGTGTAGTTGTGCTTCCAATTCAGGAGTTTGGAAACATGTAGCTTCTCTGTTCGATTTGTACACTCACTGCCCATTTTCCTATTAGCATTTTAAAAATTGTGTTACTCATTTGACCTCCATTCATTTGAAGCATATTATCCTGGCTGAATGTTCAAGTTGCTTGTTAGGGAGCAGCACCTCTGGGTCCTGCTATCATCTCCTCTATTTGCCTGGTTGGGTCCCTCGGCAATTTGCTAGTAATTTAAAATGGTTTTGCAGGATTGCTGGATTTAAACTAGCTCTCAGCTTGTTTGTAAATATGCTGGCCAGCATTGCAGTAGTTTGTTTAGACTATTCTCCATGTTAAAGAAATAAATGAAATGCCCTTGTGGAAAAACAAAACCTGATTATGCCCCTATTATTATGCTGGGATTGTAGAGATGCACCTAGGTGTTATGCAGGGCTACTCTCCAGTTACTTTGTTTTATTTAAGCTTCTTAACAACTTCATGAGGAAGGTATCAGCACCCTCACCCTCTCATGATTACAGTTGAAGACATTGAGCCCTGAAAGGTGAAATAACTTACCCTCAGTCTTCCAAGCTAATCTGTATTGCTACTAAACTTTCCTAGCTAACTTCTACTTCCTGATTTTTTAGATAAACTGTAAATTATACGGGAAATATATACACACACCATTTATACATAAGTGGGTTGAACCCAGGACCTTATTTGTGCTAGCCATGTAAGTGCTCCACTGCTGAGTTACAGCTCTTCTAATTTTCAGTCATAGTCTAATACACCTGAGTTTTGTACTAGTTTAAATTTGAATGTAAGTGCATGACCTTTATTAGGGTAATTCCATCTCAGACTCATTGAAATGTCATGGACACCTTGGGAAGTTTGATATTATTTTATAAGAGGTTTTGGTGGGGGTCTGGCACGTTCATGGCTTATTGCTCATGCATACATTCACAGGGAGTGACAGTGTGGCCTGGCCCACACCTCTTAGCCATGGAATGCACAGCCGCTGCTGTCTGTTCACTGTGCCTTGTGCTTCTTGCTCTTTTTGTTTTAGATTCAACCAACTATGGATCAAAAATAATCAGGAATGCTCTTGCTCTTTTTGTTATACCTGAATGTGTCGGGAAGCCTAACATCTTTATTTCTTTGGGTGAGTGCTTGCAGACTAACAGGGGAAGAAAGGATTCATTAGACATTATTTTTCAGCCTTTCAAACAAGGAAATAAAGCAGAATAGGTGAGTAACATCCAGTGATGTCAAGCACCAGTGCTGGTTTGCTTTCACCCCCCAGCACACACTCACTGCCCTCACGGTACTCTCAGTCTTTAACATTGACTCATAACTCGATGCAGTTGTAAGTGTGGCACATATTCACAGGGAGGCACTAAAGTAGAACATCATTAGAACATTGTGATTGATGTGTGCCAAGTTCACCTGTGTCCTCTGGGGAGGTTTGTCCGAAGTGGTCCTCCTTTGACCTCAGTGAATCTTATAAACAGCCTGAAAGTTTTAGCAGAAGTAAGGAGGGATACAAATCATAAATGAGTACAGTTGGGCCTCCATATCCACAGGTTTCACATTCTTAGATTCAACCAACTATGGATCAAAACTAATCAGGAAAACATGCAACTGCATTAAATACATACAGACTCTCTCGGTGTTGTTCCCTACACAATATAGGACGACAACTCTTTTTATAGCATTTACATTTACATTGGGCTTAATAAGTCATCTAGGCATGATTTCAAATATACAGGAGCATTTGTATAAGCTGCATACTAAAAACACCATCTAAAAAGGGACTTGCTCATGCTTGGATTTTGTTATCTTCTGGGGTCCTAGAACTGCTGGAGCCAATCATTCTTCAGTAGCAAGGGACGGGTCATTTCCACGGGTTGCATTCTGTCAAGTATCTTTCTCCCTCCGCATGCCTGTACTTCAATGCGAAGCGATTGCCTGAACCTTTCTTTCATGTGTTGCTTAGTAATTTTTATTTTATACTGTACATGTATGTGAAAATAGTCTCTTAAGGTTTTGAAGGTACTGAATTACATAATGATATTTACTTTTAACCTAAAATGTGTTTGTTTTCATTACAGAAATACCACAAACTCATTATATAAAGAGAACAGGAAACTATAAGAGTAGAACATGGACACGAACAAAACCAGCCCATAAGACAATGATTGCTAATACTTTGTGTTACCAAGTTTATTTAAATTTTATACACTTATTTTTAGAACATTTGTCAAATTCATGCTCTGGCTTTTCATTTACTATGGCATAACAGTTCTCTTTGCTAAAATAAGCCTCTGTAAATATACTGTAACTGTGTTGGGTATATACATCTTAATAAAACACAGTTACTTAAAACAACTGAGTTTTCCACATGGAAAAACAACTCAGTTTCTAAGTAACTGTGTTTTATTAAGATGTATATACCCAACATACTTTTTCCCATTATTAAACTAAGAGAAGAATTCTTTCTCTATATATTTAGGCTTTGGCTAGGTTAGCCTATTTAAGGTTATTCAACAGGCAGTTTCATGAAACATAAGAAACTTCAGCCACAGGTAGGACAACATGAGTATGCATGGCCTTTGAACTAGAGCACTGTCCTCTGAAGCCCTTGGGCTGGGGCCTAGGGGTTCCTCCTGGAAGGTGACAGGATAACAGCTCTTTTTCTCTCGGTGGTGGTAGCAGAGACCGGAGGATCAGTGTGAATTTGACACCAGTGTGAACTACAAAATGAGCTCAAGACCAGCTTGAACTGCATAGTGAGACGCTGTCTTAAAAAGACAAAAAATAAAAGTCAGAAAGAAAAGAAGAAATAAAATCTCTAGATGATAAAGTCACCTAGCTAGGAAAAATGAAGAGAACCAATTGAAAAATTAGAATTATTAGAAGCTTAAAAAACATAGTACCACTGATACACAAAAGATAATAGTTTATGGTAGAATAAATTCTGTTTAAATAAAAATTATTGTTAATGTTCACTACGGACATCATTTATGAATGTCTAGGGATCTACATAAACCTTGGTGCTTTACTAAGAATCATGAGAAAATAGGCTAGATGAAGAAACATACTATGAGGGGCCGGGGAGATGGCTCAGTGGAATAAGTGCTTCCCTGGCAAGCACAAGGGCCTGAGTTCAATCCCTGGTTCTGCAAAAAAAAAAAGAAACATACTTTGTACCACATGGAAAAACAACTCAGTGATATTATGCCGATATTAAAATTTACTATAAGCTACAATTCATAGATTGATTAATGGACAAGATAGGACATTACAGAAAGAGACTTTTGTATCCAATTGTACCTATCATGAATACAGTTGTGGGGTATTGTGAGTTCTTACTCAAAAGGGAGTGTTAAGGTAATTCTCTGTGGAATCAGATACACAAACACTAAAATCACCAATTTGCTATGTTTTGTGATTTGCTGTTCTTTTCTTCATGGCTGTAATATGTGGGGATAGTGTAATGTGGAGATTATAATTCACATCTCAAGGAGTGGAGAAGGATTAAATGAGACATGGTGTATTTAGCCAGTAGATGTTAAAATTAAATTATGTTATTTCTTCTTCAAATAGGCATCCTGTTTTTTTCTTAAAATATACTTTAGGGGCAGTAAGATAGCTCAGTGGGTGCCTGCCTGACAAGCACAAGGTCTTGAATTCAATCTCTGGTACAAAAAAAATGTGTGTGTGTGTGTGTGTGTGTGTGTGTGTGTGACTTTACATTTCTAATTAAATCTGTATATGTATTAAGGATACAGAAAATATAACAGTTGCCTCCTATCAAATGTAAGGAAATTAATATTTTTCTGTCCCCACAATCCATTCCACCATTAGTTACTATAGATTCTTGTCTCAAACCAGTGGGTCAGTCAACGAAGGTCACCTGGGACAGGAGTGGGAATTGAAGAGGGGATAAAGGACAGGAGACATGAGAAATGAAGACAAGACAGGATTCTGATCAAATCTCACTTTATTCGTGGGAGGTGCTGGGTATATATAATGGAGGCATAGGGAAATGACGTTGGCAGGTAAAAGGTGCGAGTAACTAGGCAACTGGGCTATGACAGGAAGTCCCACCTCCTGGGCATAGCAGGAGATTTATGGGAAATAGGTGGGGTAAGAACTAGGAACCTAGCTCATCAAAGGTAGGGTAGGAGGAACCCGGAAACCCACTTGCAATAGGATTGGAGGCCTGGAGTTATTGTGCCTCCCACAGATCCCCCTTTACTTTTATATATGTATATAAAATATGGCTTTTTAGACGGCTGATTCCCTTGAGGGGGCAGTGCCTGTCTTAGGTCGAGGTGTCCTCTACATGGACCCAACTCAAACCTTACCCATCATAGGAGACTCGGACGGCAGAAGGTCCTGTTCCTGTCTTAGGTGGTGAGTGGTGCCTCGTGTATGCCCCTCATTACCTGTCTCTGGCTAGCCTGACCATCTCACCAAGGGTGGGAGGACTAAGAGGTCTCTGGTCCTTCATTATCAGCTGGTTTTATTCCAGTGCAGTTCTCCCTTTCAGCCATCTCAAGCCTGTGATAATGAACCTGAATAGGCTTCATCAAGGCCACATCCAACTGCTATCGAATGAAAGCCATTAGCCTATTGAAAAGACAGGGTCCTATTGATAAAAATATTCATAGTCCCATCAAGGGTCCCAATAGGGGGAGAATGTAGAGTAGTACTCCATTCCATGCGTTCCAGAAAGGGTTTTCAAATAGCTCTCTTCTCTTCTTAATAAGATCTTCTTGAAGTCTCTTTATTTTATCTCGAACAATACCAGACTTGTTTGCGCAGAAGCAGCAGCGTTCCTGTAAAGCCAAGCAGATCCCTCCCTGCTCTGCTGTTAGAAGGTCTAAGCCCTTCCTATTTTGCAAGACTACTTCTGCTAATGAATCTATCTGGTCTTCAATATCTTGGATAGTACCAGACAGTGTTTGAACATCATCAATCAGCTGATTAGATAATTTGGTATAAGAATGTACTGCTACTCCCAACACTGCTGTGCCTGTCCCCATGGCCGCCATGACTCCTAGCCCCACTAATAAAGGGATGAACTGGACTGCCCTCTTTGTGCGGCCCATAGCATAATCTAAACTGGGAAGGGGTATGGGATTATTACCAGAGATGACATCTATATCAGGCAATACAATTGCCATAACACACAGTCCTGTCCAGTTGGTAGGTAAATATGTGAAGGCTAAACTTCCCCCCACATACAAACACATGTCCCTTTCTTGGGCAAATAGGGCTACTGTAGTTAAATATTTGATTGCAGCTGGTGAAGCTAACAAACCCAACATCAACAGTGAAGCTATCATTGTGGAAGCTTCCTTGTATACAGGAAGAATTCCATAGGAGGTAATCCCCCACCACCCCCCAAGAGAGTGGCTCTGGCTAATGCCTGCCAGTCCTCAGGAGTAAGCCAATTGTCAGCCACAGTTTCTAAAATGGCTGTGGTGTATGGAACCGTGGCTCCGTATTGGGCAACCACCGCTGCCATTCTGGAACAGGGGCTCTGTGGCTTTCCCCTCAAGGCAAAGTCCCTGACCTTTGCAGTTCTGAGGCTGTAAAGGGTGGAGACCTGCCTCCTCCTGTGATGCCCTCAGGCCATCCCTTCCATTCTCAGGTTCCTTCCCAGCAATGGAGATCCTCTCAGCTCCATCTTTGTAGTCCACAGCTTTCTTAGTGCTTTCTTTCTGGCCAAGCTCACAACATTTTAAATCCTCCTGCTGTGCTCCTTGCTCTTTATTCTCAACATAAATCTGACTTCCTGGTTTCGATTTCAAGATTCTGTTCCCTTAGAGGAGGGCACACACCCTTACGGGGTTCTTTGTCCTTTAAGATGAGTTTTACCTTTTTGTCCCTGTAGTATATTTTCACCATTTTTTTTAAAATCACATTAGCAACAACCGGGTCACAGTGTCTCTAGGATAAGATTTCATCAATTAAATTCCAGTAGGAAAAGGCCATAACTGGTGTTATAGGTAGCCAAATTAGATAGAAATATTAATAGGCAGTCAGACAGGGCAAGACCCTTGAAGGAGACAGCACAAAAGAGAAGTTATCTTGCAACTGTGGGAGGGGTGGATGCTCCTGCTGTGAGCCAAACCTAAAAGACCTAAAGGCCAAACAAATGCTAAAAGAGTAGCACCTGGGATTGACATTCTAAATAGGTATCCATCACCTAAAAAGACCCAAGTGAGTCACCAGCCCAGCCCCCAACAAAAAGAGAACCTGTCCCGTATTCATGCCCGCTTACTCTGTGACTCACGTCCCCATTTGGCCCTGGGTGTAATCAACTTTACCTGAACAATGGTGCTTGCAATCCCACTGGTTGACCACAGTTTCGTCCCACCCCACATCCACCTAAGTGAGACCTCTTTTTCTCTCCCTTAACCCTGCATGGTTTTACTCTATAAAAATAAACTGAAAGAGATAGCTTCCTGGGCAACCCACTCGGGTCGCCCTTCAGTCCTCTCTGAGATAGAAGCCTTCTTTCCCAATAAAATATTCTACTCTCAACCTCCATTTGTTCCTAAAATTTATTCTTCAGTTTTAGAGAACACGAACTCATTTAGATCAGGTTGGGAGTTTTACTTCCCTGTATCACTGGGACCTTTTTAGGTCCAAAAGTCTCATAATAATCCTTAAGGGCATCACCAACCCTTTCTATCGCCTCTGATCAATAGTTCCTTCAATAGGGAACCATGGACAAACTTGTTTAACATATTCAAAATATTGACACAAATCCTTAATTTTAACCTTTACTCCTCGTGCCTTTAATGCGTTACTCAAACTTTCTATAAATATCTCATGTTCACTTAATGCCTGTCCCATTGCTGAAGGGAAAGAGAAAGGAGGTGCCGTCCGCTTACCAAGGTTCAGATGTCGCAGCAGGCAACTGCGGCGCGGGTCTCTTTTACTTTCTCTTTTGTCTTTCTCTCTTGCTGGCTCTCTCGGATGGTTCCGTCATTGAATCCTCCGTACCAGGTGTCCCACAGTTGGGCACCACTTGTCCCAAACTAGTGGGTTAGTCAATGAAGGTCACCTGGGGGAGGAGCAGGGAATTGAAGAGGGGACAAAGGACAGGAGACGAGAGAAATGGAGACAAGACAGGATTCTGATCAAGTCTCGTTTATTCAGGGGAGGTACTGGGTATATATAGTGGAGGCATAGGGAAATGAGGTCGGTGGGTAAAAGGCGCAAGAAACTAGGCAACTGGGCTGTGACAGGAAGTCCCACCTCCTGGGCATAGCAGGAGACTTATGGGAAATAGGTGAGGTAAGAACTAGGAACCTAGCTCATCAGAGGTAGGGGAGGAGGAACCTGGAAACCCACTTGCAATAGGATTGGAGGCCTGGAGTTATTGTGCCTCCCACAGATTCTATCATCTCAATTTTGGCAGCATCTTAGCAATAAGTTGGGCTGTCTCTGCTTCATTTATATGCAGTGTTAGGTATATAGTTTTGTATTCTGTTATCTAGGTAGTCCTGGTATAACAGCAAACACTGTCTGTAGCAGGAGGTCTGAAAAATCCCAAAAAGGTATAAAGAAGATATTTAGAATAATCATCACTTGAAGATGATCATCATTGACATTCTGTGTCTTTCCTTTTGGATCATTTCTTCATTTTGGTGCATATTCGAGTTTCAAAATTGATAAATACATTTAATGCAATTTCAGAAAAAGTCTCAACAAAAATTTTCATGGGTTAAATTTAAAGCAACTATACAGTCTATATGGAGAAATGAATAGTGAAACTAGTTTTTTTAAAGTTTTTTTTTGTTTGTTTGTTTTTTAACAGGGTTTACAGGGTCTCACTACACAGATCAGACTCATAGTGATCCTCCTGTTTTCAGGAGGAAAACAGGTAGATTTGCAATATCACAACCCAAAAAAGTATTTAGTGCTTATATTGATAAAATGCGCTTTTTCTAGGAGAAAAGATATTACAATTAGGCAAGTTTTTCTGAATAAAATAAAGCCTCCTTTTCTACCATACATCAAAATAAATTTCAAAATAATCCCAAGCACTGGGATTACAGGCACGTGCCACCACGCCCAGTCTCAATCAACATCTCAGGGGGCCCCTGGGTCAGGGCCGGCACAACGCGCTGGGGGTTGGACTCCTGGCCCTTGCGGAAACTAATTTTAAAAATGATTTAAAAACAAAAAAAATTAGAGGAAATTTTCCCTTCTAGATAGTAAACTGTGATGTATTAAATAGATGCAACATTGAACAGGTAGATTTGCAATATTACAACCCAAAAAAGTATTTAGTGCTTATATTGATAAAATGCTCTTTTTTTTTCTAGGAGAAAAGATATTATAATTAGGCAAGTTTTTCTGAATAAAATAAAGCCTCCTTTTCTACCATACATCAAAATAAATTTCAAAATGATCTAAGCTTAAGCTTAGTAAATTTTTAAAGTTATTTACCATATTTGTAATTGTAGTAAGGCTTTCTTCACCTTTGCTCTCTCATCATGACCTGCTTTTCTTTATCTTCTTTTAATGGTCAGCTTATTTAAAAAGTGAACATTTCCTAGTGTTACAGAGAGCTTGAATTATGTAATTAAAGCTTTGTCTTGCAGTAAATGCTTTGTAAGAAGGTGGCTTTATTGTGGAGTGCTGCTGCAACTTACTGTGACTCTCTTGTGCTGCCAAGTAATTTCACAGGCTCAAGACAATTTTTCTGTCTGTGCTTTTCCCTACAATGAATGAATAATTACATTACTGCAGCAGAGTAAGTTTTTCATTTTTAGGTGCCTATCCTAAACCTTATTTATTTTGTTTCTTTTCTGTTACATACTGCAGACACTCAACAAGTTCCTTGTACTTCATGAGTCCATTTTAAATGGGTAAGACTCTAGTAATCTGCATTTCTGTGGTTGCCCAAATTAGAATGATCACATTTATGTACCTCATATAACTATATCATCAAATAACAAGTGGAGATGCATGCAAAGTTGCAGGTGCCCCTAGCATTTTAATTGTGGAAAGTAGAATTGTACCTAAATCACCCAAGTATCCTATGGCTGTTCTATTCATTTTAATTATGCCATGTGATCTGCCCACTGTGAGTAGATCTATTAAGAACCCCAACATTTTTATTTCCCCCTAATATCACCAACTTTTGGTGTATGGCATGCTTAATCTATTCAGTGATTTCATCAGCACTGGAAAATTCTAGAAACAAGTCTCAAAGTTAATTGTGACTTGCAATGATAATGTCAGATGGTTTTTAGAAGAGTGAGAGGAACTTGATGCAATTAATTTAAAAATATGTTAAAAATAACAAATTAATGGTTAAATCATCACTGCTAATGAAGTTCAATACACTGAAATCTCAAGCTTTCTTTGGTATGTGTGAAAATGGTATTTGTACCCTTTTAAAAAAATAAGGATAACAATAATTTCATTGTTTATTTTTCCTTTCCCTGTGATTGATAAGAGGATTCAGTTACTATCAATAACTTTGTCTATTTTTAAACTGTGAAAATGTACTTTGGAGAGTTGAGTATTTTTTTTCTTCTACTTTACATATTTTTATAATAATGTTTATTGATGTTTTAATTTTGTTTGTCTGAATTCCCAGTGTGTTATAAGAATAGTTATATAATCAGTACTAATCAGAGGCAATGAGTTATATTCCTAAAGTTTTTTCTAATTTGGTACTTATCGAGAAAATTTGGTAATTGTATTATTTGACTTTTGGGCTGGATAGATTCATTTTGACAACAGTACATTTAAAAGGTTTTCTTTTCTGATGTATTTGGTACAGGGTCTCACTACACAGCTTGGACTTATGGTGATTCTCCTGCTTTCAACCTCCCCAGTGCTGGGATTACAGGCATGTGCCACCACGCCTGGTCTTGTTGGCCAGCTCAGTGTGCCAGGGGTGGGGCTGGGGTGGCATGTGGTACTGGGGAGATAACCTGGTCCTTATGTTTGCCTAAGCAGGTGCTTAGTCCACTGAGCTATCTTGCTAGCCCAAGAAAGGTACATTTAAAATGATGAGTTTTTTTAAGGGACTAAAAGGCAGACATAGGATTTAATTGCTTATGTGAACACTCATGGTATTTTAAGGCAGTAATTTTAATCTATTTGTTAACAGAGATTTGATTCCGGAGCTCCACATTTAAAAAATGCATTTAGTTTGCAACATAGCAACCCATTCATATATTCTGAGATGCAAAATAGCTTGAGGAAATAATGACAAGGTAGAGTTTGGTTTGTTAATCTGTGACTATGTGAGTTTCCACATAGGTTTTTCCAGTTTCAAATTTGTTCAGGTGGGACTAGAGTGAGTTTAGTAAATATTTTTTTGAAACTAGAAGAGATTTTCATTGTACAGCTGTGCTGTAGTGTCAACAAGCTTGTGCTGGAGGTACATTATGAAATGATCCATAAATTTATATTTGAAAGAGTATTATCAGAAAATAGTTTGTGAAGTCTGATTTTTGTGTTACAATATTGCTGGAGTATCTGTGAGGTTGCTTCCCACACATTCTCTTGTAGGTTAGTACAGATCTCCTGAGGCACTGATAGTGAAGCTTTTAGAGCTTTTAACTGATACAAACAGCCTGCTGCAGCATGCATGCCATAGGTTGGTGCCATTTCCTAGAGGGAAAGTATGCAAGTTATTAGCCCTGTTTTACAAAGAGAAAACTAGCTTTGCAGAGAGTGGCACTGCTCTGTGTGACTACCCTGCCAAGCAGCACAGCTAAGAGCACAATCTGTTCCAGTGATTCAGTGTTTCAAATCATGCTTTAATTTTTCCTACCAGTAATTTCTGTTGCAATCATTCATCTCAGTTATAGTCAGTCTAAGGTGGATAACATGGGTAAAAATCCAGGGCTGCATTTCAGTGTTCTGATCTCTTTGGAAATTATGGGCAAGACCTTAGAAACAGCATATGGTACAAGTGACACAGCTAGTACCAAATATTATTATCCTCATGATAGTTATAGCTGATGCTTTGCCCCTTATTTAGAGTCACCAATAATAAAACCTCTTCAAATATAACCATAGACACTCTGGGATCACAAATTTTCCAGGAAACCAAATCAGAGTCAGCCAAAGAGAATGGAACACACAAAGCAATGTGACTTTGGGCTGATCTCATTCGATTTGAGATTCTAGAACTCAGAGGCAAGTCCAGAATTATATTTTTGTCTTTCACAGGGCCCTTTCATAAAAATACAGATAACAATCTCAAACTCCTTCTTCATCTTTTTTATGTCATTTTTTCTAAAGAGAGTACAAATTATAATTAAAACAAAAAATTACAAGTGATACAGAATTTCACTTAACAAAGTAATATGAATTTGAGAGTATTTGTTGTAATACATATCATTGTCTTCCGATCACTTATTCATGTTACCAGATATATGCATGTAAATTTAGAAGAAGAATAAAAGAAAGAAATGTATAAGAAATTAATAGAAAAAGTACAAGCAATTGAAAAAAGAAGACAAAACAATTTAAGCATTATGTGCTCCTTTCCATAGACCAACAGAAATACATAGTACAGTTGTCCAAACCATCCTACTTACATACATAGGTAAATCTTTCCCCCACTCCTGCTCCTGTCCTCCTCAACTCAAGAACTCTTTCCATCTGAATAAATTCATTCCCTTTTCTCAGTATCTATTGTATTCTTCAGATTCCATTTTTCTCCTTGAAGTTCTCACACTGAGATAATATGATGTTTGCACATGTAGTTCTGATTTATTTCACTTAAGAGTATGTTTTGTCTTTATGAAGTGTTTCAAGTTATGTTCAGGGCTGATTCCCTTTCCATTGTCAGATGCTAATCAGATGAACTAGTTATCTAAAATGACTATTGAAAATCTTACCTGGTTGAATACCTTAGTACCTATGATAGTTCTGTATACCACATATAAAAGTATATCTGGTAATTAGTCAAAAGGAAAGAAATCAAAGCATATCCATGCAAAAGAATAAAAATAAAAACATAAAGGAGGGGTCAGAGAGATAGCTCAGAGGTCAAAAGTGCCTGCTTAGGAAGCTTAGTCAAGTGCAAGGACTGTGGTTCAATCCCTGGCACCACATGCAGCACCATTCCCATGGCGGTGGGCTAAGCTGCCCCTAAAAATAAATTAAATTAAAATAAAACATAAAGGAACACAGAGAGAAGACAGACAGCAGAACTACATGACTAATGGTAAACAACTAACAAATGGAAATGTTGGGCCAGCGCGATAACTCCATGGACTAAGCACCTGCTTAAGTAATCATGGGGACTGGGATTCAATCCCCAGCACCACATGCTCTGCTGGCCCTGCCCCCAGTCATGCTGAGCCAGCTACTGAGTCCAGGCGTGGCGGCGCATGCCTGCAATCCCAGTGCTGGGAAGGCTGAAAACAGGAGGATCACTATGAGTCAGAGCTGCATAGTGAGACGCTGTACCAAATACATTTAAAAAAGAAAGGAAATGTTTACATGCCCCAATTACCAAAGTGACTGAACGGTGGTGGCTGGATGAAGAAGAAGATAAAAACCAATTCTTGTACGCTTCATCTCCTTTAAGCTGTAAGAACACACTTGGATTGACAGTTAAGGGATATAAAAAATATTCCATGTAAATGGAAGCCAAAGGAGTGTGGGAATGCCTACATTATATCAGTGAATAGATTAAGTTCAAGGTTGTCAGAAAAATCAAAGAAGGACATTTTATACTCACAAAAAGTTGCTCCATCATGAAAATGTAACAACTATAGTGATAAGCTGTGGTTGCAAACTCCATTTTTCCGAATCCATGTTTATGCACAAAAAAGTGTGAGGGCTAAACATGCTTTTTCCCCTAAGAAATAATGGAAAACCCAATAATTTTTCTGAGGCCCAAATTGATCCTTACAAATTAATTTTTTCTGGACTCTCACACAAATTTAACAGTCCTACTCTGTATAAAGACATCCTAAAATATCTAAATACAATAAATGAAGTACATTAAGTATCAAGACAATTCGGTAAATAAAATTTAAACCCCTTTGTACAGTACTTTACCTTGACTTGGCGGCTTCCTGGCACACTGGAAGCTGGAGAAAGATGGGAGGAAGAAAAAGAGTTACTTTTTGGAAGGAGAACTTCTTCCATAGCAACTGCTGGCAGTAACCTTCTGGGGTCTTCTTTTTAAAACCTTTCTTGCTGAAATTTGGGTAAGAGCAGCACTTAGACTGAAGTGCCACCCCTTTGTGTCTGGTTCCAGACGCAGGTGTCCCACTTTTGCTCAGGGCAAGTGTTTCAAGTCAGATTTTTTTGTTTGAATATCCAGCAAATTATCAACCCAGAATATTTTTGTTTCAACTTTGTTGTTCAAACAGTGGGAAGTCTGGGCTTAGAGCTCTTGGACACCTGAGCTATCACCATAGAAATGTATATGTATCCAGTAAAACCAGCACCTAAGCATAGAAAGCATTGTCAGAGCTGAAGAGATGGAGATAGCAATAAAGTAATGGTGGAAGTCTCTAATATTCTACTTTTAATAATATATGAACCATCCAGAAGAAGATCAATAGGGAAACAGAAGATTTGAGTATCTCTTAAAAGTAAACGCCTAATAGAACCATGCATGGTGTGCACACTTGTAATCCCAGCACTCAGGAAACTGAGGCGAGAGATTGCCAAAGTGCCATAGTTTGAGGCCAACCTGAACTAAGGCAGCAAGACTTAGGGTAAAAAAAAAAATGAATGTCTAACAGACATGTAAAGAACATTTTACTTAGCACTAGCAGGATACCTGTTCCTTTTAAGAACACACCAGTTGTTCCAAGGTGGATCATGTGTGATGTCACAAACTAAACTAAGATTGAAGTCAAAGTGTATTTTCTGATCATAGTTTTAATAGGATGAAACTGTATATCAGTAGCAAAAAGGAAAACTGAAAGCATTCACAAATATGTGGAAATTAATTCACTCTTACAGGATTTCTTGGTCCAAGGAAGAAAGAAAGAGAAAATTAGAAAATGCCTTGAGACCAGTGAAAATGAAAATGCAACCTACTCCAACATGCAAACCTTGCAAAAGAGGTGCTCCCACAGCAGCTCCTGGGATGGAGCCCACACGCAAAAGGAGAAAGACTGAAGTAAAAACCTACCTCATACCTCCACTAACCACAAAAAAGCAAACCAAACCCAAAGCTAGTAGTGAAAAATTAGATAACACAAGATTACAGCAGAAATGAAGGACTAGAAAAATAGAGGGGAAAAATGAACTTAAAAGGACATTTATTTTTGAAAAGATACAGTTGAGAAATGCTCATGTGGACTAATTAAAAAGAGAAAAAGACTCAAAATCAGAAAAATATGAGGCTACCACAGAAATTAAATTTAAAAAGATTACTGTGAATAATTCAATGCCAATAAATGGGAAATCTAAAGAAACAGATACATTCCTAGAAAGAGGAAACCACCAACACTAAATCACAAGGAAATAGAAGGTCTGAAGAGACTTA
>NW_004524663.1:8683585-8695653 GCF_000260255.1 Octodon degus | reverse complement strand
TGAAAGCCTGAGAGAATTTTTTCTCTCTAGGTTACTCTCCTTGGGTACACACTACATTGTTGATCACTTTCCTCAGTGGCCTCTTAAGGTCAGTGAGGATTCAGGACATAAGAGAACTTCTGCTGAGACATCCTGTAACTAAATGGTTTCCAAAATTTTCTGGCCTCAAAATTTTCTGAAAAATTTAAAGGAGAGACTGGAAGTGGTGGTGTGTGCCTGGAATCCCAGCTCTTGCGAGGCTGAACACAGGCAGATCACTTCTTGTCTCATCTACATAGCAAGACCCTATAGACCCTGTACTAATATACAAAAATAAATAAATAAACAGAGATGATTGATACCCCTCCCTGTTTTCCTACTCAGTCTTTATAAGATGGAAATTCTGACAAATAGAATAATATGGATAAACCTTAAGAGCATTATCTTAGTGGAATAAGCCAGATAGAGAAAAATAATTACTACATGATTCTTCTTTGGTTAAGCAAGATGAAAAAGCTTTAAATAATTGAAAAACAATCTATGCATAGATCAGCAGTACACCTAAAGTTTTGTTCAAAGGATAGATGTCATGTTAAATGCTCTTACCATAATAAAAGGAAGTAAAAAATTTAAAACACAAAAGCAAATAAAGTAGGAATAAGGTCAATGGGATTAGGTACAGTAGTATAAAATAGATCACTAAAATATTATTTTAAACCTTATAGAGAATTTTAGGAGCTATATAACTTTCTGATTTTTATTCCTCTGTCCTCTGTTGACCCTTAGTACCATAAGTAGCTAACCTGTTTAACCTCAATAAAAACTTTGTCTACAGATGTTTACATATAGCTTTACACTTAATGCACTTAGAAAAAACAACACGAGCCAGGGAAGCATGCCCAGACACAGAAAATATTAATTCTGTACACTATAAAGCAGGGAAAAATTTGCCCAATTTTTCTTTTATTCTTAACTTGAACTTACAGATGCCAAAAAGTGCTCAGATCATATCCCCTGCAGTAGAAAAGAAAAATAGAACAGAGATTGTTTTCTTGCCACAATGAAGGACTGAATTTAATTGACAGCTGGACTCACTAGATATCTAATTATTGTCAGAACTTATTGTAGCCCACAATCAACTACTTCTCAATGAGATAATTATTTTTAGCAGATGTTTTATTTTGTTTAATTGGTTTATATCTAGTGACTATATGAAAGGTCACCTCAAGGACTTGGCACTGGTTAATTTTTTAACCTAATGCA
Source organism: Octodon degus (assembly GCF_000260255.1). Lineage (NCBI taxonomy): Eukaryota > Metazoa > Chordata > Mammalia > Rodentia > Octodontidae > Octodon > Octodon degus. Next base: position 8,694,411 of record NW_004524663.1, on the reverse strand, counting down.
TCACAGAGTATTTATCAGGAAATTATATTTCTAATAACTGCCAATGCATATTTTGAAGATTTTTCTACAAAAAATAATCACGACAATGCTTTCTTTTAAAAAAGCAAGGGATCCTGTCCCTGATCTTTTAGCTGAGAACCATTTCCTCAGTGCTTGTTGGCTCTGTGCAGTGGTCCACCATCCACTTCTGTGCTCCACCCACTGTGAACATAGAGTATTCTTTGTCCATTTCATTGGTCAAGGATCTTACTTAGGCACCCAGTTTTCAATATTAAAATGTAAATACTTTAGGCTTTTCTTCTTCATTCTCTCTCTCTCTCTCTCTCTCTCTCTCTCTCTCTGTCTCTCTCTCTCTCTCTTTCAAAACAGGCATTCTGATCTTTTAAGAGTAACACAGCAGTGCTTCTCAGAGCTTACCAACTGAATAATGCAAAATAATACTCACAGAGGTAGATGCCTAAATCCGTTAAACTCATGCTATCTTCTAGGTAGACTATACTTTTTGTTGGATAGAACTAGGTTACTTATGATTGAAGGGTATTATTTTGAGCTCTAGGATAGTAGATGGCTTCTCATTTAATTACCATTTGCCCTGAAATCCTCAATTTTGGTTGAAAGATGCTAAGTAGCAGCCATATAAAACTCATCCTGGTGTTTCCTATAGGTGTATTGAAAGTCTTATTCACTACGTCATTCTTTTTTCCTGCATGAAAATTCAGAGAAGAAATTTCTTCATGCATTCCTGCTTTCCATATTTATATTTAAAACAATGTGGACAAGTATCTTATTTTGTTTATATTTATAAGATCTGAGATAAGTTGCTGATTTGTAGCAAAATATAAAACTTGAATTTATGTTTATATACTAACTCATCTGGTAAGCAGAGAAGTAGAATAGTCTACTGATCAAAAGGATGATCTGTCCAACGTGTTCAGTGAAGTAATCCAGAGTCAGAAATTAAATATCATGTTAGTGTGAAACTTAATGATGAAGATAGATGAGTTCGGGGGAACCCTAAGGATAGTCTGTAAAGCTAAAAAAACTTGGCTTAACAGCCAGGTTTTCCATCTACTACTCTTTTGATCTTAGATAAATTAATTTCTCATCTCCTTGGGTCTAAGTTAATTTATTGCAGAAGGGAGAACATCCTCCTGGAATCTTTTTCATTGTTTTTTTTTTGTGAATACAGTTTATAAAACAGAATAACTTGACGCATGCAGTTTTCTATACATGTTAGATAATGATTTTTTTTGTTCTTACCTGTAGCTCTTAATTCTCTTGTTCTCTCTCTTTCACCTCTCACCTCAGGTTTGGTGGTGGTGGAGACTGAACTCTGGGCCTTGAATATGCTAAGCACACACTTTGCCACCGAGTTATTACAACTTAGGCCTCCATTTCTTTTATTTTATCAAGTTATATATGTATTTTATAGAATATCCACATATTACTGGAGATGCTCTTTGATGTAAATATTAGAAACATATCATATCACAATAAGTGAAAAAGAGTGATACAACAAAATGCCAACAATGGACTTCCTCCAGACATGGCAACACGTAGGAGGTCAAATAATGTCATTGTTTTATTTGATTAGTCCTGTTCTATTCTACATGTAGTTAAGGCTCTTTATCAACTTACCATAGTTATGCCATCCTATGGGGTTAGATGGAGGGAAATTTAATTAAATACTTTGACTCTACCATCTTTAATCAGATTCTGTATTAAAAATCTACAAAAAATGAACAAATGAAACTTCATGTGGTAGAAAATAAATCACTCAATAAAATAATGTTTTTACCAGTGTCTCAAAATTTTAATTCTCTTCATGAATAGTACTTTCAATGATGTGTGAATCTGTTTTTCTTAAATAAGTATAGGTGTCATAATGCTTATGCCATAAGAATATTTCTCAGCCTCAGAATTTGAACAACCTGTATTTTCAAATAGAATGATGTAACTGAATTCAATTATGTGGCTATCAAGTCAAATTTGTATTCAGTAATAACATGACCTCTACATCTATGGCCCACAGACACGTAGGCATCTGCCAAAATCACTCAGTTTCTATTTTGACTCACGAGACTTCCTTGGACTACGTAAGAAAGAACACCCTGTTGAATTAGTATGGCCATATATTTGTCATTCCTTGTCTTATCTTGTAAATGAAGTTTTATAAAGAGCCACTGATTATACCAGAAAAAACTACCTGCAGATATCATCTATGATATATAGGGCATTCACATAACCCCTACATAAAATAATTGCAAGATGTTCATAATCTGTAATATATGAAAACCTGAAGAGGTAGAAATTTTGTAGTCCTTCTTAGTAGTAGTTTTAGTAATTGGAATGACCATCTAGTAATTCTACTTTAACGTGAATATTAACATTTGAATTTATTTTCTTTGCTTCCATATGTAAAACAGCTCAATAAAGAGGATTCCTTTACTCAATACAATTAAAAATAGAAAGCTGTTATGTTTCCCAGATGATTATAACTTGACATGCCCTGATGCCAAGTGTTTGAGTGGAGGCACAATGGACCCTTGAGTTATGACATGCATGACATAGGAACAACTTAGGTGATGACCAGAATTTTAGCTTTAACTTAAGACCAAAGTCTTGAGTTTTGACCAAAATGCTGGCTTCTTGTGCATGTGGTCTTAAATACAGATCTAACCATTAAAGAATTCTGGAAGGAACCTTATTACATCTGCTCCTGTGTGGGGTTAACTGAGAAATCCTGGGTCATTACCTCTCTAAGAATACTGAGATCTGCCAGTGTACAGGAGAGAGATTTTGAAGGCTGTGTAGAGGAGCCTGAGCCTTTAACCAATAACCAGAACTTCAAACAGCCCTCAGGAATGAACTGAGTTCCTAAGTCTAGGGTCCAATATATATCTATTTTGAAGACACTTATTCCAAAAGTTTTCGTAACTAGATTTCAAAATAACCCTTTCAAATTTACCTTTCATTCACAGATAGTCTGACAGATATTCTGATAATTTATTAAAATTATCAGATAATGTAAAAATTAGTTGAAAATGTGTGCTTTAGGTTTTATTCCAGATTAATATGGTTTGACTTTTTAAAAAAATAGCACATTCAAATATTTCATTTAAATTTCCTGTTAAGTGGAATCTAAGAGGTTTAACCCCTTTTATTTTTTCAGACAGTTATGTGCTCCATTCACTGGACTCACTAAAGATTTGCAACCTTCCTGCCTCTACCTCTTGAGTAAGTGGGATTATAAGCATGTGTCACTCTGCTGGCTTAAAATTATTCATATTTATTTATCTTAATCTTTTTATTTATTTTGTACAAGGTCTCACTACACAGTTCAAGTTTGTAGTGATCTTCCTGTCTCAGCCTCCCCAGCGCTGGTACTGCAAGATTGCACCACCATGCTTAGTTTTGGTGACCAGCAGGGCATGTGGTACTGGAAATCGAACCCAGGTTCTTGTGCTTGCCAGTCAGACACTTAGACCACTGAGCTATCTCCCCAGCCCTTATTTTTCTATTTTAATGTAGTAATGAAACACTTAAGCCAATGAACTTTGAGTAATACTGATTAATTTCCATAGTGTTGCCTATTTAAAAAAATTGGAGAATTAAAAAGGCTTTCTCTGAGCAAGAAGGAATTCTGCCTTCAGGGTGCACTTGGCCTCAGATGGCAGCCCTTCCCAGGATCACAGCCTCCTGACACCCGCAAGTTTTCGGGCTTGTGCCTCCACAGTTATACCATTCTTATTCTCTTCACGAGTGTGCCTTAGTGTGTTTGAAAGGACACATGATGAGAGTATGTTGAGATGTGTAAGAAATTGTCAGATGATTTGTAAGATGAGTACACCATTTTTCTGTATGGTTCCTGTTGTCCCATAGGAGAATATTGTCAAACTTTGAAATTTGAACCATTCAGACTGGCATTTGGTAGTACTTGCTTATTGTATTGTTTTAATTTAATTTCTTGAATGCCAAGGTTTTAAGAAATTTGTCCACTGAAATTTTAGGAATTTAAAAATGGATACATTATTATTATTGGTATTTAATTTCAATTCTGTATAATCAAAGAATATATGCTGTATGACTTTGTACCTCTTAGAACTTTTTAGACTTCATTTAAGATCACCATGATCTGTCTTGGTGGCTGCACATTGCATACATGAAAAGAACATGCAGCCAGCAATTTTGGAATGAGTTTTTGAAATTTTAAGTATGTCCCGGTAGATAGCAATGTTTGATTCATTGATACTCTTATTGAATTCGTTGTCTATTATTTCTGTCAAGTTTTGGCTCGTGTATTTTGAAATTTTGTCTCTATGAGTATATTTTTATGATTGTTGTCTCCCAATTAAAAGGCCATTTTATTACAAAATCACTTTCTTTGTTTTGGTAGTGTCTTTGTTTTAAATACACATTTTCCCAATATTAGTCTACCAATTACAATTTTCATGTGCTTAATGATTGTCTTTATGTTTGTAATCATTCCTTTAATATCTTTTTACTATATTCTCTCTTTTGAGATTCAAATTATATATGTGATTTGTTTCGTTTTTATTTTTTTAAAGTTTTGTTTTAAAGGGATTAAAAACAATAATAATGCACAGAATTTCAAAACATGATAATAGAAAATTAACAATAGTTATTATATTGCATATTTTCTTAATAAATTTATTGAGAAGCAAATAGCAATGAGACAGTTTCAAAACTGATTAGTAGGACAGTTTCAATAATTAATACATTGCATATTGTTGTCTTAGTGGTTATTCATAGTACAAGATGCAGACATGATATCCTGTCTACAAACACTATTAGAGCAAATCTTTCTTTCATTGAAGAGAAAGTAGCTGTATACCTATCCTAACTATTTTGAATATACAGATTGCCTTCAAAGTAGTTGCTCAGATTATAAAATATAGGAATGTAAAATTGATCAAATAATATAAGTACTGTTTCTTTCAATGAACTAATAGAAATTAGTAGTAGTATTATCTTAGCTATCTGGTGAGTGTTTACATATTTTTTTTCTTTTCCTTTCCTTCTTTTCTTCTTTCTCCTATCCCAGTTGTTCTTTCATTTTGGGCAATTTCTTTCTCTTTCACCATATCAACTGTACATTTTGGATCTTAGTTACTCTTTGAATTTCTTGTACTCAGGAGATAATACAGTGTTTACACATGAAGATCTGGTCTATTTCACTTAAGAGTAAGGTCTCTAGTTGCATCTATTTACTATAAAAGCCTGGAGTTTATCCTTCTTTATAGCGGAGTAGTACTCCATTGTGTGTGTTTTATCTTTTAATATTTTTCCCATGGTCTGTGAGCCTTCTTTGATAACTTGTAAAGTATGTTTTCTCGCTGCTGAATGATTTCAGTCCCTTTACCCAGTCACTCTTTTGCTAGTCCTCTCTCTCTCACTTGGTTATTATGCTCATGCTGTAAATTGTTTTGTTTTTTATGTTTAGCATTTCCTTCATGCTTTTGACATTTTCTATTTTTCTGAATGTTCTTATCTCTTAATCTATTGCAATTATATTTCCACTTATATCATTGACAAATAGCTGATTTAGAATTCTTGTATATTTTTTGATTATCTGACTCAGGCCAGGGGCACTTTCTATTGGCTGTCTTTTCTTGGAGAGTATGTTATAATTTGCTTTTTGTAAGTCAAATGGTTTTGCATTGCCTTCTGATCACTGTGACTTTTTATTTTGTAGAGATTCTAAATTTTATAATCTTGTTTCAAAAGTGCTTTTTAACAAAAGAAATGTGGGAGAGCCAGGCACGGGGGTGCACAGTTGTAATCCCTGCACTCCTGTACTCAAGAGGCTGAGGCAGGAGGATTGTTGTGAGTTTGCAGCCTGGGCTGCAAAGTGAGCCCAAGGCCAGACTGATCTGTATAACAAAACCTTGTCTCAAAAAAAAGATGAAGAAAGAAAGAAAGAAAGAAAGAAAGAAAGAAAGAAAGAAAGAAAGAAAGAAATTTGTTTGAACTTGAGCTGCAAATCCTAGTGCTTGATCAGATCCCTAATTCTCAATGTATTTTATCTCAGTTGACTAAAGTGATTGATTTTTCTTTCTTACACCCATGCATGGCCAGCTCTCTATCCAGTCGGCTCCCCTTCTCTGGTCGTCTTCCTCCACAGTTTATCTTCTCACTGCCTGGCAGCGGGAGTTGTGTCTACCTCATATTCTCTTGTTCCTATAGTCAGAAATCCTCAATATTTGCCTGCAAAGTCTTTCCTTTTCTGTGTAGCACAGTCTGAAGGCTGCAATCAGACCAGAAGCTCTGAGTACAGTACATGGTGCCAGTTCTCTAGGGAAATGGTCCCCTACTGTTTTAGAATCAGGTGACGGTTTTGTGGATGACAATCCACAGATCAAGCAAAGGGGATTGAGGATGATGTAAGAGAATTTCATTTTGTGCATTTTAATTCTATTAGTATTACACTGTAATATACTTTATAATGAAATAATTAAACAATGCACTGTGATGCAGAATCAGTGGCACACTCAGATGAGATGGTCCCAACAGGGGCTGATGGTACAGACTGTCATCCGAAGTGTGTCATTTATTTCTGGTATACTCTGTAATTTTGTTTGATTGCTATTATAACAGAAAACCTTGCTTCCTAATGCTGAAATGAAAACAAGCTTTTCAGTGCTTTTTGGCAAGCTTGAGATAGTCTATCTTGACTCTAATTCAGATATATGGGGATTTCAAGTTGTCTTGGACATACTTTTAAGGTCTCTGTCATTTGTGATCGCAAGCAGTTGATCTTCTTCTAACAGAGATGAACTTTGCTGGCTTATTGAGCATTGGGTTGCAGATCCATTCTTCCCTAGTGTGGGGTCTTATATGGCTGGGAAGTAATACTCATATGCTTTTGAAAGCCGAGTGAGTGATCATGTACCAGCTGGGAGGAAAAAGGCCCCCATCTCAGGCTCTTTTGAAATCTCTGCTAATGAATATCAAAAATCCCAATGCTCACTCATCCTCTTAATTCCAGTTTGGTTTTTAATGCAGCCACTTTATCTGCTAGCCTGACTGCATTATCTTTCTGCCCTGAAATGACAGATATCTTTCACTGAACGGTTTGAATCTATCACAAGAGCAAACAAAGTTTGCCACTCATTCTGTGTCACTAAGATGTGCTGCTGGTGTTTTTCTAAAATAACCCACTGGAGTGGCTCTTAACACTCGAAATCCCTGGCCGGTGATCTGCGCTTAGAAAGCCACCTCACTTCTGTATGTGAGAGAAGGCATGTGCTCGGCGAAGAGCTGTGCAAACGGGAACAAGTGAGGAGCATGCACTTTATTGTATTTGATAATTTTAATTACATATAACACAGTGTTGCTAAGTTCAGGTTAACAAGTTCTCAGCCATTCAGTTTTTCTCTATGGATGACACCGTGCATTATTCACATTAAGAAGTGATCTTTAGTATCAGAGCAGAGAAACCAGAAAGCCATCCGTCATGGCAGCTGCTCCGTCCATACGTATACTGTTGCCAAATAACCAATCCAGTTTTCCTCAAAGACACAAATACTTCTGCAGCTACAGTGTTGGTTGGTGACAAAGTTCATGTAATACCTCCTCTCACCCATACTCCTGAAAAATATATCACACAAAAACAAACATTGCTGCCCTGTTGGTAACAGTGGTAGTCTCTGTTTTAATTACTTTTCTTGTTGATGAGACAAAAATACCTGACAGCCAAAGTTACGGGAGGACAGGTTTATGGTAGCTGAAAGTTTGTAGCACCATTGGCTGACTTACAGGCGGGATGGCATGGCAGAGGGACATCACAGAGGAGAGAGAGCTCATGGAAAGCGGAAGCAGCCAGCAGCAAGCTACAATCAGCAATGGCAAATGACCCCATCAGCTTTCTTTCCGTCCATTATACTTTATCTGGGCTACCTTCCCTAAGCAGGGGCATAGAACTGAAATCCAAGGTGGGGCACCCTTAATCCTAGAATCTCACCATGAATTAAAATCATCACCACATCCTCAATCCCAACATCACACACTGTAATCTATCCACATCTGGAATCCCCATTTAAAACCACAGGAAGCTTTGGAGGGACATTTTTTTTAGGTGTATCTAGGCCGTAAGTTTCAGCATTCCTAAAAACTCCAAGTCTAAATTCTTCTCTGAGTTTGAAGGGAAAGCCTGAACTTTGAGACCCTGTACAAATGAACACTAAAAAGAATCCAACACACCTGGTGCAAGATAAACATTCCCATTCCAAATATAGGGACAGAAAGGAATGGGACAGAGCAAGTCCACAATCCAGCAGGGCAAACACTAAGTCCTGTAGTTTCATATCTAGCATCTGAGGCAGTCTATGGCTACTTCTGCAGGACTGCAGATGGCTGGACCTCCCGTGGCTTTTCTCTTGGGCTGGATTTGCTCATTCCATGTCGCTTTCCTCAGATGGTCTACATTCCTGGCTTCTCCAACCTTCTGTGATCTTCTGCACCTTCAGCTTCACACCCACAGCTCCACATAAAGTCCTGTTGAGCACACTAGGTGGCCTCATATGGTTTCTAAAATCTGTATGAAGCCTTTCTGGCTCCTTGTTCTTGATCTCTGCATGGTACCTAAAGCCAGCATCACATGGTGACTCCAAGGCCTGCCACCAACTGGAGCAGTAGCCAGGGGTCTTTCTTGGCTATAAGAGTCAGGTGCCTGGGCTGCTGCACATTCTCTTGGCTGCTGCAATATTGGAATACAGTGCTGTGAACTTATTCCTCAAAGGAAATTATTTTACTTTTGCAACCTTTGCTGCAAATTCTAGAGCCCTGCTGTTTCTTGTGACATTCTGAGGCAATTTTTCCATTGTGTTGATCCTTTAAGTTACTAAATTCTCCTCTGCCCTGTCTTTGCATTCCACAGCTTACTGGAGCTTCCTTTCTGGCCAAATTCACAACTTTTGGGTCATTCTACTGGGCTCTTTGCTCTTGACTGTCATTATAGAGCTGTCTAAAAGATCCCAAGAGTAGTCATGCCAGAGACTCAACATTAGATTGTTAAAATAATTTTCTGCAAGATTCATTAGTCCACCATCCTTAATCTGTCTCAAGCAAAGTCTCTGGACATGAGAAAAATGCAGACAAACTTTCCTCCATGGCATAGCACACATCATTTAGAATCCAACAACCAACACAATCCTTTTTTCTCAGCAGAAATCTCCTGAGCCTGGCCTTTATCAGCAGCATTTCTATGAGCATTCTGTTCTTCTGAATTCTGACCAGAATCTCCCTTCAAGTACAACTAAACCTCTTCCGGGCTGCTTCTTCAATCTGCATCTCCAAGTCTGCACAAACCCTTCCCATAAACCATTGTCTGTATCATCACCGCGATCACCCGCTTCTGTGGCACCAAATTTTGGCTTAGTTGCTTTTCTCACTACTGAGCCAAATGCCTGATACTCAGAGTTAAAGGAGAAGAGGTTTACTTACATTTATGGAAGTTTTGCTTCATAGCTGGCTGGCTCCAGAGCAGGGTGGCACATGAGGGGGGAATCACAGGGGATGACCGATTCATGGCAGGCAGAAGGCAGCAAAGCAGCAAGTGAAAAGAAATAACACTGTTCCTCTTTCTGTCCCTTATGTCTACTCCAGCCTGCTCACTCATGTGGGTAGCACTCAGACCCCATGTGGGGCACTGCTCATCCTAGCATCGCACCATGAATCTATGCCAGCCTCACAGTCTTACTCCCAGCATGATACAGTGTAGATCTAGTTGCGTCTGATAAGCCTTGCCTATGGGCATATGAGGCTTTGGGGGGACGTCTAATTTTGGGTGAAACATCTAATCTCTGCCTTGGTTAGTTCTTTCATTGCAAAGGCAAAGCACCCAACACACAAAGTTAAAGATAATTTTATTTCAGCTCACACTTTATGGACATTTCAGTCCATAAAAGCAGTCTCTAAGGCAGAATAGCATGGCCGAGGGGCATCGCAGTGGGGAAACCGCACATTGCAGGCAGGAGGCAGCAAACAGTGAAGAAGCAAAGCATGGAGTGGCAAGTGGCTACAGCACCCCGCTTTCCTTCCAGTATATTTTACCCAGGCAAGGGCAGGCAGCACCCACACCGAGAGAGGCCCTTCGCATTATTCACTCCCAGAAATATTCCAAACCAATCAGTGGACTTATTGAGTAATCACACATCCTCCATCTAAGTATCATACACTCTAGATGTGGCCACCTCTGAAGAACCTGACCTGGGTCTGCAGGAGGCTTTGGCGGTCCATCTAGACACAAACCAAAACACTCACGTACCTGGTCTGCATGCAACTGTGACTCATTAAGGTTCTCTAACATTTGCGCCTCGATAGCCTCTGCTGCCCATTAGTTATCTAGTTGTGGTACGAGCTGTAGGAGGAACTTGTGCCATGGACTGACCTGCAGTCTGTCCTAACAATTCACGCAAATACCCTTAGCAGCAGGCAGGACCAACTCTGCATCCCTAAGAAGGGCTTCTTAGCTTGAGCCATTCACTTAGCCACTAGGAATGACGCTTTCAGGGCAGGCTCAATTTGGTGAAATGGTGGCCTTCAATAATTGTTTTTGGTTTTGTTTAGTTTTCTTTTTAAAACCTCCAACGTTTTGCCTTTTAAGACAGAATGCTTGGTGTCTGTGTAGAGAAGCAGCTTTGAAGGACTCAAGGCTCACCGTGAACTGCATTATGCAAAGCAGGCGCTGGGCATTGGGGCACATGCTTGTCATTCCAGCATGTGTCATTCCTCCTGGAGACTGAGCCAGGAGGATTTCTAGTGTTTGAGGCCAGCCTGGGCTACACAGTGCATTCAAGGCCACC
>NW_004524663.1:8665192-8683485 GCF_000260255.1 Octodon degus | reverse complement strand
TATATCTTGGAGAATATAAATTACCTATTGCAATGAACCAGTTATTTAAATAGGTCTCTTGATATTTTCTTTTAAATTCAACTTTCTTGTTGTCACTCTGAGTCTCTGCTCTCTCCTCGTTGGGTCTTTCCCCCTGTCCAAAGAAGCTCTCCAGTGATGCCTGCTTTTTATTCATTCTGGCAAATGTTGGCTTGTGTGCTCACTGACACTGTGACTGAGGCAGTGTGCAGTGTGGGAAGAAGGTGCAGACTGAAGTGGTAGATAAGTGACAATCACACCATTGTATGCAGATCTTTTATTCATTTATTTTTTTGCTACTATTCACAAGTTCAGTTTTATTCATTCAATGTTTCTCCAAAATATGGCAACCAAATTGGACATATTCGAATAGTTGAAGAATAATGCTTATACTTGGCATCTTTCTTTTCATGCCCCTCATAGTAGCTCCAAAAGCATGTCTAACTTTTGATGGTGCTTTCTCTAGAATTTCTCATACTTCAAAAATATGTTTGACATATCTTATTTAATTTTAGTTGCACAAAAGTCTTTGTGAACAGATACATGCATTTATAAACAGTCACCAATGAATAAAACCTATGATAGTGAAAACAAGAAAGAGATGCCACCAACTTATTAAGGACTCAACTTTATTACCTGCAATCTTGTTAATATCATATTATAGTCAGCTGAGCTTATTTTTCATGGAAATATTATTCTTACCTCATATTTTTCATCTGTGCATGGCATTGATATTTAAGAATGATCATACTGGTGGCTAACATTTATTGTGTTAACAATCTTTCAGGCCTTGTGCAACAGCTTTATAGTTATTATTTCATTTAATCCTCATAATTATTGTCATTATTAGAGAAGTTAAGTAATGTACAAGTGGTCCTCATAAAAGATAAAATGAGACTTGAACCCCCAAAGTTTGCCTTTAAAGTCTCTTATCTTTAAGTCTCTTATCTTATTTACAGTGACAGCCAACACTTGGTCAGCATGTGTCCTGCTGTGACTCTTTAGCCTGATTCAAGTTTCTCATCTGTCTGTATGGCTCATTATTACAAGTCTCCAGAGGGCAGCAGCTTCCTATCATCTATGTCTTCCTTTTAGAACAATGATGTGTGTGTTATGATTTGGACCTGACATGCCCCCCTCCAAGTCAAATGTATCTGGGTAGCTGGTTCATGGGGCATTGCGTTGACCCATGATGCCATCTGCTGGTGAATTCAGAGGCTGACTGTGCTGTTGGGAGGTGGAAGGGGCCAGAAGGGGTGGGTCACTGGGGCACAACCTGGAAGAGTATGTCTCCCACGCTGGCTCCTCCCCTCTTTCTCTTTCCTGGCTTCCGTGGTGTCAGCAGCTTTCTTCTGCTATGCCCTCTTCCCTGCTTTTGCTGTTCCAGAGTTGGTTGACCATGCACTGTAAGCACAAGCCCAAATAAATCTCCTTTTAAAGTTTCAGTGTCAGGTATTGTGTCCCAGTGACAAAAAAGCAATGACAATGTGTCTTGCACATAGCAGGTATTCAATAGATGCACACTGAGTATTGAGATCTCTAGCTGAACTTCAACAAGCCTGTGTTCTTCTTTCTCATTGTATGTTTATAATTTTCAATGATAATGTCTATATCATCATATATTATTTATTGGTGTAATTATTTATCTTTCTAACTATTGCATCCTTTTTATAAAATATTTTATCCCCAGAACTTAGGCCAATACCTGTTGCACAGAAAAGGGTGAATAATTTTATGTTGCATGAATAATTGTAGAAGATATTATAGAATAGTACAGTGACATATCCTTAGTAGCATTTAAATTATGTTTGGCATTTTGTATGCAAAAGTAATTTACTTATTTATTCATTTTAATATAGAGTTTAAACCTTGCTCACAAAAGTGATTAAAAGTAATTTATTAGAAGTAATTAAATCCTCTCCAAATGTTCAGTTCTTAGATCCTTTATGTTTACAACATGTTGATTCATATGGGACACATCTTTAGATGTCACGTAATCAACACAGTCAATGTGTTGCATTGTTTATATGTTTATTTATTGATGCATCCTAAATATTGAAGTCTGTTTTCTTCAGTGTCACTACTACATTATGAGAATGCAAATATGTAGAAAAGCAGATTCACAAACTTATGAGGATGGCTTCTAATTCAACTATTTTCCTATAGACCATTTTTTTCCTGATTTTTACCTTAACAATTGTATAAAATTAAATCTCAGAAATTGTTATTGCATCCTCACTAGTCATTGACAAAAATGACGATCACATCCCAGTGCTCCATCTTCAGGCTCTGACCTCCGGGACTTCTGTGGACTGCAATCTCAGTGTTCAGCTGCTCCTCACCAGTGCGATGTGCCAGCATCCAGGAATATGCCAGAAGGTTTGATCTCATCCTTGAGTGTTACATGAATCAGCCCTCCTGAGTTTGATGGCAACTCCTATCATTATCTAATAGAGTGGATTGTAACAGGACTACTGTTATAATCCAGCCGACTACCTCTATGTCCCTCTGCACTGAATGGCTGAAACTCTGTAGTCTTTTATAGGATTTTGCCAAAGAGCAATTAAAGAAATCACTCAGTGAGTCCTATTCCCCATGTAGCTATTAGTTTAAATGTTTGTTTGCCATGGATATTTAAATCAATATACATTTATTTTCTTCTTGTTGTTCATCACTGTATTTCCAGTATTTAGAAGAGGGTTTGGCATAAAATAGTTCAAGATACACTTGTGGGAGCTGGATGTGGAGGCACATGCCTGTAACTTCAGCAGGGAGGCTGAGGCAGGAGGATCACAAGTTTGAGTCCTGCCTGGACAACTTAATGAGATCCTATCTTGAAATAAAAATGAAAAGAAGAGCTAAGTGTGGTGCTGCGTACCTGCAATCCCAGCAGTCGGGCCTGGGCTAGGACTGGGTAAATCAATATACATTTCTGCTGGTAAGTCTTTTTTTCCTTTACTGTGGAAGTGCTGGTAGGCCATGAACAGAGAATGGATACAGGATGTCAGTGTCATGGGGCTCTTTGAAAAAAAAAAAATGGTGTTTTCATAATACTGATGGAATGAAGCAAATTAAGCTAGAAAATTGGTGATGAAAGTTACTCTAAAAATGTCATCACATAAAAATGTACTAATATTTATTCACAGAAGAACTCTCCTATGAAACTGCAAAAACAAGAGATCTCAGTTTAGGTTTTGGCAAATGCAGAGTGTAAGATTGGGTGATGGTAGTTTACTCAGAAAATGATCTTAAGTGAAAACAAAACAAAAAATGAGAGAATAGAGAAATAATGTGGAGAACGAAAGAAACCAACTGAAGTTCACGAGGGAGCTGTGCTCGGTGCTCTGTGCCCAGAGAGTGTAGAGGATGCGCTCAGCGCTGTCTCCTGAGCACTGAGAGAAGGGGGTTGTGGACTCTCCTCTCCTGCCCTCCAGGGGTAGGCGGCTGCCCTTGAAGCTTTATTGCCTGGTCTGGGACAGGCTGAGCAGATTTCTAAGCCAGAAGCTTCCATGTAAGGAAACCTGAAACTTTCGGTAAAACATTCTGAGACTCACCCATCAAGCTGCCAGTGATGGCCGGAAAATTCATAGGGATGACGTGGGACAGACAGAAACACACACACACACACACACACACACACACACACACATTCATAGGGATGACGTGGGACAGACAGAAACACACACACACACACACACACACACAATTACTCCTATACCCTCTCTTCTTCCCTCTTCTATTATTCCTCTATCGTTTAAATGCCCCTTCCCACAGTGAAATTTATTTATTTATTTCATTGGTTGGTTGGTTTTTTGGGTGTTTTTGTGTGTGTTTTTTTGAGATAGCATTTTCTTATATAGTACAGGCTGGCCTTGAATTCCCTATGTAGCCCATGTAGCTCAAGTTAAATCCTCTCCAAATGTTTATGTCAATCATCTTGTCTTAGCCTCCCAAATGCTGGGATTACAGGTGTGTACTACCATGCCTGACTCCCAGTTAAATTTCTTAATGTGAATCTGCCCATCAGCACCTTAGCCCCCTCCCTGAAGAAAGGCTTCCACAAAAATCATTGTCTAAAGCTCAACTTCCAAAAACCCAAACTAAGAGAGATCCAAGACATAAATCATTAAATTGATCCTATACACATATACATGCCCACACATCCAACAGCCTTTTTAAAAATGATATAGAGGAAAAAATAAAACTCTTGACCTGAAAGTTACCTGGGACAAGTTCGTGTTCTCTAAAACAAAAGAATGAATTTTATGACATATCTAAGTACTAAAAGAAAAAACTATTCACCCAAAATTTTAAAACTATTCTTCAGTATCCAAGAAATAAAAACATTATCAAAGATTTTAAAAGAGTTTGTTACTAGCAGAGTTCCTCTTAAGAAATAAAGGAATTTCTGCAAATAGAAAGTTACAAAAAAAATCTTAGAATATAAGAAAAAAGCACATCATCAGGAATAAATAATAAAAGAATATGCTCAAATTAATAAGAAGGCAATAGAGAAATAGACATATTAATCAATTGTTCATAAAAGTATATCTATCTACATAACTACTAATAATGAGAAAAAGATCTTGATCTTATTAGTTACTAAGAAACTAGAAGGGCCAGCCAGATAGCTCAGCAGACTAAAGTGCCTGCTTAGGCAGAGCGCAGTAGCCGGGGGTCAATCCCCAGCCTGCCATTCTGGCCCCATCCCGGGGTGTGCTGAGACAGGGATTGAGACTAGGCCTGGTAGCGCTTGCCTGCCATCCCAGCACTTGGAAGGCTGAAAACAGGAGGATCACTCTGAGTCTGATTTACATAGTGAGACCTTGTAGATGCTATACTAAAATACAAAAAATTAAAAAATAAGAAAATAGTTCAATAATATATCACTATGCACACACTAGAAAGGATAAAATCTTAAGAACTGACGTAGACTGATGAGAAGCAGTTGGATCCCTCATACATGAGAGGAAATTGATTTCTCACGAGGGTAGAATTGATTCTTTGGCAGTTTTAACATATGCATGCATTATGAATATATGTGTAATTTATAAACATTAAGCTATATTTTTATGAATTGTTCATGTTGATTTTCTATCTCATGAATTTACTTAGACTATAAGCTATAAGATAAGAGATTCATTTTCAAAACTCTCTCTTGATTAAAAATAGATTATAAAGCATTTTAGTTATGAAGAAGTATTTAATCATTCCCCAGGAAACTTGAATGGCTTAACACAGGAAAACCAAAGAAATAGATTAGTATATAAGGACATCCTGATTAAATTTGTTCTGGATAATGATAGTCAATCTTAGGTCATATCACAGTTTGAATTCATGTCTCCTAAAGGTCTATGGCTTGGTGGCCAGCCCCCAGGTCCCCTAGGCGATGAGGAAATGTTTAGGAGGTGGGTCTTGTGGGAGGGAGTTTGGTCACTGGGAGCAAATTCCTAGGAGGCATGTGGGGCCGCACGACCCCTTCTCTCTTTTTGTTCCTGGTCATCATGGTGCATCTTCCCAGAGGCCCAAACCAATGGAACCAAGTGACTCTGGACTGATGTCTCTGACATGGTGAGCTGAAAGTGTACCTTTCCTACTTTATTTTATTTTATTTTTATTTTTTACCTTTCCTACTTTAAATTCATTGTCCCAGCTTTTTGTCACAGTAATGGAAACCTGGCTAATACTGTAGAGTGATCTAAATTTTCTTTTTTATACTTATTCCTTTAAAATCTGACAATTCTAGTGGCTGAGATTAAGCTATTTGATCCAGTTGATAAAATGGACATTACCTAGTCCCTCCCCCTTCCTCACTTTCTTTCTTGTTTTTCTTTATTTGTTGTCTCTCATTTATTCTTTCAAATATGTGCTTTCAGAGAATTTCTGTTCTTTGAGTAGTGAAGGTTTTATTTTGAAATGTTTTCCAACAGATCTATGGGGAGGGAAATTTTATGAAAATATATGGATTATATTGTGGCTCTAAAGAAGTCATGATAGACTGTGACCTTCATGAGTCCCAACCATGTGCAACACTTGTAGTCTGTGGTAGTTTCCTCGAAACTAACATGATGTGAAGTGGAAGGATTTATGTGCCTCAGGCTAAATGCAAGGTGAGGACTTCACACTGAGGACAAATACAAATATTCTCTGAAGATAAGTTGACTTTATGTAATTAACCAGAAAATTTTCCCACAGGAATATTTTCTAACATTTTGGGGCATCCAATTTTTAGTTGTAGTCAAGGGACTAGTATATTTAAAAAACATAGAGAGCTCATATAATATTTATAATCTACAGAGATGCAGTTTCCTTAGGAGCAGAGATTAGGCAATATGTACACTTCATTTATGATTGCCTGGACTTTGAAATAAAATGTATGTCTTTCTATCCATTTATCTTCACAAATCTCAATGTATTTTTTAATTTGATTGCTGCAAAATAATCGATTGATGACCCAGATGATCATTAATTATTGCTCCACTTTATTATTTGTTTTCTTGAATTCCTTCTTTGCCTACATTATTGCTACCAGGTTTCATTCATTCCACTGCTCATTCATTAATCTATTCACAACTTATCAAATATTTTTTAATAGCTAACTCTGTGCCAGTCATGGTGTGAACTGTGGGCGGTAGAACTGGGATTAGGTCACAATCATGGACCTCTGAGAGCTCCCATCCAGTAAGAGGCTGATAGGTAAATACATATCTGAAATGAAGGAGGCTAAGTGTACGACAAGATTCCACAAAGTAAAATAGCGAAAGAACAATTCAGTTCAGCTTCTCAGATCAGAGAGCTTGAGTCGGGTGGAGAGATGAGGAAGCGCTCATTTATTTATTTATAGAGGCTAGAGTATACACTGGACTTGGCAAATCAGAAATTCACTTGCTATAATAGACAGGAAAAGCTAGAGGCATAACATGAATGCTGTACAGTTATTTAATATGGAAAAAATTATAGTAACTCCAAGTAGTTTATTATAGATAGATCAGAATTAATGGGAAGTGAATACTAATCATAATAGGAAATACAGTGCTACATTTTTTAAATTCCTGGAAATAGTTAATGTCTTATGCCTATGCAGACTAAGACTTAGAGTTCTGCTCCATAAAGCATAACAAAGTAGGTTTTAGTCTGGAAAAAATATTGAAGTGAGTGCAACCAACTACCTACCTTAGTCATAACTCACTAAAGCATTCAGAGGGTTGTGTTGCAGCAGGAGGCAGACTTTCCAGTACTTCTTCTGAGATTCTAATGGATACATACATTGATACTTTATCATCTAAAGACTATAGTTTACATTAAGTAAACTATTATTGTGCATTGTATGAGTTCGGACAAATGTACAATAACCTTTGCCCACGAGTAGGATCACAGGAAGTATGTTCACTGTCCTAAAATTTCTCTGTGTTCCATCTATTCATGTCCTTACCTCAAAAAGACCTGGAAACCACTCATCATTTTATTGTCTCCATAGTTTTGCCTTTTCTAAAAGGTCATTTAGTTGCAGTCATATGGTGGCATCTTCAGACAGTCTTCTTTCATTTAGTAATATGAATCTAAGTTTCTTCCATGTCTGCCTGCCTGCCTGCCTCTCTGCCTGCCTGCCTGCCTGCCTGCCTGTCTGTCTGTCTGTCTGTCTGTCTGTCTGTCTGTCTGTCTGTCTGTCTCCTATCTCTCTGTCTCTCTCTTTTGTATGGGGAATCAAATTTAGGACCTCATGCTTGCTGGGCAGGTGCTGTGCCACTAAGCTAAATCCCTGAACCTCTTTCATGTTTTTGGTTTGTTTTTTTATATATATACAGTTCTAAGTAGCTTAGACTCATAGTGATTCTCCTGTCTCAGCCTCCCCAGCACTAGGATTATAGGTGTGTGCCACCATAGCTGGTCTTGGAGCTGGCACCGTGCGCCCAGGATTCTGGACAGCACCTGCCATGGCATACTATACCAGGGATTCAAATCAGGTCCTTGTGATTGCCAGGCAGGTACTTAGACCACTGAGTTATCTCCCCAGGCCTTCCATGTCTTTAAATGATTTTATAACTCATTTATTAGCACTGAGTAATATTCCATTATGTGAAGTATCACAAGTTTATCCATTTATCTATTGATGGG
Organism: Octodon degus; assembly: GCF_000260255.1. Classification (NCBI taxonomy): domain Eukaryota; kingdom Metazoa; phylum Chordata; class Mammalia; order Rodentia; family Octodontidae; genus Octodon; species Octodon degus. The sequence continues at coordinate 8,675,352 of NW_004524663.1, read as the reverse complement.
CAATATGGTTACTTCAAGTTTGGGCAATTATAAATAAAGATATGATAAACTTCACTGTGCAAGTTTTATGTGATATGTTTTCAATTCCTTTGTACTACCCAGTATAAATACTGGATCATATAAGTATGTTTTATTTTGTAAAAAATTTCCCAACTGCCTCCCAAAGTGGATGTATTTCACATTATCATCAGAATTTTGGTCATTCTAGCAGATATATGTTTGTATCTCATTCTTATTTTAATTTGCATTTCCCTGGAGACATACGATGGGATGCATCTTTGTATGTGCTTATTGACCATCTGCTGATTTTCTCTAGTGAAGTGTTGCTTTGGATCATATTTGGTTCAGGTTATTTTCTTACTGTTGAGTTTAATGAGAACGCTGCATGTGGATAACAGCCCTCTATCAAATACATCTTTTGCAAATATTATCTCTAGACTTCAGCCTTGTCTTTACATTCTCTTGACAGACTTTAAAACATTTTTTTAACATGAGTAAAATCTAAGGACCTTCCATCGCACTGTGATCGGTGCAGAAGGTTTTGTGGCTCTGGAGGCGTGGAAATGATTCGTGATGTGCCTCAGAAAAAGGAACTGAGCCTTAATAAATGTCAAAAAGGCTCTTTGAAATTTGGATAAATCATGCACATTTGAAAATAGGTCAACTATATGCTTAAGTGCAGCCCTCTTGTGGGGATTTTCCTTTCTATCGGAGCCAGCAGATGAGAAGCACCTCTGTCATTTCCCCTGCAGGCTGTCCTGGGTATGCCTCGGCCAGCAGCTCCTCACCATTCACTTTGCCCCTGTGCATTCTAGTGGGCTGGGTCAGTTTGAGTCTGTGTCCTCCCTGGCTATCCAGTGATGCCTCCTCTGCCAACCACACTGCCACTTACCACTCTGACATAAATGCAGACAGACAATGTGCCTCTCCCTGACTCCAGCCCATAGGAAATACTTTTGTATTTTTGAGAAGGAAGGGTATGATCTGAAGTAGCTAAGAAGAGACCACTCTGGGTCCCTTATTTGTATACCTAGCATTCACAGAATGCCTTCTAGAACATTCTCTCATTTCAGCCCTTGACCTCACTACAACAGGTTTGTAAGCCTCTACGTAAGTAGCGCTTCACAACCAGTTCTTGAGTTTCAGTGCAGGAGGACTCCCTCCTGTGTATGAGCCTCCTTGTGCGGTAGCATAGAACCAGTTAAAATAAAGACTCACTTTGGTGTTCTTATAAACATGCTTGTGATTTATTTCTTGAGTAGAGTGGGTGCCACAAGTCCTGAAGATCTACTTAGAATTTGTATTCTGAACTGTGTGGACAGAACAAATAAACACTCAGAGCTGTCAACAGTGAAGAGTTCCCAGAGAGCTGCATCCAAGGAAGACCAAGGGCAGAGACTTAAGGCCAGTAGAGTCCACCTATGTTGTCTAGCATGAGCTGTTGCCATCTGGTATAGCCAACAGCAGCAGGGACCAGCAGCTGGCTGTGTGAACTGTTGGCACCCAGAATTACCTGATGTCATCTAGTGACTGCTAGTAGAGCTGCGCTTTGGTAATTCACTATTTTTACCTGAATTGAGCAAAAGAACCCTATGCTGATTGGCAACATATCCATAACATGGTTGCGTTGTACAGGTGCTCATCATGAGAAAGGTAATTGCTTTGGAAAGTTGAGTTTTATGTGCATGTGAGCACTTTTTCAATTATGTCTGAGCATCTACTTAATTATTACATTATTATATCAATTGTGCACTAGAAAAGATTTAGGATTTAGAATAACTGGTGCTATTAAATGTTCAGATTAATCTACACATGAGTCAGTATGACTTTGGTACAGATACTGAAATTTTAGAAATTAAAATAAATTTTAAATAAGTATAAAGAAAATCACAGATTTATTGCTTTCACATTTTAGATTGTTAGAAAAGTCAAGGATATGAACTGAAAACAACATGTAGCATAATAATAAAATTCAGTAAAGTTATAAAGGTGATAAAAGCTCTGAATCGATATGCTCATAGAGGGGTTATAGTGTACTAAAACATAAAACATTGGGTAGTGACAAAGGTGTATAGAAACATAGTATCATCTGATGGGAAATTATTGAAAATCTACTGGAAAGAAAATGTTAGCTGAGGTCCTTTATTGGTAGCCACTGATGACAGCTGAGCCCTCTGAAAGCATGGTCCAAACAAGCCACGTCCTTCTGGAAGTGGTGGGTATTGGGCAGTTTATCCCTGCAACAGGAAGGCTCATGCTTAAAGAGACCTACATGCAAAAATATGTGTGACTTGATAATTGGACAGTGAGCCTTCTTACACTTTCCATTAATGTGTTTCTTTGTCAAATGCTGCTTTCACTCTCTATAAGATCTATTTTCATGAATACAAATGTGCATGAAGACATACATCTATTTTGGGGAACAGCATTCCAAGATATTGAGGGTCTAGTCTGAGGGGCTTAGTCTTCACAGCACTTCACAGTGGGAGAAAATTTAGATTAGAAATGTGACAGAGGAGAGAAACTAAGGCACAGCAATTTTTGGCCTTCCACATTCCAGACAGTGGCTGCTAGAATTTGGATCTTAAATGGCCCTCCACTCCCGCTCCCTGCAAAGGCCTGTAGATTAAAGGCTCAGAATGCAGGCTGATGTTCCTAGGGAATGGTAGGACCTTTATATGCGGGGACTAGTGTGAGGTGTTTAGGTCACTGGGGTCATGTCCTTGAAAGAAACTGTGGCACTCCCCAGTACCCTACTTGCTTTCTTTAGCATCCTGGGCATGAAGTGAAGAGTTTTGCTCCACCACACCTCCCTGCCATGGCATGCTGCTTCTCTGCTGGCCCAGGGAGGCCAACATTTTATGGGCTATCCATCAACTCCAAAACTTTGAGCCAAAATGAACCTTTTCTCTTTAAAAGTGGATTATGTCAGGTATTGTATCGTAGTCACGGAATGCTAACATGCTGGCTTTAGTGTGTGAGGAGTAGCTGACCTCTCAGTCTCATCTATGTGTATCATTAAGTTCTTGATTTATCAGAAAAAAAATAGATGGAAAAAGGAAAACAAACTCACAGAAACTGGGTAGAATGATAGTTGTCAGAGCCCTGGAGCTGGTGAGAGTGGGAAGATGAAAATTTTAGTTAGAATAAGCTCAAGGGAAATGTTGTGCATCAAGGTGACTACAGTGTCTAGCAGTCTGTTGTATAGATGAAAATAGCTGAGAGCAGTTGTTGTTCTCATTACACACACATCTCAACTTCAGGAAGATAATGCACACATTGCATAGCTTGATTGAGTCATTCTATAGGGTATACTTATGTGAAAACATCCTATGGCATACCATAAATGTATGCCTGTCAATGAGAAAGGATACAAGTGGCTAAAAAGATTATCTGACTTAGTTAATATAATGCAACATTAATGTCAATGAATGCAAAATATATAATAAGGGCATTTTCTCCAGGAAGAATGATATATGTATTTCATTGACATAATGAATGCATAACATGTATGAGAGAGAGAGAGAGAGAGAGAGAGAGAGAGAGAGAGAGAGAGAGAGAGAGACAGAAACAGACAGACAGACAGACAGACAGACATCTAGGTAGGTCAGGAAAACTCATAACTCAGAATCCAGCATGACATTTTTGAACAGTAGTGCATTTGGAAGGTCTACACAAATGCCATATTTATGAACTTATATTCATTCCTTCATAGATTTTCTTTGGAAATCTATGAAATTTTTTTGAGAAATGTGGGAAGGCAAGCATACTCAACATTTGCGCTCTCATTTTTTTTTTTATATGCTTAAAAACTCAGTGTGGAAATGCATTCTGATAATTCCTAAGAGTGGGAATCCGTTTGGCTGTATGCATACATGCCATTCATTTCCTGTGGCTTTCAATTTGATAGAGCAGTAAATTATGACCACTTCATAGCATGTAAGATGTACCCTGTTTATCTATACTTCTCTTTGTAAAAATAACTTCCATTTTCTCTTCTTACTATAGAGTAATGCATATCAATTACTGGGAAATAAAAACTGGAGATAAAACAGAAGATAGCTGGTAATTTTACTTACTAGAAAAAAACAGAGAGCACTTAAACCTGTAGTATGCTCCCAGACCCTTTTGTAAGTGTACATATTTTTTCTTATAAAATTAAGGTTGTACAAAACATTTTATATTCTTTTTTAAAAAAATTTATTTATTTATTTATTTTGTGTGTGTGTGGCCAGCTCAGCCCACCAGGGGGTGGGGCTGGCTGGCATGTGGTGCTGGCGGATTGAACCGTGGTCCCTGTGTTTTGCTTAAGCTTAGCTTGTTCTAAGTGGGTGCGTTAGACCACTGAGCCATCTCACCAGCCCGACATTTTATATTTTTAAAATACACAATGACTAACTCTCCATGTTAACATTTCTTTCATAATTTCATGATGTTCCTTTATTTTTATGAACTGTAATCTATTTAATTAATCCCCTATTGCTTGACATTTAAAATTTTCCAATTTTTCGAAAGAGCACGCAGCACTGTGACGAGTGGAATTGCAATTAAATCTTTCTACACTTTTTATATTCTAAGGATAAACTCACCAAACTGAAATCACTGAGGCAAATGGCATAATTACTTTAAAAGCTTTCAATATATGTCACCAAATTGCCCTTCTAGAATATTCTATCATATGCAATCATGCATTTTAGTACTATTTTTCTGTATCTTAACCATGTTCTCTACAACATTGGAAACTATCTTAGTTTTAATAGACAAAAACATTGTTACTTAATTCTTCATGTGTCTTTAAAGATTTTTCTCTTTTGTTTTATGCTGGAACATATTTTCCAGTTTGTAACTTGTTAGAGGTTTGAGTGATTTTTAAAAATTTGTTGTTAATTATATTTGATTTGTTCTACATGGCTATTGCCTAGGTGACACAGTCCAAATTTTTATGGTTATTTACTTACATTTTTGGAATACTTCTATTTTTGTACAAATAAATAAATCCCATTGATAATTAATTGAGGGGAGATATACAATGGATATATCTAATTATTTTTATTCCTCAAATGATAATGCACTTGTCTCAAAATGGTAATTGGATAAGTCATCTCACTCATTTGGACTCTTTAAAGCTAAATAGTAATTAAAATTGTTTGAAAACTTACATTGTGTTCATAAAAATAGAGTATACTAATCCAGACATTTAAGCTCCCCTCGGTGACTGGTAAAAATGGAAGTGCTGCATCAGATTAAGTCCCTGAATACATTTAAGGAAAGGATTCTGGATTTCTTGAGGTGAAATTATTTGACTGTCAGTGGAGACATTCTGAGGTAGTTGTCTTGTTACTCTCACCCTTCATAAAAATCTATAAAACTTTATTGCAAAAAGTTCTAATACAAAATCTGCTGCCTTAAAGGATATTTAAAAATTCCTTGTTTCTTTCCAAATGGAAAAAATATTGAAAATATTCTATATTTTAAAATAAAAAATGTATTATTCACTTAGTAACCATGTCGAAAAACACAACATTATTTCTAGTACTTCTTAATTATATTTAATAATAAGATAGTCTAGAAAGGCTTCCTAAACCTTTGGTTATTTTACTTTGTGGAACACAGCACTGAATTTACACAGCAACTGATTAAATTGTTGATTGTTTCGCTTTTGTGTGTGCCAAAGAACAAAACCCTTAAATATATCTTCAGTGTAATTGTAGCAGTCATTGAATTAAGCCTCAATAAGATTTGGATGGGACAGAGAAAGGTCTAATCTTTCTAATTTTGAGGTGTACTGTTCAATTTTAAGAATTCTTTTTAAGTTAGCAAAGGTGCTAAGAGTATAGACACAAGCACTATAGTGGAATGAATTAATATAAAGCAAGAAAAATGTGAAGTAAACGATGAGCAGGTCTTGCTTCTGGATGTTGAGGACAGTCCTCCAGCTTCCTGATTCATCGATGTCACCTTGGACTTCAATGAGATCTGCATTCCGACTCAGCAGCTGGTGTGTGGCTTCACTTTGTTTCTAGCCAGCTTGGCATTAGGTTAGCATAAAATTTCAATTTTGGCTTTGAGCCTTTGATTTTATGAGAAATTAATACATTTCATATTATACGATCATCTAGTTATCTTCCTAAGTCAGAAGTAATTTTAAAATATTTCTGATTCTGAAAATTGTAGCACAACAGCTTCATTTCATAGCAAATGCTAATGTAATTTTTATTCTTTTATCATATAGTTTTTATTCTGTCTCCTTTCTTGGGTTTCTCTTTCACTTGTTATATTGAAATTTTACCACAATATACCTAAAGACAGAATTTATTTTCTTCTAAGGTGTGGTGATTCATATTTTCTATTGGGTTTAAGCAATTCTTGTTCACTATAGTTTTGTGCATTACTTTTCCCTTATGCTATTCTCTTGCTACAGAACTCTTACTGGGCATGTATCAGGTCTTCTTGATCTATGCATTTGGCTTTTTGAAACAGGCTTTCATTATGTATTTCAGACTGATCTTGAACTTAACTATGTTAAACAGACTGGCCTCAAACTCACAGCAGTCTTTCTGCCTCAGCCTCCAAAATGCTAGGATTGTAGGCATACACCACCACGCCCAGCACTGTGCAAAGTCTTTTAACGGATTTCTGGTCTCTGTCTTCCTTTAATGTGTTCTAGAAGATGGATTATGTTGTATTTTCAGTTTCTTATTTTTTTCTTCAGCTATATCTAGTTATCTTGTCTATTTCTGGACATTGGGGGGTAGCAGGGGAGAGTAACTCAAGACTTTATCTAGGTTTTCTTCTTGAACCTAGAGAACCGCTATTCTATTATAATCCAGAGCATTAGGGGCCGATGTAGAGGAGATGATGAGGTATGTGCAGGACAGCTCCAGAAGGTAGAACATAGTTAACTGGGGTTCCAGAAGGAGGCAAGAGAAAGGAAGAGGGCCTAACTAGGAAGAGATAAATAGGTACACATGTTCAATAATTTCTAAAAAGTCAACCTACATATTAAATTAATCCCACGAATCTAAGCAGAACAAATAAAAATATGTAAATTCCAACAGCATATATAAAGATAATAGAAAAGCAGAAAGGTAAGGTAAAATAAGCCAGAGGAAAAAAGACACACACAGAGAGAGAGAGAGAGAGAGAGAGAGAGAGAGAGAGAGAGAGAGAGAGAAACGTGTAAAACAGTTTTCACAGAAATTTTGCTTGTAATAGCAAATTATATGAAAAAAACTTATATAACAATATAGGAGGATATGATACAGATTTTGGAAAATATAGGACAATTTGCTTTGTATTGATGAGGAATAACTGCCAAGATATATCATTAAGTTTAAAAATCATTAAATATGTAGAACATAGAACATCTTTTTTCAAAACATGATATACAATAAGATACAGAATGAAACTAATGATAAATCCAGTGTGTATCTATCAGTGCAGCCCAAAATGTATTTGTGTGTGCGTAGTGTGTCTCTGGGAGGACAACCAAGAGAATGAATATTTCATTTGGGGACAGAAATTAGGGGTTGGCGCTCAAAAGTGGGAGAGTATTTTGGCTGTAATACCCCTTCGGCTTTTGAATTTTTGAAACTATGTAATTTTCCTTCTTGAATGAATGTAGATATGTAGATGAATAATAAATTGTGTAGTTCCCCTTGCCCACCTAAACCAAGTCCTTTCCCTCTTCCATCCGTTCTCCTCTTTCCGTAATAGAGTGGGTATGCTAGACTTGAGTATTAAAGAAAAAAATCTAAGAAAGGAGGAGGAGACTTTATGCTGATGGTGAAGGAAGAGGATTTCTTTGTGGCCTTGTTCTCCTTTTGAAGTTTTTCCAGAAGAGTTAGGGCATAAAGAGTACCATACTTGTGTATCTTATTTCCAGTGAAGGGGTCAATTTTTCCTACCCCTGGTGATTCCAGCTACATGATTCTTTTTGCTGTGCATCTTTGTCACATAGGTGATTATTCAGAGGTACAGAGCTTTACTGGAGGAACAGATCTTTGATGCATGGAGAACCAAGGAAGGGTGGGCCGGCACATGAATGAGTGGGAAGTGCGACCCCTTCCCATCAGCAGATCCTCATGCCTTTCTGCCCCCACCTTTCAGTCTCTTCTTGGGGCTCATACATGTGGGTTAAGGGACATTAAATTTGCCAGAGCAATTACAATGATGAGCTAATTAATTGGCTAAGGCTTGACTTTCTCAGGACTGCTTTGCTGCCCAGCTTCCTATGAGCTAATTGCTGAATGCTTGTGTTGTTGTCCTTAATGAGGAAGCCAGGGCAGAGTCCACACAGTTGGATGTAGCGGTCTCATCTTGCCTACATAATTGTGCAGACCTGAGGCCAGGACTGTCTCATGCTCAACATCCTCAGCGCGTAGAACAGCCCTCCTAGGAGACGTTCAGTAATTGTCAGTGTCTGATGAATCGCACAATATGTGGGTTACAACGGTGAACATTTCCAGCAGATGGGAAGCACGTTGCAAGATGAGACGAGGACGAGATGCGGCAGCAACCCGATTCGAAGATGAATCTGTGTCACCTGATTTTTTCCATGCTAATCTTGAGCAAGCTGCTTTGCCACATTTAGCGCCACTTGTCTGATCTCCAAAGTAGTAGCACTGCAGTATTATCATAAGAATTCAATTAAAGCATGTAAACTGCCCAGCACATAACAGACACTCCATCGACGGAGACTTACTTTACAGCTGTTGACATTACAATGACACCACTATTGATGGTAGTATTACTTACCTTTTAAGTTGTCCCTGTCAAATCACCATGGAGTGTTTTTATTTTTTATTTATTTTGTATTATTTTAGTGAGGAAAAAAATAACAATGAAACCATTTCAAAACAGGTTAGTAAGGACAGTTACAGTAATTAATACATTGCATATTGTTGTCTTCATAGTAGTTATTCAGAGGACAAGATGCAGACACGATACCTTATCTAAGCACTATTAGTACAAACCTTTCTTCTAATTGAACTAAAAGAAAGTAGTTAATATCTATCCTAGCTATCTTGTATATACATATATATTTTTTCACTACAAAATGGTCCTTTATTTGTATCCCCCTTTTTTGTTTTGTTTTGTTTTGTCAGAGATCAAAAAATATACTTTATGAAGGATACAAAGGAAAAAGGACTTCCCAGCAACCCCACAATGTGTCCCTATATAAGTCTAATGCAAAACTAAAGCCAGACTTGGAATGTCTCTGCCACCTCGATTTCACTATAAAACACGGTGTGGATATTCTAGAGAGGGACAAAGATGACCATGGAGTGTTTTTACAGTGAACTTAAGGTGGCAGAGACATTCCAAGTGTGGCTTTTGTTGTGCATTGGATTTATATAGGGACATATCATGGTGATTGCTGGGAAGCCTTTTTTCCTTGGTAGTCTTCATAAAGTATATTTTTTTGCATTTTAGTTAATGGCCATCTGAGCTTTTAGTATCTACTTACTATAATTAGTTATTGCTTTAAAAGGGGAGAAGTCCCCCAGCCAACAAAGTGGCTAACTTGTGGGTGAGGAGGCACGGTGTACTGTGTGCGATGGACAGGCTTCGGGATAAGAACGGTGAGCCACTCCTAGTCCCAGCTCCTCTGATTTGGGGAAAAGGACCTGAGTCTGAAGTTCAATCTTCTTGTGACGTCAGAATGTTCCACAAAGGTCAGATTTTATGGTAGGCAGTGACTTATTCCCTGTCACTTTTTAGTAAGGCTTCAAGATGATGCCAAAGATACATAAAGAGCTTCAAGACCCACCAATATTTGGGGGGAAATGCTAGCAAAAAACTTTTCAACAAAAATTCTCACTTGAACATCAGTCCCTAAATAAAATTCTATCAGTGATCAAAAAAAAAAAAAAAAAAAAAAAAAGCTTCAAGATAAAAAGTCAGTGAAGAAGTTTTCTATGGGAAGGGTGCCAGTCTTTCCCCAAATTCATATGGTGGAGCTTAATCCCCAATGTGATAGATCTAGGAGACAGAGGCCCTGGGAGGTAACCAGGTCATGCGAGCTCTGTTAAGCCATGAGGCCTGTGTCCTCATAGAAGAGCTCCTCCAGCTCTCCCCATCCTTGCTGCCATGTAAGGGCTCAGTAGGAAGGTGCCACCGTCAGCCAGGACGTGTGTCCTCCCACACTGAATGTGCTT
>NW_004524663.1:8653762-8655136 GCF_000260255.1 Octodon degus | reverse complement strand
TCCTCTGCACTTGTTCTGGGTGGGCACTGGGTTTCCTCCATATGTTTCTGCATTTGATTCTTTAGTGCAGATGTTATTAATTCAGGGATTTCTTTTTTTATTTCCAATCTGAGGTCTTCTATATCTTTCTGCAGCTGTTTGTTTATTTCAGAAGCCATTGATTCATTACTTTCAGCTGTGTGTTTCCCTATTTGTTCTGTGTTAGTGTCCTCTGCACTTTTTCCGGTTGGTGTTGGGTTCTGAGTTTGCATTTGGTCCTTCTCATCATTTTGTGTAGCACTGTCTTCTAACCTGTGTTGTAGATCTTCATTGTAGTTATAACCTTAGTACGTACTGAAGTTCAGGTGAAGATCTACAAAGTCTGGATTTATCCAGCTGTGCCTGGCTTGGGTCTGGCTGTTGTGCTCAGCTCCTTCCCGCTGCTGCCCTTGAGGGTGAACCTGTTGTGCCCCTGTGGCAAGATGCTCTGCTCCTGAACTAGCTGGATGGTTCTATCCTCTACCCTCTCTGTAGGGATTGCAGCTGCAGGGTTCATCTCAGGCCTGTATGCCAGGCCTAAGCTAAGCCTGGAGGGGACAAGGTGGAGTAGGGGGGAGAGACAGCTCTCCCACACACTCACTGGGTCTGGGCTAGGACTGGGTCTGGGTGTTCCTGGAACGTGGCAGAAATTCCTACTCAGCGGGCGGGGTGGGGGAGGTGCTGCAGAGTCGTGGGGGGCGTCCCAAGAGGGTGGAAGACAGTCTCACACACGCTGCACCTGGACTGGGACAAACTAGAAAGTTTATAAGGAGAAGTAAAAGTTGCTTTTCCTAGCTCACTTCCCAAAGGCAAAGCTTGTCAGCCCATGTATTTTTCTTTACATTATCTCTATTTTCTGAAAAATATGCTTATGAGGATATTTGTTGACTTCTGCAGTTGGTATATGTAAAATGACAAGTAGATAAGAATTTAATTGGACCAACGAGATAGCTCAGCAGTCTAAGGCACCTGCTTAGGCAAAGTTAGACAGGAGCAGGGGACTGTGGTGCAAATTCTGGCCCCACATGCATCGCCAGCCCCACCCTCAGGACAGTCTGAGCAACCCCCCCACCCAAAAAAAAAGTGAATTTAATCATTTCAGATTGTCTTTACAGTCTCACATCTTCTTCTGCATGCCTGTGTGTTCTCTCTGTCTCTCTCTGTCTCTTTCCCTCCCTCCCTCCCTCCCTCCTTCTCCCTCTCCCTCTCCCTCTCTTTGTCTCTGTCTCTCTCCTCCCCTTTCCTCCCTCCTTCTCTTCCTTCCTTCCTTCCTTCCTTCCTTCCTTCCTTCCTTCCTTCCTTCCTTCCTTCTTTCCTTTGCAAGCAGGCACAGGGGCTGGGGATTTAATCCCCAGG
>NW_004524663.1:8651790-8653379 GCF_000260255.1 Octodon degus | reverse complement strand
AAAGGCAAAAGGATAAATCTTTAAGACAGGGTCTGAGTGCTCTAGAGTTGACATGGTGATTGGTGTAGCAGCAGTACAGCCAAATAGATGCTCTGTGCCTTAGGACAGGCTATGGGGGTAGCATCACTCCATTCTGTCAGTGTTGTGGGGTTTCCTGGCTTTGGATATGCAAGCACTTTTCAATATTTTTCCAGTGTATTTCTTTATTCTTTTCCTAGTGTAACCTCTTTAAATCAATAATAAACTTCACCTTAAAATAAGAGCACTTTAGTCTTGATCATTAGTTAAAAGTAATCAGTTAGTTGTTTATTTTATTTATTACCATGGTCAAAGAATAGAAAAGAAAATCAACAAAGAAGTTATACAATTAGCAAGCACATTCCATGAGTAATTTAAAATTGATACATAAAATAACAGTTGTGTTTAATGCAGTAATTCCTCAGTATTTTTTCTTTTTTACTATATTTGGTTGTTACAAGGTCTCACTATGCAGCTCAGACTCGTAGTGATCCTCCTGGTTTCAACCTCCCGAGCACTGAAATTGTCCCTGCTCTTGCCTAACCTTGCCTGAGCAGGTGCTTTAGTCCACTGATCTACCCCACCAGCCCCTCCTCAGTATTTTTGAATTAAATACCAATGAATATTTAATAAATGGAAAAATACAAGGAATGATAATAGTACCCACCAAGAATGAGAATGTGGTGAAGTACATTAGAAATGGCACTGTGTTTCTTGAATTAATTTTTAACAAATATAAATGACTTTCTTGGGTTTTATTTTTGCTGTTATTTTTTGATTTTAAAAATGAGTAGCTACATACAAAATTCAAACATGGAAAAATTCCACTAAGGGGGAAATTAAAATAATCCCAAATCTTTTCTTTCAGAGGAAACTACTGCTGACATTTTGGTGAATATCTTTACACAGTGTTCTATCAAGATAGACATAATATTAAATCATTATTGTAATATTGTACATGTTAGCTGCCACCTGAACATGGAGGTACTGTGTTGAATGAACCGGATAAGGGGTGAACTCTTAGCTTCCTTGTGTTTTCTAACTATAGTGGAAAACTTGCAAGATGAACGCTCCTGAACAAACATTCATCCACACTTCATGGAGTGAATCTAGAAAGAATTATTCCAAACAGAATATCTAGCAAAGAATCCAAAAATTTAAAATTTTCATCCATCAGGACATAATAATTTCCAGAGTTATAGACATTTATATTCTCAATACTGATCATATCATTCACTCTTTTCTCATAGCCTTTCCAATAATCAATATTGTCAACATATCTTTTAAAATATTTACAAAGAGAGATAAAAAGTTAGGCTTCTGTTGGATTATAAAAGCTGAGATTCTTTTTTTTTCACTCCATTGGTATTTTTCTAGTGCCAATCACATATTCCCTCTCCTTCCTATTTCTTTAGTAGAGATGTCCATTTCTTTTTACTTTTTACATGCCAATTATATATTGGAAATGTTATGTACTTGTTACATATGCTAAAAATCTTTGCACCTTTTCACTGTTTGTTAATATTAAGATTTTATATTTTGTAAGTACATTTAGTGCTTACCAGTACTTT
>NW_004524663.1:8644837-8651263 GCF_000260255.1 Octodon degus | reverse complement strand
ATGATCAAAATGCAAACAAGCATTCTGGAAAGGCGAAGCACATGTCATCCGGAATCCAACAGCCCATGCATTTCTTCCCATAGAACCCTCCTGATACTGATTTTACTTGGCTTTCTGGTCTACTAAGCTCTGATCAGTATCTCCCATATAGTACAGCCTGAGGTGTACATTTTCAGCATACTTTTTCAGTGCTACCTTTTCATATGCCATCTCAAAACGTTTTCAAACTCTTCCTGTAAGCCATTTCCAAAATCTCCTAAAGTACAAGGTCAGGTATAGTCAGAGCAATGACCTCACTTCTCAGATATTAAATTTTGTCTTAGCTACTTTTCTTGTTTCTACGATAAAAAATACCTGACTCCCAAATTTAAGGGAGGAAAGGTGTGTTAGTTACTCTTCTTTCATTGCTGAGGCAAAATGCCTGAGACTCAAAATTAAGGAAGGAAGGGTTATTTAGCTCACAGTTTGTAGAAGCTTCAGTCCATACTCAGCTGGCTCCAAGGCAGGGTGGCATGGAACAGGAGCAACAGCTCCAAGTGGCAGAAGACAGCAAAAGTAGCAAGAGCAAAAAAGGGGGAGGGGGAGAACAAAAATCCAATATTTAAACAGAAGACAAGGGAGAGGGCAAAGAAAAATGGATTACCTATCATTTTACAGTTGATAAAGATAGAAAAACCAAAGCAATTATTACCAAAACAAATCACAATAAAATGAGAAACTGAAGCTATGTGATTGAGGAGAATTGGCCCTAGTAATTTCACATTTTTACAATAACTCTGAGTTAAAGTTTAGCCAACATGTGGAGAACTACTTTTTACTAACTCAACAAATAATTTATTAAAGACCAGGTATTGTGCTAGATTTTGATTCAGAAAAAAAAATTCATTTCAGAAATAAAGTCCAACTGCCCCTTCTGGCAAAGAGCCCATGGTCTATAGCAGTTATGCGTGCACAAGTGTCTGCAAAAGCCAGGCATCCTCCTGGCTTCATTCTGTCTAATCCCACTTCTAAACCTTGAGATGAACAATTGATAAAACCCTAAAGAGTCTAATTCATTAAAAAATATGTTTTATGATCTCAAGAGGACGTGCTCAAGCTCCCTTCTTCCGCATTCACACTTACGATTGCCTCTCTGCACGGTGTCAGTGATGCCTTTGAGATAGGGCCTGGGTGGTACTCACCAAGCCTACAATGTGTTTGATGCCAAGAAGGTGTCTCCAAAGCATCGGTACTATTTAACAGGCTAAGGCATTTTGTGAAAAACACTGGTAAATACTTCCATCAGGAATCGTGCATTCATCTGAAAGAATGGGTAGAATTATTTAGAAACATTTGTCCATTTTGACTCTGGATGTATGTGTGAGTACCTGTTTTGAATATATGCCCATTAATTTGCATATGTTTATACAGTAGAATTTTACATACAATTGTTTTAAAGTTGATATACTCTCTGTATTTGGTTTTTAAGGGGTTCTCAGAATTGCAAATGGGGATAAGAACAAAGGATAAGAACAAAGATCTGATTTTGAGTGAGAGAAATAATACTTTTACTGCTATATTTACATGTTTCACTATTGTATCAAAAAAAATAAAGTTTCAAAATCAAATAATGAGAACAATACTCTTCAAATACTGATAATACAAACATTGTTATATTATCATTTTACATAATGGAAAACACTCAGTATGTTTGGGTAACTGAAGTTCCTCAGCTTTTCTAAAGCAGAACTCTAAGTTCATTGTTCAAACCTTGGTACTATGGTTGCCCCAGCGTCAATGGCCTGTCTAACCTATATAGTCAGGATTGGTGGGTTAACTTCCAATTACATAAGCTCCCTTTTTATCATACTTATCTTAGCACGTTGCAGCAGAAACATTATGCCATGAACTGAGGAGTCAAGTACTATATCTAGGGTCCAGCTCTAATTCTGCTACTTACTGTGCATATTGGGCCTGAACTCTTCCTTGTCTTTGCCTACAAACTTCATCAGTGATAATATTTATGATGGAGATTTGTTGTAATAACTTTTGAACATAGTCACATATTCAGACATTACTCAGAGAGACATTATCTCAGCTTTGCATGATGCTATTAAGAGATTAAAACAAAACCAAACAAAAAAATCCTAACTTGGGCAACATATGCATTATAGGAAATGGAGATCTGAATATGGGGGCAAAGGTGATAAAAGTCAACTTGGGGCCCTTCAGCTACCCATATGTAGAGAGGATTGACCTTTCACCATGGTTAGATTAATCTCTGATTTACATATTCACCTATGCTCCAGAGGTATTATACTAAGAATTTAGAAATGAGGGGATTTGAGACTATGAGAGAATTGGCATTGGTGATCATTTTTTACAATGTTTAAGTTGACTTTATTTTTTTTTCTCCCTTTATAGCTGATGGCCTGTGCATCTTCAAATGCTTACTCAACAGAGACACTTAACATTGCCATGTGGGCAAGGACTCTACCTTAATCCTTCTGGGCTACAGGAGTGTTTTGCTGAAGTTTGAGTTTCATGTTGGTAAGTTTTGTGCCTACTATGATCCCTTGTCTTTTGCAAAAATGGATATCCTAATTGGCTGTCTTCCTTCTGTTCCCAATGGATGGAATTAGAAACATTTCCTGATGGGAGTTATTGTCAATTTTAAATGACATAAAACTGGCTCTGGAATGATTTTACTGAACTGGATACAGAAATTGTGACTAAAGGGAAGTAAAATTGCTTCTGGAATTTTTTAAGGCAGATTATCAAAGAGAAATGATCTGTATAGAGAAACCAAAACAGTATGGAAAAGGCTTACCTTGAGTTTCTAGCTAATGGATCATGTATAATATAGGATTCTAAAAAATGGACAAGCACACATGTTAATAATCCTGTCAAGAAAGACAGATATCGCAAAGCAAGTTGAAATTTTTATACAATGAAGCAAAGACAATATTAACAGTATAGTTCTCCTCCTTAACAGTTCAGCTCAGATCTTGGAGATTATAGCCATTCTAACTTGGTTGTAAAGAAGTTGTGTGTTCAAGCATTCAAAGTATTCTACAAAATTTAGACAAAAGTAAGCATAAAAAGCAATTTCTCAATACTTTTAATTGATTGGATACAACTTAACAAAAATAATTCAGATAGGCTTGAGATATAAACAAAGCAGACACCCAGGTACCAGTAAACCAGAAATGCTTTAGAAACAGGCATGGTGAATTCAAAATCATTCTTACTTGAGAATCCAAGGAAGATGTTCTGGGCATAAGGAGAATGTGAGGTGCTCTTCTCAGCAAGTGCTGCTTGGTTGGCCCTGGTGACGGATAAGACTATGTGGTCCTCTTGGTGGGGCCTTCCTGATAAAAATCAATGGAAAAAACCTAGTGAGGAGTTTTTTGAGTGTTGTGTGAAGTTTGGTCTGTCATAACACATATATGAGGGTTTCTTGATTTTACAACTGATCCCAGATAAAGTGAAAAGGTTCCATTTGTGGGTCAAATGTCACATCTTACAACTCTGATTGGATTACTTTTGGGTTGGTTTTAATAATGAAAACTAAGAAAAAAAAAGGAGAAATTCCCATCTTTAATACTGAAAGCTAAGAGGTGGCTTATCTCAGAATGATTCTTGGAAGGTCCCAGTGGCCCAGGTCCCAAGTGGCAGTGGGATCCTGATTGTCATTTGTCAGTCTGAGTGTTGACAGAGGCTGTCTGCATGTGTCAATGCCTATAAGACACAGTTAGGGAGTTTTCAAGATGCACTCTGCTTTCCTGCATGAAGAAGATGAGAGTTTGAAATGTGAAGCTCTTATTTTATATTTAAAAGTAAAGAGGAAGCTGCCAAGTATGTATAATTTAGGTAAGAAAAAAACTCAGCTGTACTGTGGAGTTGACCTGTACTGAGGATTAGGTGGCACAACTAGGAAAAAACATGTTTAAGTATCTAAATATGTCTGTGTGGAATATTTTTTCCTTGCCATCCATCTTCAGAATTGTGAAGTGGTGATTGCCGTGCCTGATCTCATGACAAGTCAGTTGCTTATAGTCACCTCAAAGGCCACAGCAAAATCCTAAAAATAAAACACATCTTAACTCAACATATTTTTAGAAGCAGTAGAGATACTTAATAGTGGTAAAATAGTTTTTGAAAAGTTTGATAGGTTGGTGGCAAAATCTGTGAAGCAGTGTTTGTGTGCAGGCCAGATGCTGTGCACATGTCATTTAAGTTTCTACTCGGCTACTCATTCATTCATTAATAAATAGTTATTGAGGGTCATTTACATGCCAAACATTTACATGCCGAGGATATAGTTCTGTACAAACAGAAATTCCCACAATTAAATAGCTGCATTTTAGAGGAGAGAGAGTATCAATCAATAAATAAATATTTCATGAGTTGATTGGGTAAGTTCTGAAAAGAAAAATGAACCTGGATAAAAAGCAGAGAATGACTTGGGGGAAAATGTGTGCTCTATGTGTGGACAATTCCTGCTCGAGAAAAACCAGCAGTAAGGTGACATTTTTGTAGATAACTGCGGCGGGGATGGGAATGACTCATCTATGTTTCTGCTTATGTTTTCATATTGCTTATTCCCATTTTCAGACAATGATATTAGAACTTGACATTATTAAGGAAACTATCCAAGTGATGAAAATAAAATGCAAGCCCCAATGTTGTTTCTATAGCTTTCATACTACTTGTTTATTATTTATTGGACTTTCTGGCATATTTAAGATGGGAAACATGTTGTTAATTAGGCAGTAACCATGAGCAAGGGTCAAGCTTTTCCCAGTACTGCATTAACTGGTAACAGCAAAGTCACTGGAGAGATCTCATTCTGGAGTTTTATATGCCATTGAAAGATTTTCAAAACCATTTCAAATATACACAATAGTTGCATAAATGTAACAGAATTCCTGAATACCCTTTAAACAATTGATTAACTGATATTTTATTATATTTGATTTATCTTTCTCTATATAGATAGACACATATAATTTTATTTTTGAAATATTTGAGAGTAATTTACATATCTAACACCACTTTAATCCTTGTATTTCACTGGGTATTATCTATGTACAAGAATATTTTCTTACATAACCACAGCAGATATTTAACATCTAGATATTATTTACTTGACCTACAGTTCATATCCAATATCATAAACTGTCTCAGTAAAATCCTTTGTAGCATTTTGCCCAAGACCAGTACAAGATCTGGTCCAGGAACATGCATTTTGTTGTCATGTTCCTTCGGTCTTATTTTATTGAAAAAATTCTTCAATGTCTTTTTTCTTTGCCAACATAGTAATATTTGAAGAATGTGGATCAGTTATTTCATAGTGCTTTCTCCACTTGGGGTTTTTCTGTTATTTCCTGATGAAAAGATTCAGGTAATTCAACCTCAGGAAACTGAAACCCTAACTGCAGCTGTATTCTTCTCAGATATCATACCAGGAAGCACTGATGTACTCCTACCTCTGCCGTAATTTTGATCTCCAGGTCAAGATTTTTTTTCCACAGTTATTATTCTTTCCCTGTTAGATGTGGTTTTACCTTTCCTTCTCAAATTTAGTATTCATTTGTTATCTGTTGCCTTGGAAAGATAGTTTGTGTTTTTCATATCAACCATATATGTTACAACCTTGCTAAGTTTCTCAGTTCTTATAGAAGTTTTAAAATATAATTTTATAATTTTCTATGTAAATTTAATGTAAATAAATATACAAATTCACATATATAATCTTTCATTAGAGACAGGTTTTCTTCCTTTTCTATATGTATGTCCCCCTTTCCTTTCCTTTCCTTCCTTTCTCTGCCCTCCTCTTCATTTCTCTGCATCCCTTCCCCTTCCCCTTCTCCCCTTATTGCACCAGCTAGAACCACAAGCACTTTGTTGTATGGATAAGATGAATATCCTTGTTTTGCTCATACTCTCAGAGAAAACATTCCGTTTTCTCCATGTTAACTGTCAAGGTTTCTTTTGTAGATGGACTTTATTAGGTTGCGGAAGGTCTGTTCTTAAATTGCTGAGACTTTGTACTTTGAATGTGTGTGGCATGTTGTTTTTTCTAAATCTATAGAGATAATTACATCATTTTTGTTTTAGCCTGCCAGTACAGTGAATTAAATGTACTGATTATTGAATGTTTATATAACCTTGAATTTCTGTTGTTACCTCCACTGCCATAATGGTCCTTTCTTTATATTGGTAGACTACATTTACTAAAATGTTATAATAATGTTTGTTTTTATGTTCATTGCAGGTTCCTTTATTTTATTTTTTCCTCCCTCCCCATTGTTTCCTTTCCCTTCCTTTCTTTTCTTTTTTTCAAAGTGCTGATCAAACCCAGGGCCTCATGTCCTTTGTAGTATTCTTAATTATGTTTTCTGGTTGGGCATCAGAATAATTCTGGCCTTAGAAAATGAGTTT
>NW_004524663.1:8642334-8643247 GCF_000260255.1 Octodon degus | reverse complement strand
AAATTATACCACAGAGCTACTATGATGAACTCAGCATGATGCTGACAGAAAACAGACCTGAGAATCAGTGGAATAGCTTAAAAGATGCAGAAACAACTACAAACATGCTCAGCCATCTTATCGTTGACTAAGGGGCCAAATACGTTCACTGGAAGAAAGGTAGCCTCTTTAATAGATAGTGTAATAAAAACTAGCTTTCCCCATACTGAAGTCTAAAACTATACCCATATCTATCACCACACAGTAAATTAAAGTCAAAATGGATCAAAGATCTAAGTATTAAAACAGCCCAGCACCAAGGGACTGTGGACAAAGCCAAACAGACATCTCACTCTTAATAAATTGGAAAGGTAGGATCTTGGGACAGACATAAACTGAGAACCTCTTATATACAGAAGACATCGATGAAGAGCAGATATTTCCTAGGGAGATCTTGATGTGAGTTGTAAAGCTACCTTCTACAAAATCTTATAATAATCAACACAGAAAACAAAATTTAAAAAATTTAAGTAGAAAATGACAAGATGCAGAAGCAAAATAGACCTCCAGCCAACCCAGAAAAAGTGCAAGAGACAATGAGCTAGAGGAAAATGGAAGACACACACCTGAAATTTCTGAAATGATAGCAACCAAAGTAAAGAAATCCATGAGAATATCAAAGAAATCAAATCAGAATCAATTTCTCAGATTTAAAACAAAGAAATGATGACCATAGTAAAGGAAGTGCTAAATAAATCTAAAGTAGACATAGATCTAAAAAAATAGAGGAGCATAGAAAATGATGGGAAGCATGAATGCCTAATATGGCAAAGAAATAGAATGCATGAAATAGAGTCAGACAGATATTTAGGAAAATAAAACTTTCATTGAAATCCTGCAAAACTTTTATTTTATTTTACTTATTTATTTATTT
>NW_004524663.1:8629950-8633882 GCF_000260255.1 Octodon degus | reverse complement strand
AAAAAGAAAAAGAAATATTGACATTGAACCAAACCTGTGAGCAAATGGATTGAGTAGATGTTTATAGTGTTCCTCCCAACAACATCAAAATATGCATTCTCAGCTGTGCATGGGATATTCTATAAAATAGACAATATACTGCCCCACAGAACATGTTGAAGTAATGAAGATAAATTGAAATTCGCCCATGCATGCTATCTAACCATAGTGCAATGAGTTTGGAAATCAATGGCAAAACTCCATAAACACATGGAAATTAAATAACACCCACCTGAACAACCAATGAGCCACAGATGAAATTAAAGAAGAAATTAAACAATATCTACAGTTAGACAAAAACACAGCTACAATTTGTGTAATGCAAAGCAGCCCTAAGAGGGCAATATAGAGTGGTGAATTCTCATGTCAGGAAAACAGAACAAGTACAAACAACATAATATTGCACCTCAAGCTTCTAGAAAAAGAAGAGCAAGTCAAGTTTATACAGGGGGAAAATTATAAAGATCAGATTAGAAATTAATACAATTGAGAATAAGAAAACAATACAAGGAATGAATGGATTGAAGAGTTGGTTCTTTGAAAGATTAAATAAAATTAATAAAACCTTAGCCAAGCTCCTCATAAAAAAGTAAAGACAGATTCATGCAATGAGGAATAAAAAGGGTGAAATCAATATGGATCCTAGAGAAATACAGAAGATCATTAATACTTTGAGAATCTTTAATCAGGTAGAAAACACAGAAGAAATGGACAGATTCTTAGATATGTATGGACCACCAAAGTTGAATTAAGACATAAACATTATGAATAACCCAGTATCAGTTATTGCAATTGAAAACATAATTAAAACTTTACTAAAAAAGAAAAGCCCAGGTCTTGGTGGATTTCCTGTTGAATTCTACAAGAAATTTGGAGAAGATTTAAAGTCAATACTCTTCAACTTCTTTAATGACATTGAGAAAGAAGCAATAACTCATTTCAGCAACAATATTACCCGGATGCCAAAACCAGAGAAAGATCCAACCAAAAAAGAGAACTACAGACCCATCTCCCTAATAAACACAGATGCAAATATCCTCAATAAGATACTAGCTAGTGCACAGAATGCAGCAAATCATCAAGAAAATCATACACCGTGACCGAATGGGATTCATCATAGGAATTCAGTGGTGGTTCAACAAATACAAAGCAATAAATGTGATGCACCATGTCAACAGAGCATAAGGTAAAAATCACATGATCATCTCAATAGATGCATAAAAGCTTTTGACAAAATCTAAGACACATTCATAATAATATGAATAATAATAATTCTTTTATTTTTTCTACTTTTTAAACATTTTGTTGCCAAATAAGTGTATCTCCCAGCCATGCCATTCTCCCTTTGTGGGAAAGCCTCCCTGAATTTCCAGGTAGGATATTAATGCCACCAAACAAAGTTTCTTCATGGTATCTTGGGAGACTTAATGTCCTTGTGGACCTACTGATCACACAGAATGAGGCAGTGTTCTATATTAAACTTGCTTCAAGTAGGGAAACTCTGTATACAGAATTTATTAATGAACAATATGTTACTTGTCCATTTATAGAAACTCCAAATCAACTGGAATGAATAGTCAGTGTCAATCTTATGTAAGAATGGAGGTAAAATATGCTTCTTGGTGTTTGCAATAGAGTTACTGAAGAAATCTGCAGGAGATTTCTATCCAGGCCAGTCTGAAGATAACACATTATACCTTGATAAGAGTATACAACTTCTTTTTAAATATATGATGAAAATCTATAATGTTTTATTCGCCAGCAATAGTAATACCATGGGTAAATATTTCAGTGAGGAAAGAATTTAAGGTGCTAAAATACTTTCTCCAATGGCTCATGTGCAAACAAAATATTTCCCCCACAACTCATAGATGCAATAAAAGGTTCCTGTAGGGTGCACATTACACAAGTATGTGAACAAAAGAACAGGATGTGGGACAAAGTCTTGCTTTGGGGGTCCCTAGAGTGTTGAACTGCAATGACCATTGTCTCCATCTTTTAATTCTTGCACAACTCTGTAGACCACAGGTTTTTGACCTAAGAATTATTGGCACTATTAGCTGGTACTGCTTTGTCATGGAGGAGCTGTCTTGTGCCCTGCAGTATTTTGAAAATCATCCATGACCTCTACTCACTAGATGCCAGAGCCACTCGTACCCACCCAACTGTGATGACCAAATGATTTTAGACATTGCCAAATGTCCCTGGAAAGCAAAAATCACCCCAGCTGGAAACCACAAGCTTGGACACTTTGCAAGATTTCTGGTGGTTATTGAATGCTGGAAAAAAAAAGAAAAATTAAAGCATAAAAAATAAACTAGTGCGTCCGTTCTCTCCTGTTATCTATTTGACCAAGATCTGAGGGTTACAGATATATGACTAGGAGGATACATTTGCCAGCTCAGTCACATTTTGTCATTGTGGTGAATTTGTTCTTAAATTGAACTTTAAGTCAAACACAGTAGGTTTTCACTGTCTACTCTGTGATATTTCAGGCCCCATAACTTTCTAAAGATGCACACAACTAACCTCTTTACCTACTTATAAGACATGTCTGACCATGAGGATTGGAGTGCACGCTTCTCTCTTTGTGGGATAGACCACTGAAGAAGAGGCATGGGCTAAGGTGTGTGTTTATCAGGCATACTTTGGGACCAGCATGACTCTTATGGAACTTTGTCCAAATTGAAATAAAATAAAACCTACTTAAAATAGTTTTTCTTTTATTTGTCAGAAAATTATTAGGATGCACTGATTTTTGTTAGAAAAAGATAATTTACTGCCATTTGTTAAAAATATAAATTTATGATGCTTTTGATTAATACCATAATCCCAGGATTATGATATGTATGTACTATATAATCATACATGGAAATCTTACATTTAAATCAAGAAAAGTCTGTGTTCTATAAGGAAATCCAGATTGAAATTCTTCTGGGTAATTCATTAAGTGATTTCAGTTTACAGCATCTTATGCTTAGGAACGCAAATTTCCCTCAAAATTTCATCATGTGACGTACCTTGCTGCTGGCGGGCTTTGGGGAAATGATTGGATCATGAGGACTCTGACTTCATCAAATATGTTCATCCAATCAACAGTGAGCTCAAAACTCAAAGAACTTATAGGAGGCGGATCTTACTGGATATGGCAGGTCAGTGGTGATGGCTTTGAAGACAGCATTTTGCCCCCAGGCCCTTTGCGTCTCTTGTTCTCGCTCTGCTTCTTGAGTGTCACTGAGTGGGAAGCTTGGCTCTGCCATGCCCTCCTCACCATTATCTCTGCATCACTGCAGACACAGAAGCAGGGGAACTGGCCCTGTGTGGGCTGAATCCTATGAAACTGAGGGCCAAAATAAATCTTTCCTCCTTTAAATTGTTGTTCTTTGATACTTTGTAACAGTAACAGAAAACTAACACAGAACAGATCTAAAACCCAGCAGATACCAGGATTATAGTAGGAGCAGCACTGTCTCTCCTTGGTTTAGATGGAAACACTTCTACTTTCTAACACTCAGCTTGGACCTTGCCTGGACCAACATAGCTGCTGAGAAGAGCAAAACTCAGGGAAGACAGTTGAAGGAAACAAGGAAACAAATGAAGGGAAGATTCCTGAGTAATTAAATCAAAGAAGAGAACAGGATTCTTTTTACTTGGCTCTTAACTCAGAACCTTCTTGTGCACACAGCTGATCCTGGGAGGCTGATTTCTAGGCACAAAAACAACTTCTCTCATTACTGATCAACATTACTTACTTAATCAGGACTCTTCAGAGAGATGATTCTCCCATTTTTAAGTTCTCATTTCAACATTTGCTTATTCCATTTTTCTTTCTTTACTTTACTTATTTTTCCATTGTTGAAGAGGCTAGTGCTCCCAAGATCTAATCACCTTCC
>NW_004524663.1:8612319-8628915 GCF_000260255.1 Octodon degus | reverse complement strand
AGGATACTAGGTCATTTCACCACCAAAAGACATTGCAGTAGACCTCAGAGTCAGGTGCTTTTATAAATAAGGAAAGGGTTCAGCAGTATTTATGTATATATAATTCGCTCAATTCCAAGCAACAAAGTGGGTGACAGCACTCTGCCATCTGCCAGCTCAAATTATTTTTGTCATCACAGATTAAAAATTCCATTTTAATATTCAGCAGGGAAATGACTTAATCTTGGTTGGCTTTAGGCAACTTCTAAAAATTTGTTTCTCCTTCACAGCAGGCTTATAAAAGCTAATGAAAAGAACTAATATTGATTGATCAGTCATTATGCCCCAGGGAATGTGCCAACCATCTTACCCATTTAGTTTCCTTTGTGTCATCTCTCGAAGTGATGAAGTCAGTGCTGGAATCATCCCTGGTTTGTGGATGGAGAAGCAGCCTCTATGTGGATCTCCCTTGACTGCTGTTGTTGTCATCTTTCCTTTTTCCTGTTTTTGTTATGTAGTTATCAAGGCTTCCAGCCTATATATGATTTTTTTACCAAATGACTTCTGACAGAGAGAATTCAGATACTGGAGATGTAAGAAGACCGAGGGCCTGTCCTCCAGGAGCTGACATACAAGAGCTGCACCTAGACATTGTAGTATGAGCTGCAAGTGCAAGCCATGTATGCACACATGTACATGTGTGCTTTTATAAAAGTCCAAAGGGATAGGTAGAATAGACTTTAATGATATTTTTCATTTAACCCAGTAAATGTGAAATGTTATTTAAACATGAAGCCAGGGTAGAAAATTATTAATGTGGTATTTAAAGCTCTTTTTCCTTTGTCCTATGGTTTTACAGTCTAGTACTTTAAGCCTTGTGTATAACAGTACTTGGCGATTTGGATTAGTCTTGCCCGAAGAGCTACACTCCATCATTGTGTAAGAGCAGTGGCCATTGTTTTGCTTAGTATAAATGTGAAGGGAAACACTAAGGCATAGAGTGGTTATTTTAAGCTATTGGGGAAGGTAATGGATGGAATGATCCCCAGGTATTGTAGGAGCACAGCAAAGGGAAACTGTTGGCCCTGCAGCTGGGCTCAAGGGAACATCCAGAGAAGATCTCTGGGCTACACAAAGATAGTGTGGAGCACAGTCACAGAAGGCCTAATATGAGAAGCCAGACGTTTGGCTTGACTCTCTGCAACTCTGCAGTGTCTTTCATATACTTTAGGTCATTTGGAATCAGGATCACCTTTGAGACAGGTATTTGTAGCCAGGACTACTGGCGGCCTCCCTATTGTACTCTTTCTACTCTAATGAAAGTATTCTGTTCTAGTAGAGCTCAACTCTGCATTCCCCAACTTGCCTTTCAAATGAAGATGGTAAATGAGGTAGCTGGTTAAGTTTTCTCAGGAGTCTCCTTTTTTTGTTACATGCAGACACACTTAGTCCTAATTCATACAGAAAACCTAACTCCCAAGTTAGTTCCATTCATTCATTTTACAGAGGGATTCACCAAGAATCTGAAAGGATCACACAGTGAGTGGAGGTGATGCAGGCAAAACTGAAGAGCAGGGTTTCTGGCTCC
The DNA here is from genome assembly GCF_000260255.1 of Octodon degus. NCBI lineage: Eukaryota > Metazoa > Chordata > Mammalia > Rodentia > Octodontidae > Octodon > Octodon degus. The sequence goes on along the minus strand of NW_004524663.1, from coordinate 8,627,348 downwards.
AAAGCCTCTGCTTTATTTGTTGTCTCACTTTATTTCCTAAGGATATGGTTTCTGCTCCTTCCTCTTCTCTATTGCTGTACATGGAGGACTCAGCTGTCATAACAAACAGAGGCTACATAGTTCCAGGTGCTGATTAGTGACATTCTGTGTGGTCTATCTGGTGATAAGGATGGTGGTGGCCCCTGTGTCCCCTCCCCTACTGTGACTAAAGTGTCCTTTGCCTCACTTCTCTGGTAGGTGACACAAGGAACACAGCGACCAACAAGTGACTGTCTTCTGCCTGCTTCTAATCTCCCCAGCTCCAAGGCTGGCTGCTTGCCTTCAGGTTTCTTCTGGCTATTTCTCTAGGGTTCTCTGATTTGGGTAGGGAGGAGGCTTGCATGGGTGCTCCTCATCCTGCAGGTTCCGGATGGTGTAGGCACATGGCCTGCCCCTCTCTCCCCATTCCTGCTGTTAACCTCCTGGTTATGACCTTGCTCATTTAGATCCCTAGAAAAGGCAATGCTATTCAAATCTGTCAGTTCTGCAACTCATCTTCTGCTCTGCAGAGGGCTTCTTAGGAGGAGGTTGCTGACTCAAGGCTAAATGTGATTGTGGCAGCCCAGTCAACTGCAGGATTCACACTGCCGGCAAGTTGGCCCGATCAGCCAGCGGTTTATCAAGCATCTCACTTTTCTGCAGAGCTTCCATTAGCCTGCCTTTGCCACCCACGGATGGCCTGAGCCAAGTGCCTTGGGCTGCCTGCCTCACTGGCTCCAAGTGTGGCCAGACTCTAGCCACAGCTCATCCTTCCAGATGGATGTTCTCACAGCTGACCTGAAGCTTGTCACCCCAGAATTTCTCTGGCCTGGTGTGCTGATCTGCCTGCTTCTTATTGTGTCTGTATCTAAAGCAGACATGAGCATACTTTGTAAGGAAAAGGCTGTCATAGTTGGGTTCCGTGGTCTATTCGCTTTTTTGCACGTACTCAACCCTGCCATTGTAGCATGAAAGCACCATAAACAACATGTAAACAAACAAGTCTCCATAGACTGTCTTCATGGACACGAACATTTAAATTTCATGCAATTTTCATTTATCACCAAATACTCTTGTTTCAATTTTTATCCATGTAAAAAGATTTTCTTAAAAGCTATTCTTATGTTATGTTATACACTGAAACCATCAGGAGAATAGATTTGACTTATGACCCTAGTTGGACAAACTCTGATCCAAAAATCCAGGTGATGTGATGGTTTTTAAAAGTACGGTTTTGAGGGAATTCAAATCCTGATACTGTTACCAGTAAGCTACATAACTGAACATTATGAGGCACTTCTTCATTCAAAGCTTCGATTTCCTCCTTTGTGAAATAGAGATCGTTTTAATATGTGATATACAGGGCTGTTGGTTGATAACACAAGTAACAGATGGGATATATGATATATGATATGTATATATGTACATATCTCCCAGCACACTGTAAGGGGCCACTACGAATGCACCACTAGACTAGATACACAGGAAATCCAAAACTGAGCCAGACACGCCTGGAGCCTGGCGCCTCGCATGGCAGTGGCTGTGCGCTTCCCTATCTGCCACCTGCAGTAGAGGGATCTTGTCTGCAGGAGGGATACTGTAGTGATAGTTTGTCACCTCACTGTTGAAGAATAGTTTGGGAGTTTGGGGATGCTTAGAGCATCTTTTCAAAGAGAGAGCCAACCCGGTACAGAAGAGCCAGACCTGACCCTTCTGCTGGTTACTAGGAGTCTGATATAGTAGAAAGAAGCTCCCACTTCACTAGATATCTGGTGTGAGTTTACGTTCTCTAAATCTGATATGAGTTCATGTTCTCTAAGTCAAAGAAATCTATTTTGCAAATAGAGCAGAATCTATTTCTTGGGGGAAAGAAAGCTTCTGTCGGAGAGAGACAGAAGGTACCAAGGACCCTGGCTTCTCTAGGGATTGTTATAGGGTAAACCCACAAGGTGAGGCAGGTCCGATGTGGGAAACATGGGAATTTGCAAGATGTGCATGAGGTAGGATGAACTATGTTCAACCAGTAAGATTACAAATACAATTGCTGGGGCCACGGAGATGGCTCAGTGGAATAAGCACTTCCCTGGCAAGTGCAAGGGCCTGAGTTCAATCCTTGGTTCTGCAAATAAATAAATAAATAAATAAATAAATAAATAAATAAATAAAACAATTGCTTAGGTAAAATTGATTAAATCAAGATCGAAGGAGGAAGTGAGCCATTTGGCAAGCAGGCATGAATACAGAACAGGACATTTATGGTAGGGAGTTGTATTAGTGACTCTTCCTGGCTTTCTCAAGGTGATAGAGACCTATTTAAAATATCCACCCATGCTCATGTGTAGGGAGGTAAGGGGGTGCATTTGTTTCATCTTTTGTCTTGAGGTCGGCACGCAGTGGAGATGCCTGTCTCTCCCACAGTGTATTTTGTCTTCCATACTGGCTCATGTGAAGGCCTAGTCTTGTCTGACGGCCTGTAATATTTCTGTCTAACTCGGCTGCCTACAACTCCACTGCTGCTCTTGAAGTCCATCCTCACTTGCTTGCATCCCCTGCTCTTGCCTTTGCTCACAGTCCCTCGGGAGCCACTGCAGTACAGCTGCCACTCTCCACCATTTGTAAGTCGTCCTGGTTGATAGTACCTGGCCATTAGTGAATTTCTGTTAAGTCAAATTTTCTCTAATAAATTCTGTATACTTTGTTAAAAACTCATTTGCATTCTTTTAATTTCTGCTTGAAAACAAATCTTACTTTTACCTTTCTTTGTAGCATTACCACTCAATTTGAGCTCTGACTAGAATCCTAAATGGCACATCATCTGGGGACCACTAGTCTGGATTGCTGTCTTTATCTCCTGAATGCTTTACGTCTTTAGAGCTCAATGATGCTAACATTATATCATAAAACACTGGGATTTCTATATGATGTGAACAGAGCACAATGTTCTAAATTGGTTTTCTCTTCTGTAATATATAAATCATGGGACATCCTTCTGTTATAATAATCAAAGATGGTGTTCAGGTACAAAGAGCTGATCTCATCTCCAGAAAGAATTGATAAATTCTTAGCAACACTCTGATTCTTTTTAGTTTGTGTCCTGAAGTCTTCCTGAATCTATATTCCCTGCCAATCTTTTAGCAGCCCATGCGGCTCCTGTCCTGTGCTGCTCTGCGCCACGCTGACCTCTCATGCTTGTAAATCAGGCATTTTATCCAACCTCAGAGCTGTCTCTGTCTTTAACTGCAGTTACTCGAGTTCAAGCTTTGAAACTAGAGAACTTTCCATTCTTTTTTGCAAACCTTTTAGGAGAGTCTTTTTATTCTAAGAGACTTTAAAAATGCCTGCTGCAGCTGCCAGTTACCTTGGGAGTTACTCCTTTCATTTTTGCATGGCTATGATTTTTTTTCTGTTCTGTCCACTCTTTGATCTACCTTCTGCTGGGATGGTGGGGAAGGTTTTGAGATTATTCTAGAATTTTGAAGTATGAAAGAAACTTCCAAGTTGGGTATGAAATGAAAAGCTGTCCAGTACAGAGCTGCGGCATAACACAATTCCAAGGAATATTATTCTCTCTGGAGCCTGGGTGAGTGTTGTAAACTGGAGTTATGTTCACCAGAGCCTAAGCAAATGGGGCTGCCCACTTTTAGCTTTTCAGCCTCTAATACTGTGAGCTAAATACATGGTTTCCTTATACCTACTCAGTTCCTGATGTTTTGTTATAGCATTAGAAACAAACCAAAACATTGCCTGACTCATGAGAAAAAAGGAAGAACGAGAGGAGGGTGTACGAGAGACGGAGTAAAAGCCTAGAAGCACTTTTCAGAGCTTCTTTTGTGCTAGGCATTTGTCCAAAGGCTTTATATTAATGCTCTTAATTACTAGGTATTTGCTTCTTAGTTGTGGAAATAAGTTCAGTGCAAAGGAAACAGGAAATTACCATCAAACCCTTCTTTTTTGAATTAAAAAAATTATTAGTACTTGTTTGCAGTTCATAAAGTAAAACTTCACGAGGGCGGCTGGTGCATGGATATGACACATCTTAACTCCTGTTTCTTTCTCCTTCCCCTCCCCCATCATCTCTTGATCCCCTTCCCATTTGAGAAACAGCTGTCTCTCTACCTCCTATGACCCATCTTTGGTTTTGCTCTTTTAATTTTGCATTTTTCATGGAAGAGAAACCATGTAACCTTCAGGCTTGTGTGTCTGTTTTATTTCACTTAACTCTTCTCAAAAACTCCTGTACAGGAGAACGGTTGCAAGAGATGATGAAGAAGCCTTGCTTTTGATGTTATATCACCAAGGGACTTTCCACGAAGCTTGACCTCTGTTATTCCAGACCGCAGTCCCTTCACACTGGAAACCAGGCCACATGCAGCTTGCACTGTGAATCAAAGTCTCTCTGCTGGAGGCTTTGCTTTAGGCACATCTCCTCCTCCTCCTCCTCCTCCTCCTCCTCCTACACCTGCTCCTGCCCCTCTTCCTCCTCCTCCTACTCCTCCTCCTACGCCTCCTCCTGCTCCTCCTCCTGCTCCTCCTCCTCCTCCTCCTCCTCCTCTTCCTCCTCCTCCTCCTCCTCTCCTCCTCCTACACCTGCTCCTGCCCCTCTTCCTCCTCCTCCTACTCCTCCTCCTACGCCTCCTCCTGCTCCTCCTCCTGCTCCTCCTCCTCCTCCTCCTCTTCCTCTTCCTTTTCCTCCTCCTTCCTGCCTGTGTGAAGACCTCCTTCTGACCTTGGTCCAGGGCTCACTTCCTCTGGGCAGCCCTGCCTCATGGAATACATAGGACTCCATCTCATCAGATTTTTTAATACACATTATTTTACACGATGTTTTGCACAATAGTATGTGGCTTTGTAAGAGTTTGTGTGTCTGTCAGTCTGCCTGTCTGTCTTGTCCACCTGTCTCTATCCTCTTTGCCATCATATATTCCTTGTGAGAGGAAGCTGCATTTCTCTTTGTCCATAGCTCCTCCGTAGCCTCTGCTCCTGAGCCTAGCACGCAGCAGGTCCTCAATAAATGCTTTTTAATAAGGGGCTGACTTACTGCCAGCTCTGGCCCCCTTGGCTCCTGTTGTTCTGAGGCATGCAGCTTTTCAAGAAAAGCTGGCTTTCTTGGCTTCCTTCCACAGTGCTGTGTGGATTTCAATGGTAGACCTTCAAAGAAAAAAACCAACACTCAGAAAGAGCTATCCTACCATTGGGACACTGTAAAGAAAAATCCTCAGTGGAGAGGAACGGTAGGGGTTGCTCAGATAAAATTTACACCTATACCCTTTCACTTACTTCAAGAAAAATTTTAAAAAATTGTAACACTTAAATTTATGTATTCATGTATATGTACACAACTTACACTGGTAAGGGCAGGATTGGATGCCAGGTAGACTGGTTTGAGTATGAGCTCTCAACCTCTGCATAATATACTTCTACAATGTATCTTGTGAGATGTGTGTGTGTGTGTGTGTGTGTGTGTGTGTGTGTGGGTGTAGCTGCCTGTAGACACTACAGAAGCAATTTCAAAAGCCAATGTTTTACATAAAATTGTTATCCCTGTTGCTTTGACTGTGATAAATCAAGCATTGTATAATTGATGAACATCTGGCTTATAAGGAAAGTGAATCTTTAATACATTTCTGAAAAAACTTTGCCAGCCTAGAATAACAGATGTCCAGCTTTCAAAGAGTTATCTCAAAAGAAGGCATACCTACTATTACGCTTAGAGAGCCTTTCATGAGGTTGTTGCACTTGGGGTTCCAGATGGTTCCATGTAGCTGGTCTCGCTGGTTGGACCTGAAGCCATGCCCCCATCAGTTATGTTGCATAGATACATTACAGATTAATTTTGTCCTAGCCTCTCTTTCCCCCAAGCCACCCTTTATTTGTACCCAGTCAGCCCGTGTTCTGAGGTAGTGTATATACCTTAGGGACATCCCACTCCTTCTATCTGGAAGGCAAATACTGGTGCTAGAGTAAGCCTTGGCCTGGCTGTTTGACTCTGAGAAAATGATGTATCTCTCCATCACACAGTAGAGATCATGATTCCTCTCTGAAGTAGAGTTCACTGCATAAGTGTGAGGATGTCACTCAGTGGAGCACTTAGTACGTGTGTGCTTGCCTCTGGCCTGGCTAAGACTGGCGGCAGGAACTCTTTCTCTTCTTCACTCCGGTTGTTCTTTTGTGCTTCTCTTCCTTCATGCTTCTTTCCCCAGCCACCTCTTTTTCACGTTGGTTCCTGGGCAGCTGCTACTGCGAAGTCAGTGCAGCTGCCATCTGCTTTCGGCATATGGAACCAAGGCTGTTGCTTCCAAAGTCCTTGTGTTTGCTGTTCAGAGTAGGGTGGGTTATTACGTGGAAGTGAGGCAGAAAATTTTGCTGTGACCTAAAACATCTTGTTAGATCTTCTTTTAGTGTGGATGAAACAAACTGACCAGGCTTTCTACCCATTTGTCTGTCCACCCATCTATGCATCCACATTCCGCCATCTAACCCCAATATATTGAGTTTCATCTTATATCTATAATAAAAATTCAAAATCAAGAAATATATAGGGGGACTGGAGAGATGGCTCAGTGGTCTAAAGCACCTACTTGAAACAAGCTTGGCAAAGCACAGGGACCGCAGTTCGATCCCCAGCACCACATGCCAGCCAGACCCGCCCCCTGGTGGGCTGAGCTGGCCACACACACACACAATAAATAAATGTAATAAATAAAAATAAATAAATATTTAAAAAAAAAAAGAAGTCATTTGTTAAAGAAATATATAGGAAGTATAGAAGGCTAATGCTGAAATGAAGTTAAAACGCAAATCTGGACATTGAAGAGCCCATAAAAATTATTGTCAACTCATGATTTTTCTTTAAGTGTCCTGGAACTTAAGCAAAAGAAAAAAAAAGTCTGCGTGTAAGGCACTTAATATGTGGTACAGGGGCAGGTGGGGAGAACATGCCAAATGCAGCTCCTCTTGGTACTGAGATCTGAAGAAAATTTTCATGGGCATTCCTAGTACGACTTGGAACATGCTTCCATACATGATTATCAAGGGCTGTAGACTGCGCTCATCAGGAGCCGCATTCCTATTAAGAACTAGAATATCTCTCCTAGCAAAGAATTCTGGACTTGACACTCATTCCTGTGCAGGATTGCAGTAAAAACTTCAGATAAGACACGTAAAAATGGAACCATTATTTCCAGTTGCAAAAGCACTGAATGATAATCAATATCCTTGGATTTAATTCTTCTTCTGTTATAGGGAGCCCTTCCTGGTCCTCACCTCAGCCAGAGAAGTTTATATTGAAATCCCATTGGGTAAATTGTTGGAATCCCATCAGGTTAATCCCAATCTACCATACCCAGGATAACTCACAGTGAGATCAAAGACACTAAGGCATATTCGTAGTTGTGGGAGCCAAGAGATCCTAAGCTTAGCTATGAGGATGGCTATCTGGAACAAAGGCCCAGGGCCACACCTGGGTTTTATTCATTTCTGAAGGATATTCAGAAAGCGTAATCTGGATTACACAGCTGAGATAGTGCCTAATGCCTTGGTATTGGAGCTTTAACTCTGATGTGTAATCTTTCAAGTCCCAGGAAGTGAGAGCCCCTATCTCGAGGCTGGATCCCGGCGACAGTGTGGCGCATCAAGTCTATATCCCACACGTCCTGGCTCGCACAAGGCAACAGCAGGTGGGCTTTCAGGGAAATATGCCTGCCATCTTCAAAGACCACCAGCAGCACCTCAGCTGGACCAATACGCATTGCTTCAAGCCAGTTGATAAAATCTGAAAGGTGCAACAGACATGGTGAAAGGGAAAGAATTTATTCAATGGGAAGGAAAAGCTGGGATGAGGAAAAAGACAAATGAAAGAAAGGAAAGAGATATATTTATTTATCAACACAGAATGTTTTGGATAATTGTACTGCTGATTTCTGCTGGTCTTTTGAAAGGAGCAGTTAATGCTTAATTTTTTTCCTTTTATTCTTACTAGTTTTTCTTTCTTTCTTTTGAATTTCTTACAATTTATTTGTTATTATTTGTTTTTTTCCTTTAAACCAATATTGTACATTTGTATCTCTTAATCATGCTATACAGCAACCATTGTTGAATTCCTAATTTTTTTTTTAAAGAAAGCAACATGAATTTAAAAAAAAAAAAAAAAAAGCCAACTGAAGGGATAAAGCAAAGTTCTGGCCAGCTCTGAACATACCAATACATAAATAGGGTCAGTCAGGCTCAGCCAAAATTGTCAGGAGACAATTGCTCCTCTTTCAAGGAGAGTCACCCAGGTGGTCCTCCACATTCTCTTGGGTTCATGTTAATCCCTATTCTATATAATAAGAGAATAGGTTGCTCTTGATCAAATTGCATCAGTGCAACTAATGCTGAATCCATTGGTTATTGAATTTATTAAGTTCTTGTCATAGTAGCAGATAATTAGAAATATTTATTAAGAATTTGATAGCATAGGGCCGGCCTGATAGCTCCGTGGTGCACCTGCTTAGGCAAAGCCCAGTGCCCGGGCTTTGATCCCTGGCACACCGCACCAGCTCCACCCCGGGGGCAGGGGCCCCTGAGATGGCGATTGAGACTGGGCGTGGTAGTGAAGCCTATAATCCCAGCACTTGGGAGGGTGAAACAGGAGAATCACTAAGAGTCCAACCTATGTAGTGAGACCCTGTAGACCTTGTCCTAGATAAATAAATAGAATTTGATAGTGTAGGAGAAGCTATAAATGGAATTCTTTTGCTACTGTAGAAGTCATACGTTTGAGTTACATGTGACTGTTGATCATAGGGGAAGAGACTATTCTAAGGAAAACTCATTTTCCCACCGTGGGCCACTCGTATTCACATCAAAATATGTTGTTGGAGAATGACCGCGACTAGCAAGCCAGAACTTACCTAACTGATTTCCAGCTTGAGCCTCTCCTGATAGCCAACTGCCTTCATTGCCAAGAAATTCAAGAAGTTCTTTCACAAGCATAAAATGAAATTATCAATTGATTTTTTTTAAAGAAAAAAGCATAATGAAGTATGTTTTGGGATCATTTTCTTCAGCTTTTGTGACTGTGTGCTGTTTTAGCAATAGAAGGGAGTTTCTGGACATTTTAAATTACAAATTTGCTGTCCACCGAGTTCTGTAATGCAGGCTTTGGTGTACGAGAGGTACAGACTCAAAGGCTTCCACGGCCCGATAAGCTGGTCTGGGAAGGAAGAAGTGGGTTCACTGGAGATGAAGATGAGTGGAGATGATTACCGGGCCTGGAGATCTGCTCCTCGCTGAAAAGGTCGCAGTAGCTACTCGCACGGTTCTGATTGTTGCCACATAGAGATTCAGACGCCACTGCGCCTGTCATTCAATTATTAGCAGAAATACACATTTTCTATAAGATTTCTCTGACTTATAAAATATATTTGACCAAATTAAAACATTCACATCGACTGGATTTAACTTCTGCTCAATTTTCATACAGTGAATCACCTGTATAAATACAGAGGTGAGAATAGAAAAACAATCGAGCCAAGGAGGTACATGCCTTTCCATGTTTTTGTGCAATTACTGTAGCTGCACTTCGCTGAGAGCTATAGGGGTGTTTTACTCTCTAAGCAAATGAAGGCAAGATTACTTTCTCAGAGAATTAAGTAGCCATGCTTGCATACCATACTGCTTCTATGTGGTATTATTAAATCCAGTTTGGGAAGAGAACTAGATTTTTTTCTTTTTTAATTTTTTGTATTTTAGGGAAGGGTCTACAGGGTGATCAGGCTCTCACTACTAGATCAGACTCATAGTGATCCACCTGTTTACATCCTCCCAAGAGCTGGGATTATAGGCGTGTGCCACCACACCCAGTCTCAGTTGCTGTCTGAGGGTGCCCTGGGGGCCAGGCCGGCACAGCGGGCCTGGGGATTGAACCCCTGGCCCCTGTGCCTGCTTGCAGGCAAGCTTCAATCTGCTGAGCTATTTGGCTGGCTCAAGAGAACTAGATCTTAAAAAATCATTTTGTGAAACTAACAAAGAAACTACTTGTCATCCAAACTGGTCTTTTCTTGTGATTAAAATCTCAAGTGGACCAACTACAAAGTACTTGCTTTTCTCTATCTTTCAAGAAGTGCAGAATTTCTCAGCTTAGTTTGTGGGTGTTTTTCTCTCGTTTATGTGTGAGTAATGTGTAAAGAGAAAGCCCCAGAGACTATTAGATCAACCTGTTATGCAAAACTTTCACCAAACATATAAAGTGCTCCAAGCATTGTGTAGTAAAGGAATGGGCTGCTGTCTGAATTTTTAAAATTTTAAATTATATGATGCTAATGCTTCCCCGAAGTTACCTGTAGTGGGGTTGTAAGGAGCGCGGCACACAGTTGATTTCAGGTGTCAAATGTCACTTTAAAAAATGCGTAAATCTAATCAAATTAGAAATGTGTCTTTATGCCACCTGTTCAGCGTCCACCTGGCTGCTTTACCTGCTGGGAAGCGTGCAGAAGCCTGGAGAAGCTGTGACTGCTAAGCAAACAATAGTTCATGCTGCCACATAAATAAATTAGTCCCTTTGAAAATATATGTTAAATGTACCAGAAGGTACCTTCTGGCTTCGCTTAGTGAACCGAAGCACCATTTATCTTTGTACAAACCTAGGGACCTTCAAATGACTGGGCAGTTTTGCCAATTTCAATCTTGATTCTCAGTAATGTGAATAAGAGATGGTCTTCACTGTGAAAGGTTAAAACACAATGGTGGAAATGGGTACAGTCATGCAACTGGCTCACCTCCAGGGAAGAAAGCATGGAACGGGTTAAAAAGTACTCAAAATGGATAAAACCTTAAGGACATACAAAACTGTTAATAAGAAAACTATGAGCAAAACAAAATCACAAACAATTTCAGTAAGCGCAAGTAACTAGTGGTAGCTCAGAAAATAAAAAAATAAAAATAAATAAAAAATGTACAATGGGAAATTTCTGTTTCAGCCAAGGCTACCATTAAAAAATAGTTCAGATAAAAACAGAAAAGTTAGTGCAATGAAATGTGTCCTGGATTTGAGGCCTTTCAGAAGAGGAGACAGCGTGGCTGGCAGGATACCTGCACTGGGTAGCAGATGCCCCTCGCAGCTCTCAGGTGGTAGGTGACCTCCCCCACCTCCAGCTTCCTCTCACCTCATCTCTCTCAGTTACCTTTGCACTTGGCCCTCAGACTGGACTGGCCATCACTCCCTCACAGCACCATGATGTATCCAGAAATTGTTTTAAACCATAGCTCTTTTGTATATAAAAGGGATCCAGACTAACAGTTTTCTAGGATGTCCAGGCAAACCAAGACATAGGATCACTCCTTGCCCCCATTAAAGACCTAAATCCTGTCTCTCTTTGAGTACAGTGCCGGAGTCTTCTGACTCAGGTGGAGTTACCTTTGGGTCAAGAGCTCATTGGAACATTTTAGAAGTGCTCATGTTTTTTGTTTTTTTGTTTTTGTTTTTTAATCAGTGCTAAGGTTCTGAGAGCAGTGTGGTTCTGGAATTTGCTGATACTATAGTCATATTGTATATTGTATATTCCCTCCCAAGGCATCAAGCTAAAATATTAATATCAAGAAAGAAAGGGAGAGAGATAGTGAACACACACACACACACACACACACACACACACACACAATCTTAACAGCACTGGAGGACAAAGTCATTTCTGAAAATGGAATTACAAACCTGTTCTTTTAGCCTTGTGAGCCATGAAATTTCTACATTAGTTGGACTTGAGTTTCTTATTCCTCATCCAGAAATAAATTTTCAATGGCCTGCTTTTCTTAGAATCTTGCTTCTTTTCTACTTCAGTTACCCTGCTGCCCAAGGCTGTCCTTTACCTACTTGCTTTTGGGAAATTATGTGGTTCTCAAGTTCTAGACTTTCCTACTGGACAGATAGTACTAATGTTTACATTCCAGCTTGCCACCCCAACAAGCACTTAACTGGTTTTGAAGATATGCATCAATAATTTCTCTATTTTGACAAGACATGAGTCCAGTTGTTTTTGTATATTATTCTTAGAGCTGGGTGTGGCTTGTACCTGTAATCCCAGAACCTGGGAGGCTGAAGTAGGAGGAATGTCATGTGTTCAAAGCAAGATTGGGCAGCATAGTGAGTGAAGGCCAGCCTGAATGTATAACCAGACCCTGCCTAAAATAAAAAAAAGAAAAAGAATAATAAATACACAAAATTCTTCCCAATGGTCAACAATCACTCCCAGCAGTTTGCATCAACAGCACTGAGTATCAGGTATGTGTTACAGAAAGTAGATTTGGTTTGGTTGCTAATTGCAAAGCTTTGAGAGAAGAAAAAACTCAAATACTATATTAAGTTTCTTAGAGCTCCTCAGTACCTTTGTCTTAAGAGAGGTTGATTTGACAGCTGCTCTCAAAGAATGCCTACAAATTCTTTCTAAAGAGGAGACAAAAGTACTAACAGAGAAAAAAAATTAGCTTTAAATTCCATAAAGCTCTCTATTTTTCCATTTTTTAAATCTTTGCAACAGATATGTACAAAGCCTTAAAATAATGCTGTTTTTGTTGGGCATTTGTAGAACCTGATTTACAGCTAAATACTTCTGCTACTTTACTAAGTAAATCTGCCCATATGAAACATACAGAAGGTCATCCTTATGTCTAATTTTCTCAGTGACAGAGTTCTCTGCATGCCTACGTGCATTCACATCTCAGTCTCGCTTCAGCTCTCATTACCTGAGAGGTCTGTGCTTTTCTTTAGCAATAGATACAACAATATAGCTTTATGGGAAATTCCCTCAAATTTATTTTGTAATTATTAACTATGGCAGGTGAGTTAAGAATGACGTGAGAATTATCTTATGCAGATATATTTCTGTCTGCTAAAAATAGAGAAGCAAAAATATGTTGATATGGGGGTTCAGATAACAAATTGTTAATACACTTAAAATGCATAATGCATAAAAGGAAATTTGTTTCTGCCGTAAGTTTAATTAACTAGGATTGATTAAACTTTTCTCTTTAAGTAATAGGGTGACTGAGCCCAAATAATTAAGTTTGTGCCCTTCCGATTCAGGAAAAATAAGTCCAAGAAAAGTAAGTCCCTGATTCTAGGGCAATTGCTTTGGGAGAAATAAACCAAGTAGGAAATGGGGGTAGAAGTGTACAGAAAAAGCAGAAAAAGAGGAGAAAAGAAGGAAGAAAAGAGAAAGAAGAAGAGGAGAGGGGGGAATCAGGAAACAAGAAAGAAGAGAGGAAAAAAAGCATCGGGAATAAACAGGAACAGGAAGAAGAGAAGAGGGGAGGAGGAAAGGAGAGGGGAGACATGTTTTCATTCATTTACTCAGGCATTCAGTAATATTTATTGGATACTTACTTGTTGCCAGAAAGGGTAATAACAAGCACTAGCAATGAATGGTGAATGCATCTTTCTTCTATTAAAAGATCTTACCATCTTTTGGGCAAGACAGAAAAACAATGCCAGACAAAACAATAATTGTCACACCATATGTGATGCAGAGGCTCACCAGGGGCTGACATGGAGATGAAGGGCAGTATCACCACTGTGCGTGTCCATCCATCTTGCCTGTGTGATGTCCACAGGTGCAACCACTCCTTTCCACCAATGAGCAAATAGGGAGTCACCTTACCTGCCCTTGCTAAGCAAGAGTCATCCCAAGGGGGAAATGCCTAAGTCAAGGGAAGCAAATGTGTGGGGCAAGCATCAGCGAGGCCAACTTGCTTCTTTGTGTGCTGATTCCAGAAAAGTAGATACACAGTTTTGCTTTCTGTGGATGCCAAATAAAAATAATTTTTGGGCAATGTTGAGCCTTGAGATAAATGGGATCTGCTAGCTCTTCTTCAAGACCACCTAGATGCAGTTCTGCAGCAATATGGAGACCCTGACATCTATTTTAGAAAGCTATCTGCACCTTAGTATGTTGTCATTTATATGATTTCTGGTAGAATTCAGGGACATGCGGCCAGAACAGCTGAGGCAGGCAGGCAGGTATTACCCTTTCCTGGCACAGAAAGATCCCAGTGTCATGATAAAGAAACTCTCCAGATGGAAATCCCTGCCGACAGTATCACTTGTAAATAGTAGCTATTTAAGAGAAGTGAGCAAACAAACAGATCCCTTCAATCTGGTCTCGTAGAAGTAGCAACAAAAAGGAGTTATGCCTCTACTTGTCTGTAATAGAAACTCAAGAGTAAAGCTGCGTGCTAAAATGGAAAATAATGGATTGTCAAGAAGTAACTTAAAGCTGAGAATTGGAGGGAAAGAGTTGAATCTTGGTTGAATTATGGTGCGGCCGTCTTTGTTAAACATCTACAGGGGAGGGAGTTACACCTATGTAATCCGTGTGTTTCTGCTGAGAAAGAACAAAGTGTGCAGGTCTTCAGGCTGAGAGGTCATTGTGGCTGTCCCATCAGGTCATCCCCTGCAGAAACTGGAAGCGAGCATAGCCTTTGAAAGCTGTCGTCTAACTCATGACACAAACTTCAGTTGGAAACTCAGCTTGCACTAAGGGAAGGTAGGCCCAGTCTTTTTTGGTTTTGTTATTTTTAGACAGGATCTTGCTGCGTAATGCAGGCAGGTTGAACTCACTATGTGGCTCTGGGCTGGCCTCGAACTCACTATGTGGCGTGGGCTGGCCTCGAACTTGTGGGAATCCTCTAGGTCATCCTTCTGAGCGCTGGGATTACAGATGTACACCACACTGGCTGTATCCCCTGCCCTTGTATACTCTGCCCGTTTTCCTCAGACTTCAAGAAAATACTGCCACAGGGGCCTCTAGATTCCAGAGTAACAGTCTTACCCATAATAGAGTCTTCCACCTCTCCCACTCTGAGCAGCTGAGGGAGAGCCAGAGTGCAAAAGTGAACTTCCTTGGGAACTGTCCTGATCTCACAAAATTAGCTAACTCCTTCAAACATAAAGAGACTATAGATTTGACACTTCCCTGGCTGCTCCAAATGAGAGAGGGAGGGAGGGAGGGAGAGAGAGGGAGAGGGAGGAAGGAATAGGG
>NW_004524663.1:8607827-8612179 GCF_000260255.1 Octodon degus | reverse complement strand
AGGTAGGGAAGGAGACAGAGAGACAGAGAGGCAGAGAGACAGAGAGAGGAGAGAAAGAGAAATGATGTGCTGGGTTTAAAGATGCTTTCACTTCTCTTACCCAGAGTCTTGAGCTTTAGTTTCTAGAACCAGGGAAGAGTGGATATGAGTGATTACTGCCATTCTAATTGGGAATTCTCTGGAGTCCTTTCTTCTGGAGGCTGAGAAGAAAAACAAACAATTAAGGTGTTTTTCCTTTCCTAAAGAGATTTTTATTTATTTAAAAGTTGTTTTGCAGATTTAACATCCTGTAGAAATACTTCCTTTATTTGCATTCATTTATTTAACCATTAAAATAAGGATGAAATGGAGTTGTGAAGATATTATTCATCAGAGGCAGAAATTAATAGATGACTATTCCTGAATTTTCCAGGATACACTGGATTTCCCAAATCTCACCAGCCATCCTAAGCTTGTCAGACAGGAGGCTTTAATGTATGGTTTATCAAATATGGACCCTATGCCAGGATTATAAGAAGTGGTAATTATTGTGTGTGCTATGAACTGAATGGCATGCCCTAAAGTTTGTATGTTGAAACATGTGACCCACAACATGCCTGTGTTTAGAGTAAGGAAATAACCTGAAGTAAATGAGGTCATTGGGTAGAGACCTGGTCCTGCAGGATTAGTGTCCTTAGAGGAAGAGACATGATAACATGCAGTCTGTCAGTTAATCAGTCATTCTGTCTGTCTGTCTGTCTGTCTGTCTGTCTGTCTGTCTGTCTTTCGCTCTCTCCCCTATGAGGATGCACTGAAAGTCAGCAAACACCAAGCCAGGAACCTAACTGTGAGGCACCTCAATCCTGTCATTTCCAGCCTCCAAAACTATGAAGAAAAGCATTCTGTAGGTTAGTCCACTTCATCTAGGACATTTTACTATGGCAGCCTACACAGACCAAAACAGTATTAACAATACAACACAACTGGATTGTTTAATCATGCAGGTTCCCATTGGAGCTTCTCTTCTACATTGGAGATAACTGGTGAACCACCCTGAAGATTGGCTTGTAAATTCAAGACTCTTATTTTTAATGAAAAAACAATACTTTTCAACTTTGTATTCACCAGATGAGGCAGTCAGTATTTTTGCTGTGTTAATAACTGACCCTTTCCCCAAAAGGTGGAAAGTCACCACTGTAGAGAACATTCAAAAGACTAGTTGTTGAACAAATTGATTTACCATAGGCTTTGAAAGCCCAAACACCCGAGATGCCCAGGACTCAAAGAACTCACAGATGGATGACAAGACCCACTGCTGGCAGTCTCTGAGAGCTCAGCGAGAGCTGGAGAGGTGCCAGAGGACCAAAGCTGGAAAGTATTGTCCAATATCTTTTTGAGGGAGAAAAAACGCAAACACAGGAAATTGTCATTTGATAGACTCAGGATCTTCACCCCCAGTCGAGTGTGATAAGTAAACATGTAAGTCTATAGTGTGAGACCACATCGCCAAAAATATTAAGATCTACTTTTCTCTGATGTTATTTCTGAGAACAAATTAGAGAAGCAAAAAAAAAAAATGGCTCTATAATTAAGGGCTTTGTAGTATGTTGTGTAGTAAAATGATTTTATGAGAAATGTGTTGACATAGGGAAAGCTAGTCATCTATTGTTCAGCGAGAAGCTGGGTTGTAAAACAGTAGAGTACAATACTCTTGTAAATAATATAGAGATGGATATAAATGCGTAGACATTTTCCTGGGGGATTCAGTCTGGGAGTGGCTATATTTGGAAATTACTTTCTTGCTTCTCTTTTCTGCATTTCTATTTTAATTTTGTATAGACTTTTAAAGTAGCAAAAGAAAATAGTCAGAAGAAAAATACACAAGAGGGCAGAGATAGCGATTAACATTGATTGTACATGTAGGAAGGTGATGTGAAGGAATAACATTTTTTATTTTAATATGGAATTCCTACATGAATGCTACCACATTCTGTCCACTGGAGTGCTCAGAACTGTCACCAGGATCACAAGGGACATTGTGGTATAGTTGTAAACTTGCTCTGAGGATTGGGACTCTAACCACAGGGAATGTGTTAAATTATGGCATATCCATAAAAGTTGAAACCATACATCTATTAATAGGTTGAGGAGAGCACGTAATTATCTGGGAACTTAGCCATAGTATCATAAAGAAAAGAGCTGGTTCTAAAAGATTATGATGAAATTTTATTTTTAAAAAAATAAGAATTTTACACATGTGGGATACCCCCTTCCCACATGAATATAGACCTAAATACTCATTTTGCTCATGGAATAGGAGTTGCAGTTTCTAAGTGTTTTACATGTTTTATGTGTCAGTTTGGTAGTTATTTTAAAATCATTATTTGCATCTTTTCCTTTATAAGGGCCAAACTGCAAAAGATGAAGAGTTCACAAAGCATTTCATAATTGGATGAATTTTTAACCAAAGAACCCTCATGGAACAGAGACCCACTAGGAAACTCTAATTAGGTGAGAGTTTATGGCTTGGAATGAGCCCTTACAAGCCAATAAAATAGTGATTAGCCAGGCTATATTGCCATTTTAGGGGTGTGTGTGGGGGGGGTGTGAAGGGTCTCTCTACACAGCTCAGACTCGTAGTGATCCTTCTGTTTTCAGCCTCCCTAGTGCTGGGATTATAGGCATGTGCCACCATGTCCAGATTCCATTGCCAGCTCAGTACATGTGGAGGCTGGGCCAGTGTGGCACCTGGTGCCAGGGATCGAACACTGGCCCCTGTGCTTATCTAAGCAAGTGCTTAGTCCACTGAATTAGCTCACCAGCCCTTATATTGATTGCCATTCTAATTCTGATTGTTTTCCTACTATGAATTTCCGCGCTATCTCTCCCCAAGTCTCCTGGGTCAATAGCATTCCTTTGTGCAGGAAGTGCAAGGGTCGCATGCTCTCCTCTAATTCTCTTAGTTAACCTACCTGTTCTTGGTGGGAGGGCCTCAGCATCTCACAGGACTGCCTCATCAATTAAAAATAGGTCTATAAGTTTGTGAGTTATTCCTCTAAATGTATCCAACTTACATTGCAGATTTATTCATTGGATGTCTTCTGTGATAGCAGTGTGTGCTGGAGGCTAAAGATAAATAACCCATGAACATCGAATCATTATCTTAAAGGAGCTTGATTTAGGGAAAGAGATAGGGGTATGTGTGTGTGTGTGTGTGTGTGTGTGTGTGTGTGTCTGTGTGTGTCTGTGTTATTTAACTTGGTTAATTCATATATATGATTTAAATATGTCATGATGGTCATTGCCAATATATCCAATTTAAATAAACTACAAATAGAATTTAAAATTAATTAAATGTCACACTTCCCAGTGTTAATGGATTGGCATTTTTCAGGTAAAGAATAATGACAATAGATAGAAGATTTTTTAAAAACTGATAAATTTAGTAAAATGTGTAATATGGTATGAAGTGGAGAGCCTGGGGTTGAAGATTCTCTTCCCATATTACAAATGAGAAATTCAGAGGCTTCTGAATGGTAGAAATGCCTTGCTCCCACTACCAGGATGTTGAACTACCAGTGCAGAATGAGTATCCAGTTTCCATAGGTAGAAAAATACTTCCCAGTGATTCTGATCTGTAGGTGCCTCTTGGGATCAGGAATCACACCCACCAATACTGCCTGTGTGGTTCCAGAGCACAGCAATGGGAAACACTTGCTGCTTGGACTCTGGAAAGATGCATAGGAGTTTGATATTGGAAGATCAATTAACAAAAGAAACAAGTAACTCCCAGTCAGGAAGCCTAGCAAGGACCAGGTGGATATAGGAATCTGGGAGGACTGCGCGTGGCCAGATTGAGTGGGAATAGAAGTCACTGGAGCAGGATGATAGGAATGTGAGAGGGTGGCCCAGAACACACAAGGCTGGAGCGTCCTGTGAACCAGGGATGTGTGGGCTGTCAGGGGAGACTAGGCCACTGTGCTTACAGGGGAGGGCACAGATGGTGACGACAACTAGGGAGAATGAAAGGCTGAAGTCACAGAACTTGGCAGCTGCACCTCTTGTGCTGGCAGTAATTCTTCTGGAATTGGTTTTGGTGTCATTTCTGTATTTTCTTCACAAATAATAGAATGCATTCCCTCGTACTCACATAGCTCCATTTACTTTTCTCTGTACAGCTGGAGTATATGAAGTGTGTGTGTGTGTGTGTGTGTGTGTGTGTGTGTGTGTGTGGCCAGCTCAGCCCACCAGGGGGCAGGGCTGGCTGGCATGTGGTGCGACAGAGATCCCTGCCATTATGATGATACAAAGAATATATATATACTCTCTACTTGCAGATGTATTTTTTACTTTTCCTCATCGTCAACAATTGC
>NW_004524663.1:8564695-8607727 GCF_000260255.1 Octodon degus | reverse complement strand
ATATGAAGTGTGTGTGTGTGTGTGTGTGTGTGTGTGTGTGTGAGAGAGAGAGAGAGAGAGAGAGAGAGAGAGAGACAGACAGACAGACAGACAGACAGAGATCCCTGCCATTATGATGATACAAAGAATATATATATACTCTCTACTTGCAGATGTATTTTTTACTTTTCCTCATCGTCAACAATTGCCTCCGCCTGAGCCGATCACATGCTAACTGTGAGCCTGAGCCCTATGTGAGCACCGTGACGGGAGCTGGATGAGCGCTGGGTCTGCCGGTGGCTCCCTAACTTGACACTGTGGAATGCAAATACATCTGCCAAGTGTAAATAAGGCTGTCGCCCTCAGAGTCATACCCGCTTCCACCTTGCCTTCCCTTATCATGAGCGTGTTCAGGGATGAATGTGCCATCTTCATCGTCTAATATTTTCACAGCTGGATTTTTTTACACAGAGCAACGGTGAGTTCTGTGGTTTCCAAGGTGAAGAAATGGGTCTGCTTTCTCTCTTTGCAGAATACTGTGCATTTTCAAATACTTTGAAAGTATGCCAGAGTCAGAAAAAAGGAATACCCAGTGTTCAGTCAGCAGACAGAAGAGGCATCTGCTGTGCAATATTGCCAGGTCAGGAGAGTTGTCCTGGATGGAATAAATCGATTTAGGTGATACACAGCAATCCACACACCTGGGTATGCTGGGTCGTGAGGCTGCTACTGATGTTCTACCCGAGTGATTCTTAAATCAAGGTCTCCAGACCACCCACAGCAGTAGCATCATGAGGCCTTAAGTCCCACTGTGCCACTTATAAGGTTGTCAGGACTTGGACAAATTGTTATGTCTTTCTGAGTCTCGGTTTCTTCAGCCAAGGAACGTGTGTCATCTGATTTCTATCATTATTTCACTTGATTGGATGATGCAATTAGTATGGCTCCTGGCGTACAGAATGCTCTATTGAGTGATGACAATTATCATCATGAGATTTATTGCTCGGTATTTATGGCTTAGCTGTTTCACATCACACAACTGGTTCCTTTCTCTTTCCATCGAGATCACCAGCATCATCACCTTCTGTCCTGTTCCTCTCAAGATTTTGGAAAGTTCTGTTTGTCTCTCTAGATGGAGGGGGCCTGTGTAGGCAGGCCATCCTTTTAGGCATTTGTCTCCCTCGCTTTTAATGTTATTACTATAGATCTGGGGCCTGCCATTGCCTCTGCTTCAAGATGGGACTGCAGACACCTGTCCCATCAACATCAGGGCAGGAATCTGATGTGCAACAAGATGCCCAAGTGTGAGTTCTTCTCAGAATTACACACCTCACATGATTTCATGGGCCAGTAGCTTTGTGTCTCTGAGCCTCACCTTCCCTGTGATGTAAGGGTTATTCCAGCCTTAAGCAAGATTTTGGGGACCTAGCTTGCATATGGGGGTTCTTGTCCTCTCTTTTTTCCTCATGGTTTTATGGGTACATATGCCATAGCAAATCACGACGCAGGCTTCCGTGAGGACAGCCCCTTACCATGGAGCCATCCTCCAGAACCACGCTGACTTAGAGACAAGGAAATGCTTCCAGCAAACTATTAATCTTATGCTGTTTGAAAAAGTCTGTTCAACACCAGAATGAAAATGAAGCTCTGATAGAATTACTATGTGGCCTAGGAATTCCACTTCTAACTAGATACCCAGAAGGGACGAAAACACATATTCAAATGAGTATCTGCACACAAATGGTTATGGCAGCATTATTCAAAATATCTGAAAAGTAGATACAACCAAAGTGCCTATCAAATGATGAATGTATAAATGAAATGTATATCCACCTAGTAGAAAGGCCCAGGGAGATAGCTCAGTGGCCTAAGTGCCTGCCTGGCAAGTGCGAGGTCCTGAGTTTGATCCCCGGTACTGAAAAAAAAAAAAAAAAAAAAAATTCTAACTATCTACCCAGTGGAGTATTATCTATATTATTCATTTTCTATTTTCTAAAAAGAAATAAAATACTTAACTATGTTTCAACGTTAACTTCAAAACATGGCAAATGAAAGCATTTAGTCACATAAAGTCATATGATTTCATTTAGACGAAGCCATCCAGAATAGATAAATCCAGAGAGGCAGAGAGCACGCTGGTAGTTGGCAGGGCTGTGGCCGGCACAAGGGAAGGGAAGCGATGGCCTAGTGGTGACAGTTCCCTTACGGTTGATGCAAATACCGTGGAACTAGATAGAGATAGTAGTTGCATAATGAATGTACTAAATGGCTTTAAATTGGTTCTTGAAAGTGGTTAATTTGATGTGATAGGGATTTTGCCTCAATAAAAAATTAAACGTTGAGTGCCAGGAACTCAAGAGACTGAATGTACTGTGCTATGGTACATAGAACAGGTCAGGAGCTTTATTGCCCTGGAATGAATAGCTCTTTGTGTGGCTCTCCAGTGTTAATTTTTTCACAGGCTCCACATGCACAGGCATTTATTTTATTCACAAAATGGATGTGAATGATGACTGATTGCTCACACATTGCATGATGTTTTCCATTATTCTCTCACCTGTCAAATAGCCAACATGGGAAAAGCTAAGCAGCTCAGCTCAGAGGCAGGAGCGCTGGTCAGGTGATTAGCAGTTGCGAGATCTAGCTTCCTACTTTCTCCATAACTAATCACATGATGTTAGGCAAACTAACTGTGTGACCTTAGGTGCTGGACACATTAGTCTCTTAATGCATGACCATTGTACATCTATGGTACTGCAGCTTTGAATTATAAGCCCTTATCTCTGTGCTGGGCTTGTGGCTTGCTTTAACTGGCAAATAGAGTCTTTCAAGCTTAACAAAGCGATGACAGCGAGTCTTATTGCCTTGGAGCTCTGCGACCACATGGCATGAGGATGCTTAACCTTGCCTAGTAGAGGTAGAGGTGACATGGAGGATGAAGTCCCCAAGCCCACACCCAGTAGCAGCCATCAAGGATGTGAGTGAGGCTAGCTAAGGCCTCTAGATCCAAACTGGCCTTCAGCTCAACACAGAAAGGTGAACAGATCCCAGCCAGACCAGCAGATAACCTCCCAGCTCTGCTACAGAATTGGTAGAACAAGCAAACTGTTTCTTGTTTGAGCCACTAAATTTTGATGTGGTTTGTTTCACAACAAAGTCTTCTTAAAAAGGTAATGATGCATGAAAAGACATTGGTAATGTAGCCCCTGGGCTAGAAGTTTGTTTGCGTGTGGCTTTCTTTCCACTGTCATCTCCGTTCTGCCATTACTCCTGCCTGTAGCTTTCTTTTGGTTACTATAATCTCTCAGTTCTCAAATTTCCATTAGATTCCTTACATCATTTATTTCTTGGCTGAGAATTTCTATTTCCATTAGTTTCAGCAGTGTTCATGATTGCTGGTTGGAACTTTGTATAATAGCTGCTTTAAAGTCTGTCAGATAATTGTAACCTCCGTGTCATTGGAGTGTAGCTGTACTTGATTACCTTTCTCTGTGAGAACTGAGATTTGGGCTGATATGCCAAGAGCTTTCAGATGAGACTCTATACATTCTGAATATTATGAGGCTCTAGGTCTTGTTTGGAGCCCATGTAGAGTGTTGATATTTCTCTTTCAGCAGGAAACGGCCTGGTTGGGTTCAGCCTGTGAATTTTCATCCAGTAGCAGCCTTCTGAGAGTTGTTTTGCTGTGTCAGTGTGGCTTTCAAAGCCTTGGCTGTGTTGTTTGAGAGCAGGTCTCCAGGGGTCAGTCCGGCAGCTGGGTGGGGCTGTCCATGATTTCATAGCCCACTGCTGCACAAGCAGAGGCCAGGCCCAGGGATTTATCAAAGAAGCTGTCCAGGTGGCTTTGCTAACCTCCATCCTTCTCAGGTCTCTTGGATCCTTTCTGGCTCCCTGTATTTTTTAGCCCTAGACTATAAAGCTCCCCCTAACATATAAGTGCTAGATTTTCCCACCCATCAGCGAAGCAGACAGGAGAGCAAAATAGTGCTGGGGGTGGGGGGTGGGGGGCTCCAGCCTTTGGGAGCAACAGTGCTACTGAGTGGAGAGGAGGGTAAGGTTACTCTCTTAGTTTTTTATTTACTTATTTATTTATTTTTGTATTTAGGACAGGGTATACAGGGTCTCACTGCGTGGATCAGACTTGCAGTGATCCTCCTGTTAACAGCCTCCCAAGTGCTGGATGACAGGTGCGCACCACCATGAACAGTCTCAATCGCCATCTCAGCACACCCGGGGGCTGGGGCCAGCATGGCAGGCCTGCAGATTGATCTCTGGGCACCTGCGTTGGCCTAGGCATGTGCTTTAATCTGCTGAGCTATTGGGCCTGCTCCCTCAGTTTTGACTCCTGGAATGTGGAGGGAAGGAGGACAGGGAGAGAAGAGAGAAAGAAAAGGAGAGAAACAGAGGAGGAGAGGAAAAAAGAGAAAAAAGAAGCAGTCCACCCACAGGAAGCATTAGGAATTCCCTTTCCCTATGCCAGAGTCAGAACCAGACGATCTCTCCAGGGGCTGTCCTGGTTTGTGCCCTGTACCCTGTTCTGGAGTTCTGAGTTCAGGCCTCAGTCTATGAGAGAAGGGGAAAAGGGCAAAGTCCTTATTGGCAAGGTGGTATTTCATATATTGTTCTTTTTCCCCAATCTGCCTGCTATTATTTGCTTCTCAGAATTCTTAAGCGGTGCTCCCTGAACTAAATTTAGCTTTTACAGCTGTATTCAGTGAATGAGTAAGAAGGGTAAGAAGGGTGTAGGCTTCCCTAGGGCCGGGCCTTTCAAATAAAACTTAGCTCTAGGTGAAACAAAGGTAAAGCTAGAAACGAGCGAGTCTGACCAAAGGTCTCAGGTTATAGGTCTGCAATGGTCAGGGTCTTTGCTTTATTAGCGGGACATGTATGGTTGACAATTACAAAGTTAATGTTGGTACAGAAAAAAAAATCTGCTTAAGAGAGATGGGTAGGAGGTTGGAAGAGTATTCTATATTGGAGGTAAGCAGCCTTATTGACTTATTGACTTAAAGTAAGGTTATTTTCCAATTAAATAAAAATTCAACCTTGCACCATTTTTTTTTGTTTTTTACAGTTTGAAGATGTTTTCTAAATATACTACATTTATAGAAACTTTTGGCCCTCTGTATAAACTTGGTTTTACACCAAGCTCTATTTTTTATAATCTATGTATAATGTATTTTCTCTATTCTCTGTTATCTATTTTTAACTCTGGACATGGCTTCTAAAGATTATTCTCCAAACTATTAATCTGATTAGTAATCTGCATTATAAGTTTTTCTCATGAATTATGTCACTTGGTCTTTTTATTTTTATTTCCTTTTCTTCTATAACAATGAAGCTTTTGTACTAGGTCACCTTTAAGGTCACCCCAAATCATAACCTCACTGATTCTATAAAATGCCCTTTCCATGCCTTCCCCAAAAGGGCTCATCTGCCAGGGAAATAAAATAGGCAGCCATCCATTTGTTGGGGCTTATAAAAGTGATAATTAATCACATGGCTGATAATTAATTATATCCTTTTCCCCCTTTGAGTTCTGAACCAATTTAGAAATAGACACAGATGTCAGATAGAAATCACAGTATTGGCTTTATGCTGTGATTGCTGTGTGGAGAATGGTGTCCAAACCCGTGACCAGACGAAACTTCGTGCTCCTCCTTCCTTCCAACTTAACTTTCCTCCTCCCTTGTGTCCTCAACAACCCATCTCCTAGATGATTCCAGAGCTAGCCTGGTAAAACTCCCCCTAGAGGAGACCGAGGGTGCCGGCTTGAGCAGAAGTGGGTAGGCTGGTCCTACTCCAGGCCTGGCTGTGCACAATGAAATCCATATCTCAGTGCCCCCTGTCCAATGAGTCACTCCTATGATGGGGAAGAAAAAGAGGAAATACATATACAGATACAAAATGGTCCTTCCTTTGTATCCCCTCTTTTTTGTTTAGTTTTGTCAGAGATGGGTATTCCATTGCCATTTAAATATTGTAGGTGTGTGAATTCAGCAAAATAATCCGATATAGTCCAGTAGGCCATAATAGTAGTGGGTTATCCGTAGGACTGGCAATGTCTGTATATACAAAATAGTTAGGATAGATATACAGCTCCTTTCTCTTAATTGAAAGAGAAAAAAAAATTTGTACTAATAGTGTTTGGACAGGATATCATGTCTGTATCTTGTACTATGAATAACTACTACAAAGACAGCAATATGCAATATACTAATTATTGAAACTGCCTTACTAATCAGCTTTGAAACTGTCTCATTGCTATTTGTGTCTCAATAAAATTAATTTTAAAAATAAAGATTTTTTTTTTTTTTTTTTTAAAAGAGAGAGAGAGAAAAGAGGAGCGCTTTCCCCCTTCACTGCCCTCTCCTGGTGATAAACGTCCCCTCTGACTACTAAAGGAGCAAACCATCCCTATTTTAGTGTCAGGAAGCTCGCTCTGTCTCAGATAAACCGAAGTGGTTTGTCACCCTAACTCCAAATCTACCACAAATTCACAGTCTTCTTGGTCTTCTTTTATTTGTTTTCATTATAATACAGACCATCAAGAATAATTCCTGTTGAGGGCACTACTTTTTTATTGAGCTTTTGTATTATTTCTCATCAAAACGATTTCCTAAAAGAGCATTGCTATTGATTACCTAAAAGGGCAGAGGTGTAGAGTGATCAATACCAATGGCTAGTATTTGCTGAGAAGTTTAGTACAGGTAAGTACCAAGTTAAAGATTTCCCACACAGTGTTTCCTTTAATCTTCATTACAACTTCATGAGACAAATATGAACATTATTTTCCTTTTAGAGATTAGCAAAGAATGACCTTTAAAGTCTGCTTATTTACCTGACTTTATACAAATTGAAAAAAAAAAGACTAGGTTAAGTTTCAGTTTGTCTGCTTTATTTTCTTATCTTTTAAAAAATATTATTTATTTAATACAGGGTCTCACTACACAGCTCAGATTTGTAGTGATCCTCCTGTCTTAGCCTCCCCAGCATTGGGATTACAGGTACACATCAACAAAGCATGCAGTACTAGGGATCGAACTCAGGTCCTTGATCTTGCCAGGCAGGCACTTACACTGCCAAGCTATGTCTCCAGCCCTGGTTCTTCCTCTTTAGAGCCCACCTATCACTACTGAAAGGCATAGTCATGGAAGTTTGGCTGGAACTGTTGAGCAACCCTTTTGTTTCTCTAGACCTGTAGATGAGACAACACTTGATTACTTCTGTATCCTTACCATGTAGAAGGTAGCAGCGTACTGTGATTATGCTCATGAACTCTAGAGCCAGAGATCCATCGAAACCTCAGCTTGGCCAGGTGCCATCCACTTGCCATGGACCTTTACCCTGTTTGTCTTGTGGTCTTAGGTAGGTTGTCTCCTGGCCCTAGGCTTTGATTTCCTTGCTATTACAAGTAAGATGATAATGGAAGTAGTAGCTACTTCCTAGGGTCCTCTTGTCATCTTAGGATGATACCATTCATATGAGATGCTTAGTACCCGGCTCATGATAAGAACTCTGTATATATTGGCCTGTATTACTGTTAATGGAGGTCTTAAGAATGGTACTACAGTTTCCATCTCAACTATAATTTTA
Organism: Octodon degus; assembly: GCF_000260255.1. NCBI lineage: Eukaryota > Metazoa > Chordata > Mammalia > Rodentia > Octodontidae > Octodon > Octodon degus. Next base: position 8,600,152 of record NW_004524663.1, on the reverse strand, counting down.
AATCTTTCCAATCTTGATTTTTCATTCCCCCCACCCTTTCTTGTAGATTTAATGACATGCCTTTCTTGGCCAGAGCAAGCTGGCTGAGAACTCTACTTGGCTTCCATCCAGGAAGCTGACCCTGCTGGAACTTACCCCATCTCCTCTCTTTGGAGTACCCGTTAATTGCCATCTGGCTATTTTTAGTTTCTCCAAGTGAGTGCTGGGTCCAAGCAGGAAAAGTCCGTCCTGCTGAGGGAGTGAGGCTGTGTAAGCTGTGGAGTTTTAATTTGGAAATGTTTTGACACTTCATTTGTCAGGGCACCAGTTGCTGGAAAGTTGTGAGAGTAAGCAGGAACTGAGACCTTATTATTTTTTTAAATCAGCGTTTTCACAGAAGAGAGAATCCCCAGTTGCAGCAGCTGCTCAGTGCGTCCAAATGTGAGTTTTGCTTAGGCAGAAGGGAATTAGGGATTTGGAGCTTAAAAGAAAACATAAATAACAACAAACATGTAAATCAACCTGTTTGACTGTCAGCTGATATGCAGATTTGGGCAGCCTGAGCTCCAGCTCTTCCCGTGGGAGTTTTATTGGTGTAGGCTTATCAGCAATTTGATAAAAAATAAAAAAAAAAAATCCTTAGTTTTATTTCTGATCCTTCTTGAAATTCTCCTTTAAACCACTGCACACTGATGGTGAGCCAGGCAAACTGGTGAAGGCTGACCTCAGTCCCTGACCACACAGGGGCCACAGCACGGGTCTGCGATGCAGTCCTGCCTGAGAGCTCTTGCTTCATGCCCTGGCTTCTAGTGCTCCCTGCTCCCCATCACTGGTAACCCAGGGCAGCAGAATCCTTGTTTGGAGATCTGTAGGGAAGTGAGAAGACAAGGAAATGACTCAGACTTTTGCTAGCTGTTTTTTACATCCAAACTCACTTAACTCCTTTGGATTAGGGTTGTTACCTTTCAGAATCAGAAACCAATTTTTTTTTTCTTTTTATATATTTGGCACAGGGTCTGCAGGGTCTATAGGGTCTCAATACATAGACTAGATTCAGTGATTCTTCTGTGTTCAGCCTCCCAAGCACTGGGATTACAGGCACGCACCACCACGCCCAGTTTCAAATGCCATCTCAGTGAACCCCAGGGGCGGGGCCCACCCCGGCCACTGTGCTCTGCCTAGCAGGTGCTTTAGTCCGATGAGCTATCTGGCTGGCTCCCAGAAACAAATTTTAATATAGAGGAAAATAATGCTTAAATGGATACAAGAACATCAGATAACTAGGCTAGAGGATATATAAGCAGATAATTTCTATTTTTTATGCTTATCTAATTAGTTTCTATTTTTATTCTTGCATCATTCTTTTTTTATTAATTTTATTGAGAAACAAATATCAATGAGACAGTTTCAAAACTGATTCATAGGATGGTTTCAATAATTAGTATATTGCATATTGCTGTCTTCGTAGTGGTTATTCATAGTACAAGATACAGGCATGATATCCTGTCCAAACACTGTTAGTACAAATCTTTCTTCTCTTTGAATTAAGAGAAAGTAGCTGTATATCTATCCTAACTATTTTATATATACAGATACAAAATGGTCCTTCCTTTGTATCCCCTTTTTTTGTTTAGTTTTGTCAGAGATGGGTATTCCATTGTCATTTAAATATTGTAGGTGTGTGAATTCAGCAAAATAATCCAACATAGTCCAGTAGTCCATAATAGTAGTGGGTTATCTGTAGGCTTGAAGCTCCAGTAGTGCAATTGGTTAGCACGCAGTACTTATATACCAGATAATTTCTAAACTCATGCTGCAGAGTACATCTCAGGAAGCCAGCAGTACAGACAGACACACTGCAGGGAGCATGGCCTTCACTCCGACGGTTGTCGAATGCTATGCTTAGCACTTCCCTCTGCTGCTCTTGAACCTGGATACAGCTGTGAACCCCACCCCAGCATATACTTTATGTTCCTTCCATACATCTTCTCTGTGTGAGATGTCTACACAAGGTGCATCTTATAGGAAGAGCCTGGGTCTTGCCTGCACTTTAGCTTGGAAAAGGGTCTGATAACGTAATTCTCCAGCAGGAGGCTGATGTTACCTCAGAACATAAGATGGGGCATTCCCCAGACATAGTAAGAGAGCTCAGAGGTACAAAGGAGTGGCAAATGCTACTAACCCATGCAACAAACAGAGGCAATACATATAAGGTGGATTGTGTAGGTAAAGGGATTGCAGCTACCCACTTGCTTCAGGGCACACGCTGCTAAGTGGAACGAGCTTCATGCAAACTCAGACTTATCTGTATCCAAGTCCGGACAAACAGGCATTTGGACAATGAAGGAAAGCAATCCATTATGTGTTCTAAGTTAACAAACTGATACTTGTCTTGGTGATTTTTAGGATGTGTGTGGCAGACAGCAGCATGTGATGATGAAAACATAGGCTCAGCTAGCAAATGTATAAATTTGCATGTATGTGATGAATTTCTTATCTTTCTATGAGTTGGGCTTTGCGGGCTGTTTTACTCCCAGGGCTGACATGGCAAAAGACCACAAACCAGGTAGTTTGGTAAAACCGAGATGGATTGTCTCACAGTTCTGAATGTTAGAAGCCTCAAATCAAGGTGTCTTCAGGGATACGCTCCATCTGAGGTTCTAGGCAAGAGCACTTTCCTGCCTCCTCCCGGCTTCTGGTGGTTGCTTATAATCCTTGATGGTACTGGAGAGGCAGATGCATCTCTTGGGCCTCTGTTGTGCCCCTATGTGGCATTCTCCATGAATTTCTTTGTGTGAATTTTCCTTTTTTTATTGTGGTATCAGTCATACAGGATTTGAGGCCCACTCCAACCCAATAAGACTTATCTTAACTTGATACATTTATATATTCAGGAATATATTTAAATATAAGGTCATACTTACAGGTTCTGTATGGGTGTGAATTTTTAATTAGTGGGTATGTGTTAACTCAAGGTAGAGGAGGACAGGTTCAAATTAAGCTATGGATCACTATACCTTATCCCTGGAATTAAGCCTCTGAAGTAGAAATGAAGAGAAAGAGGTAGAAAGTGAGTATAGATTTGAACTGATCTCTTTGATTCATCAAAGTCCAAAAGAAACTCTGCATGAGTTTTCTAATTGTGAGTGTGAAGTGAATAGTATGGCCTCAAAGTTCTGAGCTTGCAGAGAATCTGTTCCTGAAAGGTTAGTAGAGAAAGATACCAGAGTTAGCAAAAGAAAATCCTTTCATTTGGTATGAAAACGAAGCACAGCTTTCATGGAGCGCAAGAAGACTGTGAATAACTGATGGTTTCAAACTAGTTTCTAGTGTGATTGGGAAGAGTCCCAGGGGCCCAAGAACAGGATACTGTTGTGTATTTCTACCCGATAATGTATCTGCGCTCACAGCCAATATCTGTTCCCTTTGACATATGAGCTTGATCTTTCTGCAGTGCATTTTAAATTGGGTTAGCAATACAACTACATGGTGGCCATGAGGCGTTAGTGACTGACTTACAGAAACTTTAAGTATAGTTCCAGAATGTTGCATGTATAACTGGGGAATCAGAATAAAAAATCATCAGAAAGTCAAAGATATGGCTACCCCAGGTGCCTTTTTTTCATATTCTTGATGTCCCTGCACCTTTCTCCACTCAAATGGTACAACATTAACTCACTTCTTGACTTTCACTCTGCCATTCTCCTCAATGGCATCCTTATAGGTCTCTTAGTACAGGAGTCTATTTATTCCTCCTTCACATACTGCATGATTGTTTTATTGACAGCGTAACACACGATTGCACTGCTTCCTTGCGTGTGTATATATAGCTCTTTCCTTCTACCTAAGAGTCATGTTCTATTAAGCTTTGCATTCCTATTGCCTGAAAGCTCTTGGCACAGTGGGGAAGGATATGTAGAATTGTGCTGCTGTAACAACCAACTTGTAGTTCTCAGTGGCTTGACCAACAGAGCTTTATTTCCCACTCATATGAAAGTGCAGTGTAGGTTGGTTAAGGGCTTTGCTTTGTGTCATCCTCATTCCTGGTCTGAGGCGTATGGAACAGCTTCCATGTGAAACATCCCCAGGACCTATTGTAGACAGAGAAGGAGGATACATAGAATTAAACCTTCCCCCTAAGAAGCAGCACATGATACCCCGGACCATATTATGTTTGGTCAGCTTATGTTGCCAAATCGTAAGGTCATTTCTAATTTCTAATCTCAAATATTCAGGAGAATGGAATTGTACCATGTGACCATACGGAGAATCAGAGATATTTGGCAAACAACATGGATCACAATCACTTCAGGCATCACTTTTGCGAACTTTTTAAAGTGGGAAGCAGTAGCCAAGGTGACATTCTCAGTGCCAGCAATGCAGGGGAGGCATTAGGAAGGAAAGAGGGAGTAGGAGGATTAATCATTGCATCTACGTGGTTTTATTGGAATTCACTTTTGCCTGGAAGCTTGCCTAGCCACTGAGTGCAAGGCCTTTTAGAGAGTGGCTAGGGTTAAATTCTGAACCTTTCATTTTCTCTCTAAGATAGTGCCAGAAAGGATCAATTTAGGGCAATTTAATTTGTTAAAGGCAAACATAGAAGACTCTGTAAATCATTAACTACTAACAAACATGATTTTTGTCTTAATATTTGTCCTCTAGGATGTGAGTGTAAGCATATAAAAAGGCCATTAAAAAGTAGTGAAAGGAAATGAAACATTTAATAAGATTCCAAACTATTGTACGAGAACTTAGTTTTTTTCTAGCTCTGAACCAGAAACTAAGTGCTGATGAATTTGGAGCTTCCACCTAAATCTCCTTTTCCCTGAATTTTCTAAGTCTGAGATACCTGACACTGTTACTCAGCTTCAGAGTGGTGGCTTAGGTTTAAGAAGGAGAAATTTTAGAAACTCAGAAAACATGATGAATCTCAGGAAAATGTCACTAACCACATATTTGTTGTTATAACTGCCACCACCTTCCTAGCCCGGGTTCCCTTTTAATCTGCAGTGCATGAGGCAGAGGTGCTGTGCTACCACCTCATCAGGGGCTCAGTCTCAGGGAAGCAGGAATAAAGAAAAAGAAAATAAGCAAGTCCAAAAGAATGCATCACAGAGGGGCTACAGCTTCATGAAGCACTGTCCACTTTCAAAGGGGCCAGGTGAGGCCACTCTGTCCTCAGGTAGTTCCTTCAGGAGGAGTAAAGGACAATGATTCATCCACTGGCTGGCTGCCACCTTCCATTGGCCTAAGTCTACCTCCTGGGAATTAACTCCCTCATACATCCAGGTGCAGCAGCAGCAAGGAGGAGACTCTAGGAGGAAATGCGTGAGGTGAGCGAGGTGCCCCCTGCTTGCCGGTGAGCCATGTGCAGAACCGAGCAAAGCCACTGTGACAGTGTCCTGAGCTTGTAAAGGCTGCAGCAAGAGCAGCAGCAATCATTAGCAATGAAACCCAGCTCCGGACTTGAAAAATCAGTGAAAGGGCTTTCTGGCACTCCCCTGACCAGACAGCAAGGCAAATGCTGCGCTCTAGACACAAAAAGTGCATGTGTTATAGCCAGCAACCAGCCACTTAGGAGCCAACCTAGACTTCTTTCTTTGCAGTGTCCAAATCCTGTAGATGCTATTAAACTCCAGATTTTCAACATTTCTGCAAATTTCCTGTAATCTTCCTGCTTCTGTCTGTCCCACAGTTAATTTTTCTCATGCTCATCATGTGTTTCCCAAAATAACATGAATGTTTTTCAGCTACATTTCATGCATGTACCATTTGAGATTACTTTGAACATGTATAGAGGAGAAGATCTCTACTCAAATGGGCAAAAATGGTCAGTTAGGGAGATGCTATCATATTAATCTCCAAACTGTGAGTATCCTATCCACATTTAACCAAATCTAGAAAATAATTGGCATCTATTCCAGGTGCTTTGGAAAGCAGGGAATCTTTCCCAATAGTCCCTCCTAGCAGACTCCCATTGAGGTAGCAGTCAATATTTGTACCTCCCAGACCTACACCCATGACTGGCGAGAGGAATAGAACCATCTAATGATTGACCTAGGCCAATAAGAGTTGCCTTTCTGGAAGTAGGGATGGTTACCCACATGAAGGAGAGTAAATAGCAACATTCATGTTCTTGTTGGAAGAAGGAAGAGAAGATGGATGTCAATTAGGAAACACCAGTTTCTGCTAACTCTGATCTTGTAACCCTTTAATCCATGCAGCTGATACAATGTTGTGAAATACAACTAGAAGTAATTCTTCTATCCTGTACCTTTTTGCAGTACTACTTCATATAAAGACTCTGTGGTCAAGCATGTGCCCACTTCTCTGGCTTTTGCTCTTGCCACATTTGTGGCTTGATCTCACCCTCACTTCATAGCTGCAATTTGCTGTCTCCCAGTGTGACTGGCTCTCTCATTCTTAGGTGCCTTTTTTCATATTCTTGATGTCCCTGCACCTTTCTCCATTCAAATGGCACAACAATAACTCACTTTTTGACTTTCACTCTGCCATTCTCCTCAATGGCGTCCTTATAGGTCTCTTAGTACAGGAGTCTATTTATTCCTCCTTCACATACTGCATGATTGTTTAATTGACAGCGTAACACACTATTGCACTGCTTCCTTGTGTGTGTATCTACACAGCTCTTTCCTTCTACCTAAGAGTCATGTTCTATTAAGCTCTGCATTCTTATTGCCTGAAAGCTCTTAGCACAGTGGGGAGGAGGAGGCACTAAGCATCTGATGAACTAATGCATCCTTAGTGGGGGAGCAAAGCTAACGGTGGTCAACATGCTTCATCTGTTCCTTAATCATAGATAAAAGATACTTGTAGATCCACTAAAGGTGTGGTGAAACCATCAGTAATGAATTTATCTGTCCCCTGCCAGAATAGGCAAGAGTGAAACATAGATGCTCATAAGCACTAATTCTGTGGTATTTACACAGAGGCAACTCCTGGGCAAAAGCAAGTTCTTCTAAGCAGCAGACATAGCATTCTGCCTTATGAGACATTTATTGCTGAAGAATTCCCCTACTATAATGAGATGCTTTGGAATTTTTCTCCTCTGACAAAAGCCAGAGTAGCAGATGTGATGGTTTCAGGGAAAAAAAGTGCAGTTTTTCCATTCTTTTATTGCCTAGAAGCTGCTAGTCCACGTGTCAGTCCATAGTTTGGATGCTGGAAGAGTTGGATGTGATCCATGGAGGTATCAGCCCAAGGCAAATAACAATGGCGCAACTGTGTAGGGCCTGCGATAGATCTGACTTTGGGCTGTCTAGGGAAGGGGGCTACAGATAGAATCAATCATGGCAGAGAGAAGTAATGACTGTGGAAATACAGCCATGCGGACTCCATAGAGTTTAGGAATATAAGGCATGCAGCCGTAGGGTTTTGGGTATGGCACCTCAGAGCAGGCATTGATAGGCGCAAGCAAGTAAGAAAAGAATTAAGAAATAGCCACTAGCATCACTTAAGGAATTGATTGTAGGAAAATCAGGACAAGTATAACCAGCTGAGGTGAAAAATAAAGCCAATAGCATGGTAATCTGAACAGCACATGATTTAAAAATCTGCTATTTATTTATTTCTGTCTTTTAGGGAAGGGTGTACGGGGTGTGCAAGGGCTCACTACTAGATTGGAATCGCAGTGATTCTCCTGTTTACAGCCTCCCAAGTGCTGGGATTACAGGCACATGCCACCACTCCCAGTCTCAATCACCATTTTAGTACACCCCGGGGGCAGGGCCAGCACCTGTGCCTGCTTGCAGGCAGTTTAATCCACTGAGCTATTTGGCTGGCCCTCAGACAATGCTGTGTTTTGCTGGTACTGGGGAGCAACCTCAGGACCTTGCACTTGCCGGGCAGATGCTTATGCAGCTGAACTATCTTCCTGGAGTTTTTTTGTTTTTTGGTTTTTTTTTTTTTTTTTGTATTTTAGGGAAGGGTCTGTGGGGTATTCAGGGTCTCACTACTAGATTAGACTGTTAGTGATCTGCCTGTTTATAGCTACCCAAGAACTGGGATTATAGGCATATGCCACCATGCCCAGTCTTGCTATTAAGGCATGTGACCAACTTGCTCTGATTCTAAGCCTCTTTGGCTGTGATATGAAGAGGATGACAGGACTTATTTGGTACAACTGTCACCAGAAGTAAGTTAGGATAATGCCTATAAAATATGAGATAGGCAATAGCATATGTAACCATACAGCAAAATGACAGGAATTATTTTATTTATTTTTTACTTAGGGTAATGTGCTTTTAACACTGTCATACAAATTGGATCATCTTTGTTCATTTTTTTTTTTTTTAATTTTTTAAAGATCTTTTATTTATTTATTTATTTTCATTTATTTTGTGTGTGTGGCCAGCTCAGCCCACCAGGGGGCGGGGCTGGCTGGCATGTGGTGCTGGGGGATTGAAACGCGGTCCCTGTGCTTTGCTTAGCTTGCTCTAAGTAGGTGCTTTAGACCACTGAGCCATCTCACCAGCCCATCTTTGTTCATTTTAACCTAGTGAATACAAATATATTTGAACCCACTTCTATCTGTATTAACCCTGTCCGAATACTTTGCAGGATCATTACCCACCCCCAGGAAATCACAAAGCATGTCATTAAAATCATCTCTATAAGGAAAATGATGGCACTAAATTTCTAATAGCTTTAACACATTAGCAGTAAGTTCAAGTTACATGACTCAATTGTTGCCTTTTCCCTATTGGTACTCCAGGGACTTTACGCCATTTGCTAGTGGTGCCCCACGAAAGTAAAAAATTGGCCGTGCATCCAGTATAGAGCTGAGGATGGATTTCATCTCTATAGAAAAACATGGTGCTCAGAAGCCAACTGGACTGTAACATAATAATATGTCAATGTCAAAGAAAGTCATCTCTTTTTCTTTGTACCAGAGATTGAACTCAGGACCTTGTATTTGCCAGACAAGTGATTAAGCCATTGAGCTCTCTCCCAAGCCCATTTTTTAACATCATTAGATTAGAGAGATGATGTTATTTTGGTACAAAGTAACTTCTCAGGGAGGTAACATGTTCATGCTGCCTTTAGATCATAAATATGTACTATATTTTCAGAAGTGCCTAACATTTTGCTGTTCAGTTTGTTCAACAAAGATTTGATGAGTGTCTCTATTCTATGCCAGACCTTGTGTCATGTGTCAGCAATTGTTATGACTGATAAACAGATGCCACCTCTCCCTTAATGAAGATTACTATCCCCAGGCAAGAGTAGTCATTAAACAAATAATTAATGATTGGGTGAATAATTATAACTCTGATGAGTGTTACAAAGGCATGATATGAGAAAGTGGCAATAAGGAATCATACAACAGGAAGACATGGCCTAGAAGGGAAGAGAGTCCAGAGATGCGGTATCTGTGTTCTGAAGAATGAATTGATGGATCAACAAGGGTCTGTGCAGCATGGAGAGCACACATGGCAGGATGCTTAATAGACTGAAATAACATGATGCTTTCCAATGATATGAGCAGAGTCAAAGGAACCAACCAGCAAAAGATGGGAAAGTACCCTGGCACTAGTTAAGGTGGGAAGCTGTTAAGCTAATGTCAGCTACTGGAAATCTAAGTAAATAGTCACACCTGTGTAGACTGGCCTATGACTCTTTTCCCTGTTCGCACTATGCAATTTATTTTTTTCATTTATTCAACAAAGATTTTTTTGAGTGTCTCTCTATACGTCAGACCCACAAGAGTTCAAATGTGATTTTTGATAGAAGGGACACAACCAATCTACGGGGACCCACAAAGGAGAAACCCGAGAGAGTAAATCATCTGCCCTCCTTGCCCCTACTCCGCTGACCTCCTGTAGTCCTTCCTACTGACTGGTCCTTACCAGGGTGCCATGGCAAGGAAACCCACTGATGTGGTCCGTGGGAGTCGGGCTGCTGATGGACAGCAGGTTGAAGCAATGCGATGATTAGATCTGGAAGAGGAAATAGGAAATATCCAGTCTGAGAGGCACTGTGTAAGTTTTAAAACTGACGTTGGCTGCTAACCACACAGCATGCAGTGGGGAGCACCCCCCCATCCAGGGGGCAGCATGTTCTAAGGCCTTGAGACCTTGGGGCAGTAACAAACACAGATCCTTCATGTCGGCCTCTGCCAGAAGAGGACTGGGCAGATGGCCACCTCAATCATAAGAGGAAACAGGTTTGTATCAGTCAAAGAGGAAAGGTGGGGAACATAAGGGAGAAAGAACAGCACGGGGAGTCTCTGAGGTGACATGGAGGCCAAGACATAAGAAATAAGCCAGATACACGGCCCTGAATATCCATCTTGATTAGGACAAAGGAACCCTGAATTCATCTTCTTTGGCTGCTGATTTGAGATCCAAGGGTACTGTCAGAGTCCAAATGGCTGACAAAAGTCATGGGACTTTTTCAGGTATTTCAGGGTGGTGGAATTAGGAGCTTGCTATCTCTGGGTCACCCTCTTGGACCATTTAGCCAAAAATATTTGTGAATATTTTTTCATCACCTCGCTGTGCTCGCTAAGAGCTAACTGGTCTGATTTCTGTCTTGGGGATGCTCAGAGGCTAAGCAAGAGAGATGAGCATGGAAAGCGATACTGTGGTATCTAGTGATGCCTGTGTCACTGTCTCCAGAGAGCTGCAGGTGAGGTGCTGGAGAGCCCAGCACAGGCTGGATGGAGAAGTCAGGGCAGGAATGAAGAATGAGTTCCAGCTAGAAAGGTGAGAGGAGGAAATGTTGCTCAAGGCGCCAAAATGAACAATCCCTAAAGCTCAGTGCTTGGCTTTATTAAAGTATATTTCTGGCTCATAGCACTGCCAGCATTCCCTGGGGGGCTTATCCAAAACAGGCAACCCAGAGTTTCCAGCTCTTTTGATCTTCAACAAGTGGCCTTCTAGTCTGCTACATGAGAAGCCCAAAGTATAGATGCTCCTCAGCTTATAATGAAGTCATTTCCTCATTAATTTATCTTAATTTGAATTTTTTTGTGAGATGGTCTCACCGTTTAGTTCAAGCTGGTCTTGAACTCACTATGTAGCCCAGGATGGCCTCCAACTTGCAAGTGATCCCCCTGCCTCAGCCTCCTGAGTACTGGGATTACAGGCATGTACCACCACACCCAGTGAAAATATTGCTAAACAAACATGATTTTAATTTCCTAAACTACCGAGCATCTTGGTACAACAACATGACACACTGTAGAGCCTGTTGCATGGCTGTTCAGAAGTGGAAGCTCACTCTGTGTACCCAGTATTGAGAGAGCATTCTATTGCTACTACTAGACTGGATGGGGGAAGATCAAACTTCAAAGTAGAGATTTACTAAAATCACATCACCTTCATGCCATTTTAAAGTAAAAAATCTTATGTTGAGCCATTGTAAATCAGGAGTAGTCTGTATCAGAAAGGTCTGCTGTACTCCTTACTCTGTTAGCCAGAAACGATACTCCTCCCTTCCACTCACATTCCTTTGGGTAGAATTAATCCCATGAGCACATGCAGAGGCAAGAGAGCAGGAAACAAAGTACTGGCTAGGCAGTTGCTTCCCACAATCTTTGCCCTTAGCATGAGCCTCTGATGGGCTGTCAGCTGCCGCTGTCTCAGGGATTGTTTTTTTAAAATGTATTGAGTACAGGGTCTACAGGGTCTCACTACACTGATCCGACTCAGAGTGATTCTCCTGTTTTCTGCTTGCCAAATGCTGGGATTACAGGCATGTGCCTCGATGCCCAGTCTCAATCGCCGACTCAGCATGCCCCAGGGGTGGAGCCAACACAGCACAATGGGAATTGAAACCAGGTCCCTTCATCTACCTATGCAGGTGCTTTAATGTGCTGAGCTATCTGGCTGGCCCTTGTTTCAGGGATTTGCACACGAAGCAGCTCAAAGTCAGGGAAAGGGATATAATTCCCAAGCCTATCAGTTATGAGAAGGAAGAGAGAGGAATACAAAAGAGGCCTGGCAAGCTGAGTCCTTGTAGGGTTGCTTGGGATTCAGGACAGCACCCCAAAGTAGTTGTCTCCTCCTCCTTTAGCTTCATGGAGGCAACAGAGGGGTGACAGCAGATCTGTATCTCTTCATAATCAGCCCTTTTCCCCCTGGGGGGTGAGAAAGGAGGAAAGGTTTAGTTTGGCTTACACTTTCAGAGATTTTTAGTCCATAGTTGCCTTGGTCTAAGGCAGAAACATCATGCAGAAGGATGTATTAGAGCAAAACTGATAGCTTCATGGCAGCTGGGAAGCAGAGCACAGAGGAAAAGTACCAGGGAGGAAGTGATCAGGAGCCGGATCTGGTCCCCTAGGTCCACAACACACCCTGATACACCCAGAAGTGTGCTTTAGGTAGCTCTCAAGCCAATCAAATTAACAATGGAGATTGGCTATCAACAGCACATCTCCAAGGCATCTGTTATGAGAATATGATTTTAATTCTTTCATAATTTTACAACTATGGCTTGGACTGAAGTTGGAACCTAAGGTCAATTGTTTGTGTTTTTTTGTTTGGTTGATCGGTTTTTTTGGTATTCAGAATCGCACTCAGGACCTTGTGCTTGCAAGGCAGGCACTGTGCTCTCAGCTGTGTCCTCAGCCCCTGGGACCTAAGGTCAACTGAAGAAGCCTCTGAAAAGGGTCTTGCGAATGCAGTACCTCTTCCTTTGGGCTCTGTATTATGCACTGCAAAATTGTTGGTTCCACTACCACACAGCAGTTCATAGGGCTCTTGCCATGGGCCCTGCCCAAGTGAAGATGATGTGTTTCCTACGAAGGATGAAGAGAAGAGAATATTAGCTTTTCTAAAAGTATAGACAGCCTGAAAGCCTATTTTAGAATCTGGATGACATTTTAAATTAGTAATACTCCTAATTACTCAGACCCTAGGAAACCATATGGAATACAGCCACGGCTCTAGAGTTAATATAAGGGAGCATGGTGAAACCGTTGCTCACAGCGGGTTCTCCCACAGTAATGGCACAGTATCTGTGTCATCACAGTGTGACATTGTGGTTACCACACACGCACACAGGCACAGAACCCCCTGATACTTACACTTTTGGATGATTTCCTGCTCTCCAGCATGTTGAAACTTTTCAAATCTTCAACAAAATATACTAATTTCTATCCTTATAAAGCATTACCTACTAATATAATGTTCAAATTTCGGCTTTACAAAGAATAAATGTAAGTAAGTGATGTCTGATAATATGCAACATGAGCTTGGAATGCAGGGGTGTTCAGATGCAGCTCTTGGCTCCCCTACTAATTATTAGGTAAACTTGCGCAGCTTGTTTAACGTCTTTGATTTTCAATTTTTCATCTGTTAAATGGCATAATAATGCCATTGATTCATATACTAATTGAGAGGATGTAAAGCCAAGTAAAATATCTTGTTCAAATGAGTGCCAAAAGATGCTAAGAATTAAAGTCAATAATGGACACAAATACAATAAGTTGAGGGCTGGGGTTAAAACTCAGTGGCACAAGTGGCTATCTGGTGAGTGTAAAGTCCTGAGTTTGATTTTCAGCACCAAACAAAACAAAATAAAACAGTAACTTTGGATTTCATTAATCAAGCTGAGATTGAGAATCCCCAGTGATAGGTTAGGATTCAGAACACTCTCCCACTTGGTTTCCCAGGCACCCTGTCCCCAAACTCTCTCCTTCTTGGCCCCACACAGAGCCAAGAAGTCCACCTGACTTTGACCTGAGCAAGCAACCACAGAAACTCCTTTATTAACATATAAAGCCTCCCACAGACCAGGTATTCCTGCCAAGATTAGCTCTCCCTTGGCTGTTCCAGCCCACAACCCGCCCCCCAAACACCTTAAAAGCACAGTGCTTTGCCTTGTTCACTGTTGTCTTGGTCTGCTAGACAGCTGGTCTGTTTATTGCCCCCAAAAAATCTTCTACTTGCATCAGAATGCTTGGTCTGCCCAATTGCATGGGTTCATACCTAAAACCCAGTACATATCATCAATGCCTGGCATCTCAACACATTCAAGCATTGGGCCCTTTGTGCCAGTACCAGTGAATGGAGATTTTCTTGATTTAAGTTGGGGTCTAACTACAGAAAGTAGAAGTACAATGCCAATTCATGCTTTAGTACCCTCCTATCTGCCACTGAAAATGCCCCAGCTTTGTGGAGAGAGCCTGACAGAAATAACACTTAACACACTTTTGGTTTTTATGATACTTGATCATCAGTTATTTATAAATATATGTATATTATTCCAAAAATTACTTGAGACAGTTTTCATTTTGATCATATGGATAGGTTTGGTGATACAAGCTGCCCAGGACACTTTACTCTTCTGGGGGCCTAAGTGTCCTCAGAGCAATCCTTGTAACAAACTGAAATGATAATAGCAATGACTTGAGGAGGATTGGTGACATGCCTGTGTTGAGCATACATTTCATACTAGTTAAGTCCCACAGCCACTCTTAGAATGTCATTATTAACTCCATTATATGTATAAAAAAAAGATGGATTCATAACTTTGCCAATGTAGGACTACTAGTAAGTATCAAAACTAGTCCTTTAATGAAGTTTGATTTCAGTGTCCAAAGCCAGCTTTTGTACCAACAGCAAACACCTATTTGGTTTTTCATCTCTTCTTTCCTTCCAGGTTGTTCTAGCTATTGGTGGTAGATCAGGAATACCACTGGTTTTTGTGTGTGCGTGTGTGTGTGTGTGTGTGTGTGTGTGTGTAGAGGACGGAGTCAAGAAAGTTTATACAGCTAAAACCAGTTCAGTACAATATGCTGAGGCAAGTGTTTATATTTTTAAGGTAACCACTATCAAGGTCTTAAGTAAGCTTTAAAATATCAAGTAATGGACTCTTCCCAGTGGGTCATTTAGAATTAACATCTTTTCTCATAGGCTCTGATGCTTTTCTAGTGAGATGTTACTGTTGTTTGAGCCTGACTTGCTGGTAGTGACTAACACAAAATGAATTTATTTTTAAAAATTTCATTGGTACTAAAATTATAGCAAAATCTTCAACCTTCTCATTCACTGTGACAGGTGGTGCAGGGAGGGGGAAACAAACGTCTACAATGATCCACCAGATGAATCGGGTTTCACTGGAGCTAGGTTTAGTTTTCCTTCTTAAGTGCTCCACCTGACAATAGCAACACTACTGATGTCAGATTTCACTTTGGGGCTTTTCTTAAATGGCCATGGCTGCATGGTTGAGGCTGGAGGAAGAGACAGTTGTCGGCTTCCAGGAGTCTTTTCAGATTTCAGGTTTAGATCCGAGGACAGAGAGACACTTTGTTTTAAATATGTGCTCTATTATCATAATGAAATGTGTATAAATATTAGAAAATAAGTCAAAGTCAAGAGCCAAGTAATAATGGCTCTCAGTAATATTTGGGTATAATAATAACCCCATCAAAACTGCAGAAATTGGAAATGCGTGCCACGCATGAACAGGGTAATGCACTTGTCAGTCACATCTGGAGGAGGGCGGCATTTTAATGAGGGATAGGATGACAGGTAGAGAGAAAAGCTTGGCTGCTGCCTCCAGTGCACGTCATGAAACTTTTCTCCACTTCTGGACAACTGGAAACTCTGAGCAGTTGTTAGTGTTGGAGTGAGTGGGCAAGAGGGATCACAAGAGGGGCAGCTCCATGGCAATTCGGAGGGACAGGCAGCCTGGAGAGAGTGGTAGGAAGGTGATGTGGCACTCCTTTTCTTTGTCCAACTTGTCTTAAAATATGCTTTCAGTCATTTGCCTATGTACCTCTTCTAACAAGTTATTTGTGTTAAGTATTTGTTACATACAGAAGGATGTTTGGAGGGCCAGTGAGATAGCTCAGCAGACTAAAGCAACTGCTTAGGCAAGTTTGGCAAGTGCAAGGATCACAGGTTGATCCCCAGCACCAGATGTTGCACCAACCCTGCCTCCAGGGAGGGCTGAGCAGGCCACAGAGTCTGGGTGTAGTGACACACACCTGTAATTCCAGTGCTGGGGAGGCTGAAAACAGGAGGATCACTATGAGTCCAAGCTGCATAGAGAGACCCTGTAACAACCAAATACATTTTTTAAAAAAAGGATGTTTGGAAAAGGACTCTAGTGCAAAGAAGAACAATACACTGCTTCTTCTAGGAAACAGAGCCTTAGTCTTTCCCTCAGTGGCCCACCTTCTGAGGGCCTTGTTCTCAGTACACCTCCTTCTGGTTGTATCACCTTTCTGCCCTGGACACAGATAGGCACTAGCTGGAGCTTTTGTTTATCATTCTCTTATCCCCTATAGTTTTATCACAGATGTTTCAATTCATCACAAATCATTGGTGAAGTTTCTATAAATAGAATCATATGTATGCATTCTTCTGTATTCTGCTTTTCTCATCCAACATTTATGTTCCCGAAGATTATCTCTATTGATGCTATTGTTTACTTATTTTCTGTTTTTAAGTTTCTTTTTATCTCTAGCTATTATTTATATATTTCAATGTTACATAATGTTCCATTGAACCCTGTATCCCAAGGTGTTGGTGCACAAGACTGTTGGTAGACTTTGAGTAGCTTCCATTGTAAAAGTATTATTGCAAATATTCTTATATAGAGTCCTTCATTTACATTTTAGCTGGAGTTCCCCAGGCATAAGAAGGGGAATTGTTGGGCTGTACGGCATGCAAAGTTTCAGCTTTGCTCTGTAATGTCGGTTATTTTCCCAAAGTGGTTACACCAATTACTACTCCATCCAGCAGTATATGAGAGCATCAGTGTTTTTTTATTTTGTTGATATTTTGGTGTTGTTAGACTCAGAAGTCTGGGCCAATCTGGTGTTTATGACATGATGTTTGTGGTTTCAATTTGTATTTTGCATTCACTAATGACTTGGAGCAGCTTTGCAAGGATCTAGGCCATTTGTGCCTTCTTTTCTGTAAAATTCCTATTCGAGTTTTTTTCTGCAACTTTCCTTTTGAATTAATTCTAATTCAATTTTCAGAATGAATTCTACAGTCTAACTATTAATCCTATGAGCTATATCTATGTGGCAAATACTTTATTGAAGCTTGTGCTTTATATTATATCTTTCCCCATGGTCTTAATAAACTTTACTATCTTTTACAATTTCATATCTAAAGAAAGAATGAATTCATATAGAAAGAGCATTGTAGATATAAATCCCTCTGCTTAGATCTTAAAATGCATTCTTAGGAAGGAGAAATTGAATTTAATTGCTACTTATTTATTCATGTTTTCATTCACTTGTAACCTGCACCTCCATTGCGGGATAGTATAGGAAAAACACTAATAGTCAAGATCTTTCCCAAATTAGAAGAGTTTCTTCTCTAATAAGGGATCGATCCTGTTGCATTTTGTATTAAACCCCTGGCCCCAAATGGTGGCATAAATAATTTAGTTTTCTTTTCTTGTATATATTATTTATCTCAAATTTTAACATGATTTAAGAAAGAGTAGAAAATGTAAATCCTGGCTTATAATAATTGAAGGAACGAGAAGAAAAAATATCTAGAGGTATCCATGCATCCCCTTATTGAACTCTACCTCTAATCCATGCATAAATTCTTGGTAGCTTCCAGCACACCAGGAGAGGAGACATTCTAGACCCCTGTGCATGACTGGTTGCTCCAGGGTACTTTTCATTTTAGTTAAGCCCATCAAGGGCATGTTGCCGTCTTGCAGTCTGATGGCTCTTTTTGCTCAGAGTGTGCCTTCTTTGAAACCATAAAGGTCTCATGTAAAGGTCAATACAGAAAAGAAGAAAAAAGGGAAGACTAAAATTCAAAACTTTTTATTTAGAAAGAATTTCCAACTTCCTGATAAATTGCAGAATAAAAATAAATCAGGGACTATGCAAATTCCCTGTACCTAGAGTAAATTGTTATTTATCCAATCATTCTCATTTCCCTTTGATAGCACCCCCACCAAAAGTATATATACGTGAATGTGTATGTATTTATATATATACACACAAATGTACAGTTATATATATAGCTCACATGTATACATGTATTTATATGTGCATATATGTAGGTAAATATAAATACATTGTTTTTTACTATGGCTCAGTTATATCTAATCATAGCTTATCAAAATGTTTCAGTGTGATTTCCTAAAAATGGGATTATTTCCCTATATGAAGCAAAGAAGAAGGTAATTTTCATTCATCTTAATGAGAAAAAAGATAAAATAGCAATGAAACTGTTTCAAAACAGGTTGGAAGGACCGTTACAATAATTAATACATTGCTTGAGGAGCCTTGTTACCAAGATGGCACCAAAGGCAAAGAAGGAAGCCCCTCCCAAAGCTGAAGCCAAAGCAAAATCTTTGAAGGCCAAGAAGGTTGTGCTGAAAGGCATCCATAGCCACAAAAAGAAGAAGATACAAATGTCACCCACCTTCTGCCATCCCAACACACTGCAGCTCCAGAGGCAGCCCAAATACCCTCAGAAGAGCACCCCCAGGAAAAACAAGCTTGACCACTATGCCATCATCAAGTTCCCCCTGACCACAGAGTCAGCCATGAAAAAGAACAAGGACAACAACACACTCGTGTTCATTGCAGATGTCAAAGCCAATAAGCACCAAATCAGACAAGCTGTGAAGAAGCTCTATGACATTGATGTTGCCAAGGTCAATACCCTAATCAGGCCTAATGGAGAGAAGAAGGCATACATTCGACTGGCTCCCAATTATGATGCATTGGATGTTGCCAACAAAATTGGGATCATCTAAACTGAGTCCAGCTGGCTAATTCTAAATAGGTACTTTTTTCCCAGTTAAAAAACAATAATTAATACCTTGTATATTATTGTCTTTGTAGTAGTTACTCAGAGGACAAGATGTAGACATGCTATCTTGTCTAAACAATATTAGTACAAACCTTTCTTCTCTTTGAACTAAGAGAAAGTAGCTGTATATCTATCTTAACTATCTTGTATATATATATATATATTTTCACTACAGACAGTCCTTTATTTATATCACCTTTTTTGTTTTGTTTTGTCAGAGATGAGTGAAAATAACTTAATTTAAAGGTAAAAAGAATACCTATCTCTGACAGGACTAAACAAAAAAAAGGAGATACAAAGGAAGTACCATTTTGTATCTGTATACACAGAATAGTTAGGGTAGATATACAACTACTTTTGCTTAATTCAATGAGAAGAAAGATTAGTACTAATAGTGTTTGGACAGGATATCTTGTCTGCATCTTGTACTATGGATACCCACTAAGAAGATAACAACGTACAATGCATTAATTATTGAAATTGTCCCATTAATCAATTTTGAAACTGTCTCATTGCTATTTGTTTCTCAATAAAATAAAATATTTAAAACAAATAAATAAAGGTAAAAAGAAACTGTACAATGATTTGCCCACAGAGTCTGTTGATATCATTTTTACTGGTGGTCTTCCAGGGGTAGGGACCAGCATGCATGAGAGACCTCTCACTTATCCTGGTGAGAAGAGTCAATGCCTGATTCCCCTTTTATAGAGTATTTCAGAGAAGCCTGATGTTTAAGACATGCTATGGTTGATGATTTTTAATCTTGTATTTCAAATTAGCTAAATGGAGAGGATTTTACAATGTTCCCATGACAAACTATAAGTGCTGGAGGTGATGGATATGCCAGCTAACCTGGTCTTATCATCATATATTGTGTGTGCATATTGAAATTCTACATTGTATTCCAAAGATCTGTGCAAATATTTGTCAGTTAAAAATTTGAAATTAAAAGAAATTATGTTCTAATGAATCCCAAAGCACCATGACTTATAAAGAATGTTTGCATTACAGTGATCTTCCTTTACCATGTATGGTGATGTTGGTTTGGTTGCAGGGCTGACTTACCCAGTGGTGCTGGGGACTGTAGGGAGTCCCTGAAACCCTTGGTAGTCCTCTGCTTTTTCCCCTGGGCCTTTTCTGCATGTGGCCCTATGGACAGGCTGTGTAAAAATGTATTCTGGGCTGAGTGATTAGAATCTTCTTGAAGTGTGGTCTTAAATTGCCTGCTTCTTTCTTTTGGTAACCATGGCCTCCACACTACTCATGGGTCTGCTGTGGGTATCAGGAGATGCTCCCTGAAGGCTGAGACCCTTTCACCTTGTGAAGGATGCTTTGCACTAGCTTGTGGTTTCAGCTCCTCTCCTCAATACTTGTCTGTGCAGCTTGTGGGCGGCAAAATGCAATTGTGAGCAACACAAAAATGATTTTCACTCTAAGAATAGGCTGACAGAGCAGCTCAGCACACAGTGCATGGTGCTCCTTTCGACCTTTTCATTATTCGGTAATTGAACCAGCAGACATTTAATTCTTTCCTCTGGAGTCTTCATTAAATTGCTCAGAAAAGATAAAATTGCAGCAAGAAAGAAAAATGTACAAATTTAACTACCATAGCCTGTCCCTAGATCCTTCTTCACACACCAGGCTTCTGGGCTTTAAGTAAACAGAATATTTTCAAATTACATTGAATTCAATTTCAGCTGCACTTAGTGGCTGTCTGATTTAGCAAGGGTTGGTCCTCAGTAGGCAAGACAATGAGAATGATTCCTTGTCTGGAGGGCATGCATGTTGAGTCATTTTTTGAAGTGGTCATGAACTTACTGAGGGCCAGCCCATGCTGTCACCCTGGGCCCATCTGACATTTCTGGGTCAGGAATCAGAGGTTAGACCCACCCAAAGAACAGGGCAGAACTAAAGTTCTCTCAGGGTATCCACAGTGTGAACCTGCCCACCTCAGTCTCGCAGCTATTCTCTCACGTTTTTGTTCTGTTCTTAGAATATGGAGCAAAAAGCTCAGTCTTCCATATCACACAGACAAAATGGAAAAGAAAAGCAAGAGGCAACTTTACATATGTACATAGCCAAGGAGGGGAGCGTTTCTTAATTTAATGTTGTACTCAGATATATGTCATATTTCTCTATCTTGGTATTACTTAGGTCTGATAGGATGATGGTCTATGAGAATGAGTAGTCATGAAGAGATTATATATTATCATCAATTTAAACTTGCCACAAAATTAAACAGCATTCAGATTTAACATTGTGCAAAAAGTATTACTGTCCTTAAATGATTCCAGTTTAATGTACAGTTTTTATATACCAATGTTGACTTTTAAGAAATCAGACCAAATATTTCTAGATCATGGCTTGGTAGAAGTAAAGACAGAATTAGAAATAATGTGACAAACTGTCTCCGCAGAGCTACTGGATTTATAATTTTAGTTTTATCCAATATGGCAACCATTAGATGCATTTGGCTATGTAACCTTAAGTATAAGTTAATTAACAATAAGATTTTAATTCTGTAGTCACACTAGTATTTCTCTTGCTCAGTAGTGGCTAGTGTAGCTACCATACTGGACATCACAGATGCAGAACAGCTTTCCATTACCACAAAAGGTCTGTTGGGCAGCACTAATGGGAGATTGGTGGGGCCAGACTTCACCTGTCTGGAGTGCAGTAGCCAAGTTAAAGGCTATGTTCACTGTGATGTATTGGCAGCCAAGGCTACCTTGGACTGGCTTGGTTTTTGTTGGAACACACTCCCCAACACCTGTTGACATGATTATTGTTTGTCCTCCCTTATTCATATCTAGGATCTCTCATAGAACTGGCTCCCTAAAAGAACAAATTGTGTTGCAGAGGTTTCTATGCAGGAAGTTTATTGGGGAGGGCTGTCAGGAATCTCTATTTTTGAGCAGTGAAGAAAGCTACACAGTATTAGGAAAGGAAGGAGGTTAGCTGTGATGTGACTATCCTAAAGGCTTTACCAACTCTGTAGAGTTTCTGAGATGGGGTACCCCTTCCTAGCAGAGTCTTATTGAGACAAGGGCCTTCATAGTCTGCATTTTTAAAATGTCTATATTCTTAGGAAAAGGTATAACCTTAGGTAAGCTGGCTCTCTTAGACATTAGGCAGTTTCTAGCACATAATTTAAATCAGGGCCTTCATTTACCAGCATAGACAGCAGCTTGGGAAAAAAAAAAAATGTGTTGGTCCTAAAGGAAGGATCTGTGTGTTTTGCTACAAAATGTACTATGAAATCAAGATACAAGATCCTGACTTTTGGCTACAGGCAGGAATCAGATGGGAGATAAAGATGACAGTAAATCAAAGGACAGGATTTAAATTATGGAGCAAGTGGCTGATAATAAAAGCTTAAGGGAAAGCCCCAGGACAATATGAGTCATTTCATAGTGAACAAAATTTTCTATTTTTATTTTTGAAGACTAAAAATAGCAATAGAAAAATAAACTATTAGAAATGATACAATATTATACTAAACAAAGTAATAGGAATTCAACAATGTTGCTGTATTACAGGATGCTATCTTCAACTTAGTTGTTCAGATTAGCAGATATAAACATGTAAGATTCATTTAAAGAAACAAAGCAAAGCAATAACAAAGAAGTTTTAAGAAATTCAAAAGAGGAAAAAAAAATAATAAAAAGAAAAAAAGTAATTATTAACTGCTCCTTTCAAAAGACCAGCAGAAGTCTACAATACAGCAGTGGGTAAAAACTTTCATCTGAGTACAGCACCTGACCTGATGGCCTCCGGGTTGTCCTAAGCCTTGCTGGGACACACAGCATGTACACGACACAACCTTTTTTGTTCTTTTCTTAGAATATGGTGCAGAAAGCTAAGTCTTCCATATCACATAAACAAAATGGAAAAGAAAAGCAAGAAGCAACTTTACATATGTATATAGCCAAGGAGGGGAGCATTTCTTAATTTAATGTTGTACACACCTTTGGCGAATTATAATCCAGTTGGTTTGTGAACACAAAATAGTGAGGCCAAACCCAGCTGTATGGCAGATTTAAGAAGCACAGTGACAATGTGAAGAACAATTCTTCCAGTACAGGCTGGCTAGGTAAGATTTTAAAGGAGAGGTATAATTTGATTTGGAAGTGGAATGATGTAAAAAATGGAATCTTTATTTTTTTATTTTTACTTATTACTATCAACAATGTGATTTTTAAAAATCTTTTGAATGCCTTTCCATGGCATTCTCTACCTTAAATGAGTCAAAGATGTCTTTAGAAAGACATTAAAGGGGAATAATTGGAAGAGTACTTCTAATTTTTTTATATACTAGAGATTAAACCCATGACTCTCCATATGCTAGGCAGGTACTTTTCTTCTAAACTACATATCCAACTCCTTAAGTTTTTAAAAAATTTTGAACAGCATAAAAAGCATACAATTTGAAGTTGTACCATATTAATTTAGCCTTATTTCAACTCTTTGAGTTGGTGCTTTTCTCCAATTTTTTCATGTCTTCATTGCTAACTTCTATTTCTTCCTCACTCTCCCACAGACACCAAATGCCTGAGTCACAAAATTCCATCCAGCTTGTCAACACTTTTTATTTTTGCACTGACAATGAAGTTTAAAGGTGGCAATAAAGAGTCTGTTAAGGAAACAATAATAAGCATTTGGCATAGCTGAAATTTGGAATTTAGGAAAGAAATCCACATCTCTACCTCATCAAATCAAGAAAGATTTTGAGAGGCACTTGGAGGAGAGAATAACATCAGTTTATTACAGATAAGGTGGAACCTCAAAGTTACATCAGAAGATGGACTATGTTTTGTGGGGACAATCCCATGCTAGTTACTGTCGGAAACAGAAACTAATGGCCCCTTGGAGGTAAGAGGTGAATTAGGAAGCTCAGCTTCCTCTTGGAGTCCTTTCTGCTCATGTTTGCTTGCCCTTCTGCTATTGTCTATGAGATAACTCAGCACAAAAGCCCTCACCAGACACTGTGTCTATGTCCTTGCATTTCACAGTCTATAGAATTGTGGGTCAAGCACACTTCCTATAAATTAGTCAGTCTATGGTATTCTGTTATAACAATAGAGAATGGATTCAAACAATGTAGCAGGCAACAATATGAAAGATTGTCCAGCCTCTTCATTTCACTCAACACCCACTTGCCAGCTTACTGTGACTTTTGTGGTTATATTGAGCCCATTTGTTTAATCCAGAGTCATTTCTCCACTTCCGGATCCTTAGTTATATCTGAAGAGTTCCTTTGCCATGTGAACAGCATGGTCACAGTTTTCAGGGACCAGGATGTTATATCCTTGGAAGGCCATTCTTTTGCTTACCACACTTACCTGATTGTTTTCACCACATTTGGTTTCACCTATAAATTCATAGATTAAAAACAGTCCCTCAGGGATGGGGATTTAGTTCAATGGTACAGAGCCTGCCTTGCAAATGTGAGGTCCTGAGTTCAATTCCCAGTACCACACACACAAAAAAAAGAAACAAGAACAAAACAGTCCCTCATGAAGTTGTTATGAAAATTCAGTAATAAAGTCAACATAAAATTAGCACAGTGCCTGACATTCTGTAGCTATTATTATTATTATTGCCATCCTGGTTGTCATCAGCTTCATTATATGACTATATCTCATCCCTGTCACTGTAAATCAACAAAACAGATTCAGTGGATCACCAGCCAAAAGATAAAAACAGGGCACACTTTTTCAAGAGCATGTTGTCTCAGCTGCATTTTGAAATTCCTTTTGTGATTCCTTTTTGCAACCAAAACATTATGAGTTGCTTAAACTATACCTGATTCCCACATCTTCTCAAAACTTTTTCAGACTTGGCAGAACAGTGTAAACAGCAGCTCTCTGATATCCAGTCCTCAGGAACAATTTATAGCTGTTGTTAAGCACTTTACCCACTTGTTCTTCTGTTGCTGAAATCCTCATATGTTCCAGTATTGGCAAACATTCAGAGGGAACACAAACTTGCCAGGAGCAATGAAGTAGCTCTAAAAGAGGACAGAATCTCCTAAAGGAGTTTTAAGACTGAAATTTCTGGGTCCTATTCCAAGTGTCTGGTTCAGTAAGTATGGGGGGTGACTTGAGAATTTGCATTTATAATACATTCTAGTTCTGATGCTTCTGATTAGGGGACTGTACTTTGAGAACAACTGCAATTATGTAACACTGGAGCTGAAACAATCCCTGAATGTGATTTGCCATGATAATTTAGAAAGATGCATGCTGTAGGGATGGATTAGAGAAGGAAAGAAGCTTTAAGATAGCAGTTATGCTTGCTGCTATTGTTATTTTTCTACATCAAACAGGGTGTCATATGTGTTATGATCCACTGTACATCCTTGCAGATATGATAACACTGATTGTCTGGGGTAATAATCATTTCTACAGTCTAGTACCAAAATACTAGATACTGGGCCAAATAGCAACTTCTCATCCCTAATAATGTGGGAAGATACAATTTGGGACAGACTCAAAGACCGATGGCTGCTATACCTCGAAGACATCTTTGAAGCATAGCCAGTTCCTAAGGAAGCCTCAGTACTAGTGATAAAGCTACCTGTGATAAGAAATTAAAAACCATTAACACAGAAAATATTTTCTTTTTAAAATGGAAAATGACAAGACCCAGATGATGAAAACCCAGACCTCCAACATACAGAGGGAAACTCCTGGGAATAACCAGCAGAGGAAATCAGAAGCCATCTGCTTGAATTTTCTGGAACAAAAATTTCACAAACTCATATGTTTCTGATATACCAATATATAAGCTCAAGATATACCATGTACATACAAATTCCCTTTGAGAAATATTATCATTGTGTATATCTAAAATGTACCAATAAAATGAATGTTTTAAAAAGAACAGCATCAGTGAGCCTACCTCACTCAAGCCTCTAAACTTACAGTTTTTGTTTTTTGAGGAATCTGTACACTAAACTGAGACCCCTCTGATCTGTTTGGGAGCTTCTGGTTCAACTCACTCAACTTCTAAGTCAACTTTTGTTTGAAGAAGGGTCTGGAGACCAAATATATCTATTCACTTGAGGTCTAGTTCTTCAGTTTACCAGGACTCTAAAGTAGTCCAAGAGAGGTGTACAAACCCACACTGGCCTTTCCTCTTCCTATAGTCTGAATGTCTTCCAAAATTTGTATGTTGAAATTTAATTCTGAATGTGAAGGTAGTAATAGTTAGGGAGCACATTTTGGGTAATGCTTGAGCCCTGAGGCCACACCTCACAAAAGGGTCAGAGGGAACTGGCTTTGGTCTTTGCCATTTGCCCTTTGCCTCTCTGACATATGAGTGCAAGTAATAAAATGGATAATGAAGATATAGAAAAAATGAGATCAGAGATAATGTCTTTGATTTAAAAAAAAAGAAATTATAGGCCAGGGACGTAGCTCAGCAGTCTAAGCATATGCCTGGCAAGTACAAGGACCTACGTTGGATCCCTAGTACCACATGCCATGTCAGCCTTGTGCCATGCGAGCCACTGAAACTGGATGTGGTGGCACACATGTGTAATCCCAGCTCTGGAGAGGCTGAGACAAAAGGATCACTATGAATCTGAGCTGCATAGCATGACCCTGTACCAAATAGATAGATAGATAGATAGATAGATAGATAGATAGATAGATCTTAAATATATAATCACAATGAAAGACTTAGGGAATCTAGACTGGAGACTTAAAAAATACTGAACACCTAAGAAGATGATGGAACCAGGAATACTTAACATTGGAAAGAAATGGACTCCATGAAATAGATTCAAACAAGTATTCAGGAGATAAACATTTTTATTATTGAGAAACAAATAGCAATGAGACAGTTTCAAAACTGATTAGTAGGACGGTTTCAATAATTTATACATTACATACTGTTGTCTTCATAGTGGTTACTCATAGTAAGGGACGCAAAGATGATATCATGTCCAAACACTATTAGTACAAATCTTTCTTCTCATTGAATTAAGAGAAAGTAGGTGTATATCTATCCTAACTATTTTGTATATACAGATAAAAAATGGTCGTTCATTTGTAGCCCCCTTTTTTGTTCAGTTTTGTCAGAGATGGGTATTCCATTGTCATTTAAATATTGTAGGTGCATGAATTCAGCAAAATAATCCAATATAGTCCAGTAGTACATAATAGTAGTGGTTTATCTATAGGACTGGCAATTTCCAAAGTGGTTGACTTGAGCCTTTTACAGCTCAGCATATTAATATGGCTTTACTTTTTATACCTTGTCTTTATACTTTTCGGCTGGCTGATTGAGACTAAGATAAAGCAAGACCTATATAACAAGAAATGTAACTTTTGTATCTGACAAAGTCAGAAAAATCCCCTCAAGATTTATCCTGAAACCCTGTACTGCAGTGTGTAGATCCTTTGTCAGTGTCAGCCATGTGGCTGAGTCACAGACATTGCTCGACCAATTTGCTCTCTATGAAAGACTGAGAGAATGTTTTCTCTCCATGTGACTCTCCTTAGGCACACTCTACATCATCGATCACTTTCCTCTGTGGCCCCATAATCTCCTTGATTGGTAAATTTGGGACACAATTGATTTACAGGATGTTACAGTGTAGGTGGAGATAAACATTTTGTTGAAAGTATACACTGTAGAATGAATGCTAAGGTGATGACAGAATATCAGATCTAGAAAAAAGGGTTGCAATTAGCAATCATGGAAAGAAAGATTTTAAAATAGCAATGGACCATAAAAAAATCAATTCAACAGTTGCAATATAAGTCAAAGATCAACAAGGTAAGATTGATCAGAATCAATAAGAAATCAGGAGACAGAACAAATAACATTAATAAAACTGGTTCTCAAACACAAAACAAGAATTTGACATATAATTAAGTGAAGCATGTAAACCTCCAAATAACAACGACCAAAATATATGTTAACAAGTCATATAATTCTCAAGATTGCAGGAATTCAGCACAAGACCAGACGATTAAAAGCTATTAGAAAAAAAAACACACAAATCATGAATAAAAAAACTTTGTCACAATCACAGCAGACCTCTTAGCATAAACCTTTACGTCAAGATTAAAACTAGACCTGCATCTCTCACTGTGCACTAAATTAGTATTGAAATCAGTCAATAATCAAACAATTAAAACAAGAGCTGTAAATCTACTTGAAGACAGAATATATAGAACTCTTGAACATATAATCATACGCAAAACTTTATTAATAAAATCCTTCTCACAATGGAAATAATACAAAGAATCAATAAATGGTATATCATCTTATTAAAGACCATTTGCACAGCAAAAGAAACCACCAACCAAGTAAGGAGAAAACCCTCAGAGAGAGAAAATATTTTTGACAGCTGTTCTTCAGCTAAAGGACTGACATCTAGAATATATAAAGAACTGTAAACAAAATCAGACCTCCTCCTGCTTCAAGGTTGTATATGGTGAGATTTTTGGACTTATGTGTAAACATAAGAAGTATATAATTCTTTATGCCTATCTTTGAAATATATTCTAATTTTTAAATGTTTTTTATTATATTCTGTAGGGACTTAAAGTTCAACATATCAATACTTGAAGAAAAATACCTGTTCCATATTATGCCTAAGATGTTTGATAGGCAGACAGATAGTGAGGTTAAGCTTAACAGCCTAAGTTGTATGGTAATAACAATAAACTTGTTTTCTGGATGGATAAAAACCTAAGTTTGCAGACCACAATTAGATGAAAAGGAGGGCTTCAAGGAGAGCCAACATTTTGGCCCGAGCCTTCCAAGGTCAATTAAGACTCAGGACATATGAGAACTTGTACTGTAACATCATGTAACTCAGCAGTGTCCCAAATTTTCTGATCAAGGAGATTATGGGGCCAAAGAGGAAAGTGATCGATGATGTAGAGTGTGCCTAAGGAGAGTCACATGGAGAGAAAACATTCTCTCGGGCTTTCACAGAGGGCACATTGGCCAAGCAGTGGCCATGACTCATCCACATGGCTGACACTGACAAACAATCTGAGGTACAGGATCTCAGGATAAATCCTGAGGGGATTTCACTGACCTTATCAGACCCAAAAGTTACAACTCTTGTTGCATAGGTCCTACTTTACTTTGGTCTTAACCACCCAGCAGAAAAGTATAAAAATGAAATATAAGAAGTAAAGCCATGCTGTTATGTTGAGCTATAGGGGACTCAGGTCAATAATTTCTGACATAACCAGTGAAGTGGAAGACCCAATACTATTATGGACTACTGAACTCTTTTAGATTATTTTGCTGAGTTAACACACTTATAATATTCAAATAACGGAACTTAACAAAAAAAGGGTATACAGATGAATGTCTATTTTGTATCTGTGTATTCAAAATGGTTAGTATAGATATATAGTTACATTCTCTTAATGAATAGAGTGATTTGTTCTAATGGTGTTTGTAGATAGGATATCATGTCTGCATTTTGTACAGCAATTAACCACTGGGAGGAATGTATGCAATGTGTTAATTATTGAAACTGTCCTACCAATTTGATTTGAAACTGTCTCATTGCTATTTGTTTATCAATAAAATTATGGGAAAAAATAAAAATACAAATTAACTAGCAGCTGGACATCATAGATGGACACTGTAAGATCAAGCATCCCATTACATGGCTGTACTGTTAGCCTTGACTGATAAAAGCAAAGATTACCTGCACAGTCTGGACTTTCTATCCAACAAGCATACCCTGCTTGACTTGTTTCAAGGACTTTCTGCTCAGTAATAAAGAATATGTGGTACTACCCAATAACAATTCATCACACTTTTGAACTTTTATATCTCCCACTTGCAAAATCTATGTAAATGTAGACGAATATGGACTCTGGGCTTATGCTTTTCAGTGATACCCTATTGGCCACCAGGATGTGTAATAAAGTTTGTTGATTTTGAAAAAAAAATCAGACCTCCAAATTTAAGAGTCAATACAAAAATGGGTTCTGAACTAAAGGAGTACTTCTCAGATAAAGAAGTATAAATGGCAAATAAATATATGAAAAAACATTTAACATCATTGATGTAATGGTTGATACATTGTGTGAACCTTTGAAGTTTAAAAGTTTAATTCAGCAGGGGGCCAGGGACCTTACTTTGTAAACATCCTGAGCTTGTGGAAAAGGACAGTACCAAGATATTGTGAGTGTCTCACCCATGGAGGTGGGGGTGGCAGTAGCCTGCTTACAACATAAGGGATGAACAGAAGCTTGATTTCCCCCCTTTTGGCTCTTGTTGCTTTTATTGTCCTCCACTGCCTTGAGCTCTTACCCTCACCACACCACCCTGCCTTGGAACAAGCTGATTGTGGACTGAAACCTCCATAAACTGTGAGCTAAATAAACCTTTCCTTCCTTAATTTTAGGTGTTGAGTATTTTATCTCAGCAACAAGAGACAAGTAACTAAATGATTGGACATTTAAGAATTGCAAATTAAAACAACTCTGAGAGGTCTTTTCACCCAGAAAGAGTGACCAATTGCAAGTGTGGAGAGCATATAAGGAAATAGGAGCATTTTTCTGGTGGTGGGAGTGTAGACTGGTACAACCACTGGGGAACTTGGTGTGATGCCTCAAAGAACGAAAACTGGAAGTTTCATTTAGCTCAGCTATTCCCCTTCTTGGTATCTTCCTGAAAGAATTTAAAGCATCATACCATAGTGATATATACACACCCATGTTCACAGCAGCACAAGTTGTATTAGCTAAATCTCAAAAACAGCCCAAATGCTCATGAACAGATGAACAGATAAAGAAGATGTGGTGGTTTTATACAATGGAATTCATTTTTGCAAAAGAAGGACAAATCTGAGGCATTCATAGATAAGTAGATGCATCTAGAGATCATACTCTTAAGTGAAATAAATCAGACATACACATTTACATAGCACAATGTTTCTCTATTCTGAGAAACTGAAAGTGTAAATAAGGACCAAAACATGCAACAGATATTGGGAATATGGAAAAAAATGTTCAAATGGTAAGGGAAACAAGGGAGCAGGGAGCAGGGAAAGAAGGCAGAGAATAGAAAAAAAAAAATCTGGAGAGAAAGCCTTTGTAAATAAGGAGAACGAGGAAAAAAAGATGAATCATGATATACCATATACATACAAATTTCCTGTGAGAAATGTTATCACTGTGTATATCTAAAAATGTACCAATAAAATGAATTTTTTAAAAAGAACAGCATCAGTGAGCCCACCTCACCCAAACCTCTAAACTTACAGGTTTTGTTTTTTGAGGAATCTCCACACAAAACTGAGACCCCTCTGATCTGTTTGGGGACTTCTGTATCAACTCACTCAACTTCTAAGTCAACTTTTGTTTGAAGAAGGGTCTGGAGACCAAATATATTTATTGACTTGAGATCTGGTCCTTTAGTTTACCAGGGGACCTTAAGTAGTCCAAGAGAGGTGTACAAACCCATACTGGCCTTTACTCTTCCTAGAGACCAAATATCTTCCAAAATTCATATGTTGAAATTTTATCCTGAGTATGATGGTACTAATAGGTAGGGAGCACATTTTGGGTAATGATTGAGTCCTGAGACCACACCTTACAAAAGGGTCAGAGGGGACTGGCTTTAGTGTCTGCTATTTGTCTTTGCTCCTCTGACATATGAGGCACAGCGTCCACTCCCTCTTGCTTATTCTGTCCTGTCTGCCCTTGAAAGAGAATTAGATAGCGTGATCTATGAAGTATGGTCTTGTACCAGACTTAGTACCTCCCAATACCTGGGTCTTGGACTTGTAAACCTTGAGAACTATGAGAGATAAATCTCTATTCTTTACAAACTCTCCAGCCTGAGAATATTTTATTGTGGCAGCTGAAATATATAGTCAGCTCTGTTAGAGTGTCTGTCATCTTTGTGCTTAAAACTTAAAGTACCCCTTTAGCTCAGTTGGCAATTTCTGAAATCTTCTTTCATTAAGCCAAAGCCTCTACTCTCAACCCTGGCCTTGTCTTTTAAAATCCTCTCTGTATGCATCTGCTTCTAGAAATCCTTACTGGCGTTGCTGCTGTATAGCCTTATGTAAGGACCCGTTTGATTCTGGGTGTTAGGGGAAGAAAGCAGCAGCCTGTTCGCAGAAAATGCTTGTTTTGATCAAAGGCATTTTTCTACGTGTTTTGGGAAGAAGTCGGTGCACTCTGTCATTTAAATACACTGGGTAGAGAAGGCACCCTCTTAGTTCTCAGAGGGAACGAAACCAAAAAGCAGTCAGGTGGCTGATGACTAACTGTTTTAAGGTGCAGCAGAACACCTTCACCGTGGTAGTGCATTTACTGCACACATTCCGGCTTTACCTTTCCGGTCGGGGAGCTCAACAGGTTCAGTGTGTGGGAGGCACCGCAAAAACAAAACACACAACATCAGTGAGTTTGGCGGCGTGAGACTCTTCAGCACCAGACCAACACCTGAAGAGCAAAATCACCCGAATCAACAGGTTGGCGTCTCTGCACAATGCCAAGTAATCACTTTGACTCCTTATTTCCCACAGAATTGATGAATCCTCTGCTACTCTGGGTTGATGGTTTTGCCGTCCTGTAGCCTCAGATTGGTGTTCAATCTTACACTTTCATCTACTGTAGCCGAGGAAATGATAACTGGTTTTGCCACCTGGGTTACGTTTTAATGATCTGAAAGACCACAAGGAGCCAGCATTTCTTTTGTGCAGTTTCTCATTCAACAACCTAATAGCTATCTGAAGAGAGCTTTCTTGAAAAGGAAAAAAAAAAAAATCTGCTCCTCTCAGGCAGAAGCAATAATACTGCGTGATTCTCTGATTAAACTATCACGCTGAGCAGATTTCTGGGCATCTGACCTGCTAGAAGCCGACTTACTGCTGCGGTTTCTTGATATTTGCTCTGTTTCTTTTCTGCCAACAAGCTGTGAAATGACAGATGAATGTCCATAAACTTTAGGGAGAATGGTGAGTAAAGTGATGAAGAAAATGCTGGGGACCAGCCACCTCCGGCAGCATGGTGGAAAGGGAAGCAAGTTTCTCTTTAGAGCAGCCCTTGTGCACACGGACTTGCGTTGATGCGGAAGCCAAAGCTGCAGGGCTGTGACCCCGCACCAAAGCGGAACACCCGTGCTGAGAGGCAGGCCTGCGTAAAGGTGCCAGCATAAGAAGTGAAAGCAGGAAAATCTTTTCTCTCCAACCTCATTCTGTTTAAAAATATAATTTTTTAAAACTTCAAACTTCTATATTTTACAATTAAGAGCAATTTTCTAAGAGTTATAGTGGCCGACACTTAAGGCAGTGAACTGTTAGTGCCTGTGTACATGCGTCCACAAGGTTTTACTTGTGTAGCATATTTAGGAGACATTGAAAGATATTCTGACAATATATACTTACTCAGTGGTTTACAGTATCTTGGGAATGCTATGTGGAATACTGTATTCACATTTTACGAACATTGGAAATATACCCCAAATTTAAAATGATGAGACGTCACTGTATGCCAACAAATAGTTAGAAATTTACAGACTGAAAAGAAGCAAGAAGGCAGAAATGTAGGGCCAGTAGAAGTGGAAAATGGCACAGCTTTTGCAAACAGTTGAGCAGTTTCTCATCAAGTAAAACATACACTTCCTCCTAACCCAGCAATTCCACTCATCGGTCTTTCTTTAGCAGGAAGGGAAATAGATGTCCACGCTAAAATGTTATCCCAAAACCAAGAGATCGCACAACTGTTTCTCATAAATGAAAGGGTAAGCTGATCATGGTATATCCAAAAAGTGGACTGTCAGTAAGTATGAATGAATTCTATGTGTATGTGATAGCATGAAGGAATCGTTAATCAATTTTAGTGACCAGGGAAAGAAGCCACACAAAAGAACATATACTGCGTGAATGTTTTCCTAAAAAAATTAAAGTAGACAAAACTAACCTGTTGTGACTGAAATAGATCATGGGCCAACGACATAGCTCAGCGGAATAAGTGCCTGCTTTGGCAAGGGCAGGGACCAGGGTTTGAACCCAAGTCCTGCCACCAGGGTGTGCTGAGACAGTGATTGAGATTGGGCGTGGTGGCGCATGCCTGTAATCCCAGTGCTTGGAAGGCTGAAAACAGGAGAATCACTATGAGTCCAATCTATGTAGTGACACCCTGCAGACCCTGTCCTAAATACAAAAACAAAGAAAACTACTAAAACAGATCAGTGGTTGTGTGGAGCTGGGGTTGGTGGAGGGGCTGAAATGAAGTAGGATTGGTTGTGGAGAAGCAAGAAGGAAACTTGAGGATGATAGATAGTCTCTGTGTCTTGATTATATAGAGATTTTCTATATTTTGATTATATAGAATACAGAGGTTACATTGATATATATATATACACATATATATTCAATGAAGATAATTTTTATAAAAAATTATCAACATTATACTCAACATTATATATCCAACATTATACTCAAAGTATTTATACAATAACACAAAAAAGAAATTACAAAGGGGAGACAGATACAAAATATTTTAATCTATATTTTTTATAAGCAGCACACAAAACCTATAGTTACATGATTTAAAATCCTGATTTAATGTTTAGTGATTATGTAATTTGAAAATTCCATTGCATGTGCATCCTAAGTTTGGTTCCACAGTTGGTTATGGAAACCGTTGTAGCTAGAAGCAAACACTGTGATAAGTAAATCAAATGGAATAAAACTGAAATCTGTGAAGCAGAAACAGTCATCCTTCTCAGCTTCCAACCTGCCCATCATTCTGGGAAGCATTTGGAATTCAGCTGATACACTTCCCTCTATCCTGGTGTCCATTAGAAGATCTTACAAATAAATATGACATTGTTCCATTTTTCCATTTTTAAGAAATGGGCTTAAATTTTTAAAAATTGTTTTGGAAGACTTTTGAACAGATTATAAACCTGTATTGCCAATTTTGTAAAATATTTGCAATTTTCAGCAAGAAAACCGTGTAACAATGAAGTAACCTGAAGGACCACTTTCAAAAAAAATTTTTTTCAATATCATGAGTTTTGTGGATAATTAGTTCCTCTCTCGTGCATTGCTAAATTAACTTGAATGGGAAAATTAAGTTTAACATTTGCAAAAGTAACTTCCTGAGTACAACAGTTCTGACAGTTAATTGCCGTTATGGACAATTTCAGCAAATTGTGACTCTTGTCTTTAACAAGAAAACTCCATGGATATCTTCTAAGTCCTTTGTCCTGAAGTAACTAGTACAGGCTCACTGCTAAAAAGATTTGGCGCTATCACCAGGTACAAAGTACTAAGAAGAGGCTACTGTGTGCTGTAGCTCTTTCGTATTCCTTCATAGTTAATTCTTGGTAAGGTTTTTGTTTCTAGGAGTGTAACCTTTTCACGTTGGTTGTTGAATTTGTTGTTGTACAGTTTCTTATAGTACTCTCTTAAGAATTTTATTTCAGTAGAATTGCTAGTGATATTCCCACTTCCTGATTTGGTAGTTCAGGTCCTCTTACTTTTATTAGTCAGAGTAGCAAAAAATCTGTAAATTTTGTTGCTCTTTGTTATGGTTTGTTTCTAGTTGTCCCCCCAAAGCCTCAAGCAGTCAGGGGCAGGACTTCTGGCCTTTGTGATTAATTCATGATCCACTGGGATCATGGGTGTGAGTGCTGCTGGGATGATGGGCGCGAGTGCTGCTGGGATGATGGGCGCGAGTGCTGCTGGGATGATGGG
>NW_004524663.1:8523380-8564595 GCF_000260255.1 Octodon degus | reverse complement strand
GAGTGCTGCTGGGATGATGGGCGCGAGTGCTGCTGGGATGATGGGCGCGAGTGCTGCTGGGATGATGGGTGTGAGTGCCACATCCAGCCTGGGCAGAGCCTGAAAGTAACATTGAGGGAGCAGCCTTGCTCTCTGTTGCCATTCTTGCTGCTACTCCTCGCTTTGCTCTCTTGCTTTTTGCTGCCCAAAGGTTGCTCTCCGCCATGTGCCACTCTGCCTTGCAGCCAGCTGAGTATGGACTGAAACCTCCAGTAACCGTGAACTAAGTAAGCCTTTCCATCCTTCATTTTGAGTGTCTGGTATTTGTCCAGGCAATTAGAGAGGAGTAACTGAGATACCCTTTCAAAGGACAAATTTTTATTCCTTTTTAAAGTTGTTTTTCTATTTTGTGCATATTATTTCCTTCTACTAGAATATTATTTTCTTCACTCGAATTCTCCCTGTTCATTGTCATTAAATTAGGTTGTCATCTTTCTTGTGCTTTAATGTAAGCATTTATAGTTACAAAGTTACCCTTAGTAATGTTTTCTAACTATCTTCTCAGTATGTATATTTGGTATATAGTGGCTCTTGTTTCATTTTTAATTGCTTCTTATTTCTTATTTGATTCATTGGTTGCTTAAGGGTGTATTAAATTATTTGAGTTTGAGAAGGTTTTCTATGTTTCATCTGTTACTGATTTCTAAGCTTGTTCCATTGTATTTGGAGAAGATATTTTATGTTATATGTCTCTTTTTAAATGTATTTTAATTACTTTGTTATCTAACATATGGTGTTTCCTGAAGAGTGATTCATGTGTACTTGAGAATAGTGTATATTTTGTTTTTGAATATTGTGTACATGTCGAATAGGTTGAGTGTGTTGTTTTTGCAAATTCCTCTAATAGCTTATCTCTGCTTGGTTGTCCTACTCATGAAGAGCAGGATTTTAAAGTCTTCAATGACTAGTATAGAGATGTTTATCTCTCTCTTCAATTTTGTCAGTTTTTGCTTGTGATATTTTATTGGTACGTAAATGTCTATAGTTGTCACATTTTTAGGTGGTTGAATCTTGATTAATATATTCCATCCTTCATTTTTTATAACGTGCTTTTAACTTAAAACGTACTTCATCTGATATTATTATGACCACTGGTCCATGATCCCCTCTCCTTACAAATCGCATGGGAGAGCTTGCCATCTTTTCCTATTCAACCTATTGTGTCTTTGGTTCTAAAATCAGTCTCTTGAACACAGCATATAGTTGGGTCATGTCCTCTGAAAGAAAGTCCATTCTTCCAATCACTTTTACTTGGGAGTATATTTGCATTTAAAATCATTGCTGATCAGAAGGAGTTTCTGTTGGTGTACCTTAGAACTTTACCTCATTTTCTGGATTACCAATTCTTTTAAACTTAGTTGATTTTTTTTGTAACAAATTCTTTAAATTCTATTTTCATTTCACGGCTATGTATTCTACAGCTATTATTTTTGTGGTTACCATGGGGATTACATTTAACATCCTAAAGTTAAAACAATCTCATTTGAATTTATACTAAATTAAATGATATAGTAAAACTGCTTTTTTGCAATTCTGTTCCCACACCTTTCAGTAACTGATGTCATAAATTTATATTCTTGTTACATTAATTAGCTTGATTGTGGCACTCATTCCATATGCATATGTATATTAAATCATCACACTGTACAACTTAAATAATTACTGTTTTCATTTGTCAATCATATCTCAATAAGGCTGGGGAGAAATAACATCCTTGTACATTGTGTGCCCCCAAATGCAAGCTAATTGTTTTTAAAAAATTTCCTTAGTCTCTTAAATTTTGTAGAAAACAAAATGTGGAGTCACAAGTCATATTCACAGTACTAAATTTTAGAACTGTCTGAATATATATGTCTACTGACTCTTTCTTATAACTTTGAATTACTATCTACTGCCTTTTTGTTTCAGACTCCCTGAATCTCTTTTGGATTTCTTGTAGATGCATCGGAAGTGAATTAGTGCAGGGTTTGCTTATCTATAAATGTCTTCATTTCTCTCTGCCTTTTAGAGGATAGTTTTTCTGGATATAAGATTCTTGGTTGGTGGTATTTTTTTCCCCCTCCTTTTAGTGCATTGAATATACTAGCCAAACCTCTGGCCTCCAGAATTTCTCATGAAAATGTTACTTACAACCTTGTTGAGGAGCCTTTGTAGATAAAGAGTTGCTTCCCTTTCGCTGGTTTCTATACTCTTTATCTCTCAACTATTTGATTGTAATACATCTCCATGTGGGTCCCTTTTTTGGTTCATTCTGATAGGATCTTGTTGAATTTCTTGAATGTTCATGTCTCGCATCAAATTTGAGGCTTGTTCAACATTATTTCTCCAGGTAATCTGCCCTCCCTTTTCTACCTCCCTTTTTCCTCTGGAATTTTCCACAGTACACATGTTCTGCTTGGTGGTTCTCTATACATCTAATAGACTTTGTTCATTTTTCTTTAACATTTTTATATGCCTTTAACTCGATAGTTTCAATTTTTCTATTTTAAAGTTCATTGATTCTCCTCTGAAGCCTCTGCAATGTTTAAAATTTCAATTCCAATTGTAATTATGAGCTTTATAATTTCTTTTGGTGTTTAAATCCTTTATCTTTTTACTTGTATTTCTATTTATTATTATATTTATCCATGTCTTTGTTATGTTTTTGGGCTTCTTTAAGACAGTTGTTCTAAAATCTCTGTTTTATATGATTGCTTTTGATTTCTCAGCAAGTTTCTGTTGATTTATTTTTCTCTTGTGAATAGGACATATTTCCCTATGGTTTTGTTGCCTTATGATTTTGCTGTTTAAGACTGCACATTTGAAATAAATAGTGTGGTAATTATGGAAATCAGATTCTCCCTCTTCTCTTGAGTTTTGTGTTTTACAATTTTTGTTTGTTTTGTGTTTCATTGTTTTCAGCTATTTCCATATCAAGGATCTGCCTAAAGTGAAGCTTAAGGTCTTCCTAAACAGGAACTAATTTGAGTATCTTAATATTTACTATCTATCTATATCCCAAAAGGGGAGAAAAAGAGGAATGAAAGAGAGTGGTGAAAGAATAGGTTAATAGGCTCTTGAAATGCCCTGGAAGGTTCACAAGGGTGGAGAGGATATGTCCCATGTTGTATGTCACATCCCAACCTCTGTGTATTGTATCTCTGTAGCAGAAGCAATGGTGGTTATAACACAGAACCCTGATACTTGGAGGACAGGGTCGCTTTTGTCCACCGTTGGTTTTGAAGTCACATACAAGATTCTTTAGGACATTCGCACGGCTGCCTACAGCAAGGCTAGGGGCCAGAATGAGTAGGGCCAATACTGCTAGAACAAGAGTTGAAACAGACCACAATTTGCCATCCAAACCTTCCCTCAGCTGTCACAACCTTCTTCAATAGACTCCAGGACTCAAAATAGTTCCACAATACAGAGTCTGCCTGTGCACCTGCAGTGTAGGTGGAAACTTTGGATTTCTGGTGATTTGCACTCCATCACTTTCCTAGAATTTCTGTACATATGAAGTCAATGCCATTTCATAGTCCCATATGGCCTTCTACTTGAAATGAGTTTTCTCTAATAACATGAGGCAGGAAGTGAATTTCACATGTGGAGCTCTCTCTAAATCTGTTCTTTACATGAATTTCTAAAAACTTCACTTTATATCATTGTTTCACTATAAGTATTAGTCCCATGAAGCATTGACTTTTTAGAAAATTGTGGGATCATTTCCCACCACACTGTTCCTTTAAGCTGACTCACAGAAGAGCAGCCGTGGTATGCGTTATTGGAATACAATCTAGAACGCAGCATAGCTTGTTAGGAACATGTGTATTGGCTGCAAATGTGTGTAGAAAACTTGCCACGTAGCATTGTTTTCCCTAATTGGTCCCTAAAATTATCAATAATGTTTTCTCTATATCATCAGTAATATTTGCTGAGAAACTTTTTCACCACATTGTTTGCTTGTACCGTTTCCACCAATTGTACCACAGCAGGGAGGTTGGGTATTTATCACTGACCTCTAACTTTTATTAGTATGTAAGAAACTACAAAAGTGGCTTA
Organism: Octodon degus; assembly: GCF_000260255.1. Lineage (NCBI taxonomy): Eukaryota > Metazoa > Chordata > Mammalia > Rodentia > Octodontidae > Octodon > Octodon degus. Next base: position 8,560,515 of record NW_004524663.1, on the reverse strand, counting down.
TAAAGTTTGGATAAACTTTAGGAAGAACTAGCATAAGTAATATGTAACTTAAGTTTTTAGTAATATATAACTTTAAGCATTGCTTTTAATAATGATTAAAATTTCTCTTCATATTTCAAGTGATAAGGTATTTAAAAGTTTTGCAAATTCTAGGGCTGGTGAGATAGCTCAGCAGACTAAGCACCTGCTTTGGCAATCTCAGGGACCTGGGTTCGATCCCCCGTCCCAGACCACACCAGCCCCACCCCTGGGGCACACTGAGCTGGTGACACACTCCTGTAATCCCAGTGCTGGGAAGGCTGAAAACAGGAGGATCACTACGACTCTAAGCTGCATAGTGAGACACTATACCAAATACAAATATGGAATTTTTTTGCAAATTCTGACTTTTTAAATTGCTTAATATATTCCCTTAAGTTAAAGGTTGTTAAGGATATTTGGTTGAATATTTGAAGAAAAAATAAATTCTAAATAAGGTTTGTGGTAATTTTCAATTTTTCAGATGTATTCTTGTGGACGTTAGCTATCATTACTTTTAAAATGAAAATATGCTTAAAATCTAGTTATCAGTGTTAGCTCTTCAAGTATTCTTATGATGTTTTTGACTTTGTGGCACAACTATGAAAGTATGGCTTGGGTATCCTAGACCTCAAGAAAGGATAGATAGGATGCTATGTATGAAGAAGATGGTGGCAAGAACTCGATTTGCTTCTCCCTCCCTCCATCTAGGCTTCCAGGCCTGTTTCTGGCAATGGGATTCAGTGTGACTAAGTCCTCCATATGTGTAGGCGTTGCAACCACACATTCAACTAATCACACATCAAAAATATTTTTAAAATAGAGTGCATAAAAATAGTATAAGTAAAATAGACTAAAATAATTACATAGCTCTTTCATTTACTTACAGTAATCTAGGGATGACAAAGCCTATGCAAGGACTGCCTAGGTTAAATGCAAACATTACACCTTTTTCTGTTAGGGATTTGAACTACTGCACATACTAATATTTCAAAAGGGACTTGAACCAGTCTTCACGGTGCGTTACCAGGGATTGAACTCAGGACCCTGCGCTTGCCAGGCAAGCTCTTATTCTGCTAAGCAATCTCCCTGGCCCCTGAAGGATGACTTATAGAGATTGAGAATCTAGGATCTAAAATCTGGGTCTGAGAACAAGGCTGGCTTTTTCTTAGTATAATTTCACAAAAGCTACTGAAACTCTCTGTACTCTGGTTTTCTGAGTTGTATAATGAAGACATTAACACTGCTTTTTTTTTTTTTTTTTTTATTTTAGGGAAAGGTCTATAGGGTGTTCAGGATCTCCCTACTAGATCGGACTCATAGTGATCTGTTTGTTTACAGCCTCCAAAGAGCTGGGATTACAGACATGCGCCATCACGCCCTGTCTCAGTTGAAGCCCTGGCCCCTGCACCTGCTTGCAGGTGCTTTAATCTGCTGAGGTATTTGGCTGGCCCAACACTGCATCTTATAATTGACTTCTTTCTCCATATATGACACATGAAATCCAGTAAACTTCACTTGCAAAGTATGTCTAAAATCTAGCTACTTACTATGCTTACTTTTTCTTTCTTTCTCTTTTTTTAATTTTTGGCAGAACTGGGGATTGAACTCATGCCTTTGTGCTTGCCAGGCAAGTGCTTCTTCTACTGAGCTATCTCCTGGCCCCACTTATTATGTTTTCTACCACTCCAATCTGAGTGAGGCCTTCTCTTAACTGAAACACAAGAGTAGCCTCCAAATCTAGCTTCATCCTTTATATTTTGTTTTCCACTGCACAGTGAAACAATTTATAGTTTACATTTATGGCAATCTCTGTCAAATAAACACACGATGTGCCCTGACCCATCTTATTCATCAGTCTGGTGCTGTGCTGCTTCTGGCTCTTCCTCAAAGTCAAATGACCATGAAGGAGAAATGTTTTGAATCTGTCAGGACACTGAGGCAGCCATGAAAGCACAACTTAAGATACTCATAAAGGAAGACTTCCAGAACTGCTTCAGGAACTAACAAGAACATGAGATATGTTCAAAACAAGGCAGAGTTTTGGGAGGAGGCTTAGTGTCAATGTGTCTTTTACTGTAAAAAAATTTTTTGTTTAAATACTATATTTTTCACTTATTTTTAAATTCCCTTTTTATTAGTGTATATTTGCAACACATAATAAATACATTCATTTTGGAGAATTGGTGTATATTACATCTTGATCCATTTTACTTCCCTTTCCTTTCCTCTCTTTACCTATACATCCCCTTCCCATCTGCACATACTCCTATCCTTCTCTTTCCTATCATCTATTTTTTTTATTTTGCTCTTTATATGATTTATGCTTTGAGTTTTCCATATAAGGAAAGCCATGTGACATTTAATGTTCTGTGACTTATTTCACTTCATACTCTGGACTCAAGATCCATCAATGCATTTTCTGACCAATCACTCAAATTTATCCTTCTTTATGGCTGAGCAAACTCCCTTATCTCTGTATATCGCATTTCCTCAATCCATTCATCTGTCAATGAGCATCTAAGCCACTTCCAAGACTTACCTGTTATGAGCATGTGCTGCTAGAAGCATGGGTTTGCATAAATCACTGTAATGTGCTGTTTTAAACTCTTTTAGGAAGAGATATCCAGAAGCAGCATAGCAGGGTCAAATGGAATCTCTATTTTGAGGACTCTCCATACTGATTGCCATACTGCTTGCTCTAGCGTACTTGCCCCCTCCCCAGATTCAGAACCCCCTCCCCCCAACACACACACACACCAATGTTTGTTGCTGTTTGAGTTTTGACGATAGCATTTTTTTCTGAGGTAAGATGAAATACAGAGATAAGGGAGTTTGCTCAGCCATAAAGAAGGATAAATTTGAGTGATTGGTCAGAAAATGCATTGATGGATCTTGAGTCCAGAGTATGAAGTAAAATAAGTCACAGAACATTAAATGTCACATGGCTTTCCTTATATGGAAAACTCAAAGCATAAATCATATAAAGAGCAAAATAAAAAAAAATAGATGATAGGAAAGAGAAGGATAGGAGTATGTGCAGATGGGAAGGGGATGTATAGGTAAAATGTATGGTAAAGGTTTTTTTAATTTACATTTCTCTAATGGCCAAAGTTGCTGAAACTTTTATGATTATTATTTATGTAATTTGTGAAAATAGCCCATTCATTTTGATTGTTCATTTATGACTGGGTGTTTTATTTTGAGGTCTAGTTTTGGGGATTCTCCATATAACCTAGATATTAGTCCTCTGAGGATAGTCTGATAAAACTTTTTCTTCTCATTGTGTAAGTTATCTCTTCACTTTGCTGGTTGTTTTCTTTGCAAAAAGTTTTTAATTAGAGTCCTGTTTGTTGATTGTTAGTGTTATTTCTTGTGCAACTGGGGTTCTGTTTAGGAAATATTTGCATATGCCTGTGTCTTCAAAAATTTTACCTATTTTATATTTCAGGAGATTCAATGTTTCTGTTTTTATATCTACATTTTAATCCATTTTTTTTTTTTTTGTGGTACCGCAGATTAAACTCAGAACCTTGCACTTGCCAGGCAAACACTTATTCTACTCTATTCTATCTCCCTATCCCTATTTTATCTATTCTATCTCTAGATAGAATACCTCTATATACTCTATTCTATCTCCCCAGAGTGAGAGATGGATCTAAATTAATTCTTCTGCATGGGACTAACCCAGTTTTTAAAGACTTTTCTCAGTACCATTCATTAAGCTATCTTAATCCCCACACTTGGGAGGCTGAGGCAAGAGGATCATTGTGAGTTTGAAGCCAGCCTTATCTACAAAATGAGTCAAGACCAGCCTGAACTGCATAGTGAGACCCTGTCTCAAAAGACAAAGAGGATACATTTTCTGTAGTATATATTTTTGATCCCTTTGTTGAAGATCATACAGCAAAGGGGATTTGGTTGCTTATACAACCTCAGTTATGTTCAATATGTTCATGTTTGTGCCAATGCTGTGTTGTATTCATAATACTAGCTTTTAATATAAATTGAAATCCATGATTGTGATGCCTCCTGCTTTGTATTGACCAGGATTGCTTTTGTTCTTCTGGGTATCTTCTGATTCAGTGTGAATTTTATAATTTTTTTCTATGTTTGCAAGAATTCTAATGATATCTTGTTTGGGATATATATATATATATATATATATATATCTTTTTTAATGTGGGATAATGTCATTTTGACAATGTCAATTCTGTCTTTCCTAGAACAGAGAATGGTTTTCTGATATCATCTTAAATCTTTTTTCTCAGAGTTTTATAGTTTCATTATAGTCTTTCACTTCCTTTGTTGGTTAATTGCTTGTATTTAATTTGTTTAAGCTGTTGTGAATGGGATAGTTTTTCTAATTTTTTTTTAGTGCATTCACTATTCATTTGCAGGAATGCTACTGATTTTATGTATATTGATTTTGTGTCCTGCTACTTTGCTGAATTTGGTTTTTTGGTAGCAGGGAATGTTTGCTGGAGTGCTTTAGTTTTCCCATGTATAGGATCACGTCATATACGAATACAGACAGCTTAAGTTCTTCCTTTCTTATCTCTATCCCTTTGATTTCTTTCACTTGTCTGATTGCTCTGGCTAATATTTTGATGACTAAAATGAACAGGAGTCATTAGAGTGGATAACCTTGTCTTTCCTGATTTTAGAAGACATCTGTTTTTCCCCATGCTATATGGTGTTTGTGGTAGGTTTTTCATAAATATCTTTTATCAGTTTGAAATGGTGTTATACAATTTCTTTATCAAGTTTTGTTATTATTGTTGTTTTTGTTATTATTATTATTATTATTATTATTATTAGTAGTAGTAGTAGTAGTAGTAGCAGTAGTAGTAGAAGTAGTAGTAGTAGTAGGTGTTGGATTTCACCAAAGATTTTTTCTGCCTCTATAGATGTCCTTGCTTTTGTTTATGTGGTACAATCCATTTATTGATTTGAATATATTAAACCATCCTTGCATTCCTGGAATGAAGATGATTTGGTCATGACCTACAATCTTTTTAACAATATGTTTTGTTCTGTTTCTCAGTATCTTATTGAGGATTTTTCCATCTATATTCATTAAGGAGAATCGCCTATAATTTATTTATTTTTTGTGTAAGTCTTTGTCTGATTTTGCTACCATGGAAATGTTATAAGAACAAGTTTGACAATTCTACTTCCCTTTAAATTTACAGAAAAGTTTGAGGAATAATAACATTAGGTCTTCCTTGAAATTCTGACATAATTTGTGGTGAAGCCATCAGATCCTGGGCTTTTTTATTTTATTTTTATTTATTTATTTATTTATTTATTTTTTGGCAGAACCGGGGATTGAACTCAGGCCCTTGCTCTTGCCAGGGAAGCGCTTATTTCACTGAGCCATCTCCCTGGCCCCATTGGTAGGATTTTAATTACTGCTTCAATTTCTTTACCTATTGTTCATTTATTTAGAGTTTTGGTTCAGTTTTAATAATTCATGTGTCTTGGAATAATTCATGTGTTCTTAAAGAACCATCTCTCCTAGGTTCTTTAATTTATTGGAATATGAGTTTTCAAAATATTTTCTTATAATCTTCTGGATTCCAGTGACGTCCACTGTAATTTCAACTTTTTACTTATAATTGTATTTTTTTCTCTTCTTTTGGGAGGTTTGGCTAAGGATTTTTTCTGTCCTGTTTATCCTTTCAGACTAATTTTGCCAAATATAGAAATCTGGGTTGACTATTGTTTTCTTTTAGGGCATGAAAACTTTCATTTGAAGATCTCCTGCCCTTACATTTTGTGCTGAGAAATCCACTGTTGTTCTGATGGATCTTATTTTAGCATTTACTTGTTTTTCTCCCACAACTATCAATGTTCACTTCTTTGATGAATTCCTAAAATTTGGATTGTGCTGGGTCATGAAGAGGTTCTTTCATGGTCTTGGCTATTTGAGATTTTATGTCTCTTATACTTGAGTATAAGATTTGGAAAACTTTTTGCCATTATTTTAAGGAATAAATTTTTTAAATCTTTTGAGTCTTTTTCTGATTTTTCCTTTATGATATTTCAATTGTTTATTATTTCTTTAATATTCAATTCAATTATTTTTAAGTCATCTAGAAGCTGTTGGATTCAGCTTGAATGGTGTTTTGTTGTTTTTAGGTTACTGAATTTATGAACTGCTCCATCTACTGTAATTGTGCTGAAGATTAAATATTAGTTAGGGTAGACAAACTGTCACTACTATGGAGATCTCCACAGCTAGATTCTGTTTCCCTGTGAGGTGTGGTTGCTTATGTTTTTGTTTTGTTTTTCCATTCATATCCCTGTTCAGCCTACTCAGCATAGTATTTGAGTATCTCCTTAGTGTTACACCCTTTTCTGGCAGCCACTTCCCAGCACTTCTCACACAGCAGAAAACAATCTGCAGTAATGTGGATGATTCAAAGACAAATCACACATTTACATACAGTAAAATCCAGTTAAAAACAACAACTCTGCCACTATCTTATTTTAATTAGCAATTGTGTTATTAAAAATAGCAAATAAATCTGCAACAATAAGAGTCAAAGACAAAGTAGATATTGATATGCTATAAGGACTAACAAAAGCTGCAACTACATGACCCTGCTAATAGAAAAGAGATCTACAATAATAATGATACAGTCACAAAGACAAACCAAATTCTGACATACAGTAAATACCATGTAAAAGCTACAATTATATCACACTAACAATAGAAGAGAATTCAGCAATAATAGTGGAGCTAACTAAATAGCCAAAGAACAATAAGGCTTAATAGTAACAATAATAAAAATGAAAGAGGTGAGGGGGGAGAAAAATGATAGGATTAAAACTTGAAGAAGAAAAGACAAGTGGAAAAGAAGGAGAGGAGAGAAATATGATATTAAAAAAATCCAACTGTTACGGTCTGTAGCTAACTGTCTCCCTAAAGCCTCATAGACTGTAGGTGGGTTTTGGGCTGTGGCTGGATCATGGCTGTGTGATACTGAACTAAGGCTCTGGTAATAGATTGATTCACTGATTTATTTAGTGTAGCTCTGTATGTGACTGAGTGGGTTTATAAAAAAATTAAAATCTTATTTATTCATTTATTTATTTGGTACACGGTCTCATTACGCAGCTCAAACTCACAGTGATCCTCCTGTCTCAGCTTCCCCAGTGCTGGGATCACAGGCAAGAGCCACCATATCCACCAGCATGCATGCAGTGCGAGGGATTGAACCCCAGTCTCTGCACTTGCCAGGCAAGCACTTAGACTGTGGAACTGTTTCCCTAGTCCCCCTGAATGGGTTTAATGCATAAGCTTCACCCAGGGTATGGTGGCACCAACAAATAGACTCGTAGCCTAGGTGGAATAAAGAGGGACAGGATTGCTTGCTGTTTCCTCTTGACTATTCTGCCTGGACTGTTCTCCTGTGTGATGTCCCTCTACTGTGTCATCCTGCCTTGAAGTCAGCTGACTCTGGTCTGAAGCCTCTACAGACTCGGAACCAAAATAAACCTTTCCTCTAATTTGTGGGTGTTTAGTATTTTGTCCCAGCCACAAAAGAGTAACCAAGATGCCTATGAAAGAGTAAGAGAAAGTTAAAAGAATCAGGTAAAAGTAACAGAAAAACATAAGAAAAAGAAATGAAAAAGAGAATAAAGAAAGAGCAAAAGAAATGAAGTGAAACAAAAATCATGCAAAGAAATGAGTCCAAAGAATTCTCACATGTTTGGAGAGTGGTTTCTTTACAGGACTAGTAGTTGTGGAATCTACCAGCTATGAGGAAGGACCAGAGAATAACAATTAAGGCCTATTGAATTTCCATGCCCATGTTTTGCTGTATGAATGCTGAATGCTGCCACCCTTTGCCACTGGCTGGGTCAGTTAATGGAGTGGTATCTGCCTCAGGGCTGTATTCACTCCAGTGATTCAGTGTGTTGTGTCCTTCTGTGCACCCCAAGCACTGCTATCTCAAACTAGCTTTCTGGTCTGTTGGTTTGTGAGGTGGCCCCCTTACTCCAGAGGCCTCTATTTTCATTCATCGCAGGATGTGGCAACCATCCACACCCAGGAGTACCCCACATCACTTTGGCATACTGGGAAAGCAAAAGGACTACTGAACTCTGTGCTGCAGAAAGGGGGCCAAAGCAGTGTGCTGGACCTAATTGTTTTCTGACACAGTCCTCTCGGATAAGTACACATAATTAGCTTAGCTTCTTATCACAAAGTGTAGGATGAAGTGGCCATCACAGTCTAAAGTTGCTACTAAACTCTTAGAGAAGGTCAGTGACCAGGATGGCCCCTCTCCACAGTTGTCTGTTGTGGCCATCTCCCACCCAGGTGCTGCAGTAGAGTGACCTCAGAATCCCTGAAGTATGTGATTGCTCTGGGACCTCTGCTTCCCAGAGTAGCTCTGGCTTTAACCAACAACCTCCTTCCCCAAATAGCTCCAGATTCCATCACTCCCAAATATGGTGGGTGCTGCAGTGAATTTCTCCTTCAACTCTAGCCTGTCATAAGAAAGGAATCACTTTGAGAACAAAACCCCACACCGTATTTGTAGCTTGGGATAACCCTAGCCTTTTCTTGAGACTAGTGCCCCTGGTCCTTCGTGTATTCCTGGTATTGCCAGCCCTCTCCAGACTTACCTTGTGTTTCACAAGGTAGGTCTCCCTCTGCAGGTGCCAGAATTAGCATTCCAGACTATTTCTTTCTTGTCCCTGAATTATCTTTAGTTTCTGTAGTTTGACTGTAATTTCATGTATGCCCTCCAGCTCACAGTTTATTCTTGGTATTCTTTCTCTGCACTACGATACTGTTTTCCAGGATTCTCAATTTCAGGTCCCTATGATTTACTGCTGTCCTTTGCCATCTTTAGTGCTCTCATTGTTTTATAAAAAATTTGATAAGTATAAGTGAGAGCCTTATGCCTCCCTTCTGGAATTTTCCAGTGTGGCCTCCTTCCACAATGCATAACATCCAGGAACCTTGCTATGGCTCAGAGTCCATTCTTACTTGGCTTCCAGTTCCCCATGCTTTCCTTCCTCACAATTCTCCAGACTTTCTGACCTAATTGCTCTCCTCTAAAGCCAGTATATCTCATATTTCTACTTCATGATCCTTACAGTTGTAGCCTTTTACTGGAAGTCTCCCCCAGGGAGTGAGAGGCCTGATACTCAATCCACTGACTGTTCTTCAGATGGCAACTTGAAAGGTCTTCCTTAACCACTCTTGCTAAGTAAGCCCTTCCATGGAATCATTTCATTTTCCTTTCTCCTGCTTTATTTTTATTAATGGCATTTTCCATACCTAACATATTTCAAATCAATAGAATGCTTGTCTGTTTTACTACTAGCTCAGGAGTTCTAGAAAAACTTGGAGAGTTTGGGTTTGCTAGAGACTGCCTGGTGTAATATAAATAAGAACTGTAGAACTTGAAATGAGACAGCTTATGCTGCTTTTGAAATTTTGCTTAACATAAGCTAAGTCAGTCAAGATAGGCTAAATTCTGACACAGTAACAAAGTAGGCTTAGTTTTGGCCCTGTACATATCCATAGCTTATTTTATTGACTAAATCAAATCATGCATTTGAGTTTGATTTGAATGGGAAAACGAGTATGATTTTACCAGATAGGAAAAATGGAGTATTTATGGAGCACAAGAAAACAGTTTGGTTTCTTCATATTAAAAAAATGAACCTAATTTTGTAAAATTCTATTGCTCAGGCTTTAAGTTGTAAATTGCAGAACAATAACTCATTTGGCTTAAGGAAAAAACAAAAGAACATACTGGAACACAGAACCAGGCAATTCAGAGGAGTGGCTGGCACTTCAAAGGGGGTGTTCTCTCATTCTGTTTTCCTTTCCTTTTTTCCTCCTTCTCCATCTCCCCTACTTCACTGTAGCTCTGTTTCCTTCCCATTCTGTTCAACTCATGCTACAAGGACACTCACAATTCTTGAAGACCCATTTTCAGATCTGTGATGCAGAAAATAAGTGATCATCTCATCCAGGTCTGCAGTGAGAATGTTCTGCAAGAAGATTCTGATTAACCTGTCTGCCAGCACTTTCAGGTATTACTGTCAGTGAGATGAAATATAACATCCCAGACCTGCCTGGGTCCTGTACTGTACCCACTTCACTGACTAGGGCTGGGGAAGGTGGCTGTAATTGGCAGTGTTGCTAGTGTCACATGATCTTAATAGGGGAGGGAGAACTTGCCAGTTTCCCTGAAGAAGAAAAGATACTGCATAGAAGAACTTGACAAAGAGATAGGATGTGTACCTACCTTACTCTAAATAAGATAAAGCATGTGAAAGCCTTTTGTAAACTGTAAAGCATTGTCCAAATGCTAATTGCTGTTATTATTCCTTTGAAGCTGAATAAAAAGCTACACAATTTACCTGGGTAAATTAATGCTAGCAGCACGCCACTATTGTTCCACACACTTAGTTAGGTGAAAGTAAAGTTGCAATAAATAGGCAGGAGGTTACCAGCAAATTGGGTAAGGTAATGATGAAAACTGTTCAGTATTGAAGCTAAAAGTGGCATTTATTACTTAGGCATGAGGATATATCTGAATGATAACAACTATACAGGTATAATGTGAAAAAATCTGCAATATGTGTTTTCTGAGTATTGTTATGTCCCTGGCTTGATGCTGAGGAATATTCTAAAAAAATAAGATGAAGTTCCTCTCTTGGAGAAGTGTTTCTCTCCAACCAGTTCCCAGTAGCTCCATCTATGCAGATTATGTCAAGAAAGGATCAGGACAAATTGACTGAATTTTTCACTTTTCTTCCTGATGGCTTGACAGCCTATTTTTCATACTTACTGAATGATGTTTAATTTAATTCATGTGCTTGAGGCAGCATGCTCTGCATTTCAGCTGTGCACAGTTTGTTTGAAAGGGCTTTCGCGGCAAGGCCAAAGGCAGGAAGCACGCTGCTGTGATACCTTGATGAATGGGCCCCTTGGGAAAGAAGTGCCTTTATAATGAAGTCACAAAAGAAATCTTCATAAATCCTTGGAAGCCCGGTGGCTTGCATGTGTGAGTGCAACCAAACTGATCCTGCTGAAGGTAAACAAGATCAATACCAGGCAGATTTTTTATAAATCCGACTGCTGTGTCTCTAGGTACCATTCTCATAGCTATCTCTCCATACACAGCCACACAAGTGTGCACACAGACACGCACACATACATGTGCATGCATGCACACAGACATGCTGCATCCATCCCTCTGTGACCTCTGCGCCTGCTTCCTGCTCCTGGCGCCTCCTGCTTTCCCCATAAAAATGAGTAGGAGAAATAATTGCCATTTTCCCTGGTTGATTGATCATCTGGGTTATCCTTGTGTTAATGAATTTGACCTTTGCAATCATCATTGCTGTTTTAGGCCTTGAACTCTAGCTGGTGGGTGACTGCTTCAGAGAAAGAGAGTTAGAATTGGGGTGGTAGGGATGATGTGGAAGCAGAAAATCCCGCTGTGACAACGTCCTAACTGTGAGACTAAGCCCATCTGTTTAGCGAGAGCAGGGCCTCCTCTGGTAGGGCATCCATCTCAGTGTCAGTCTCCATTTCCCAGAGCCTTAATTATCAGGGGGACCTGTCCCAAAATTGCCATCTGGAGCAGCTGTGTGTCTCCATCTTTGTTTCACTCCAGGAAACTAGAAGCTGCCTCTGTAGAGTGAGAAATCAATAATAAACACTTCCCTTTTCCTTTTCTCTTTTTTTTTTCCTGTTTTTTCTTCTCTTTTCCTCTCTTCTCTTTCCTCACCCCTTGATTAGTTTATTAGGGCTGTCAAAACAAAGTGTGACAGACCTGGGAAGATAGCTCAGTAAAATAAGTGCTTGCCTGGCAAGCACAGAATCCTGAGTTCAATTTCGACTACTGAAAAAATAAAAAAAGTGCCACAGACCCAGGGGCTTGAAACAGAAATTTACTTTTTTATAGTTCTGGAGGCTGGATGTCCCAGTTCCTCAGGGACCTCTCTCATTGGCTTAGAGATGACTGGCTTCTCCCTGTCTTCACCAGCTTTTTCTTCTGTGCCTGTTTGTGTCCTAATTTTTTTCTTCTCACGACAATACCAGCTATATGGACCCTTAATTTAACTTAGTTATGTCTTTAAAGGCCTATCTTCAAATACTATTGTATTCTAAGGAACTAGGACTTAGGAGTCCAACACATAAATTTGAGAGGCACACAACTGCACCCCTACCAACCTGCCTCCTCCCCCTTATCCTATTGGTCACCTGGACCCTTCATCACACTAACTGCCTAACCCATGGCAGGCTTGATTGATATAGGACCCTTGCTGCTACATGTAGTTTGTGGTTAAAAACAAACAAAGTTGGCAGGTTTAGCCAGGCATCATGGCTTACTCCTATAATTCTAGCTCTCTGGGAGGCTAAAGCAGAAAGATCACAAGTTTGAACCCAAACTGGGACTTAGCGAGACCCTATCTCAAAATAAAAAGGGGCTGGGGATGTAACTCAGTGCAAAGGGCCTGAATTCAGTCCCCAGTACTGAAGACCAAACCAAAAATGTTTGTAGGCTTCAGATAGTTCTCAGAAGCTAGTGCTGTGATGTAAGGGGTCAGAACTAAGAGAAACACTGGGGAATGACCATCAAAATGTCAGTGGGAGGCCAGTCTGGGCTAGCAGGGTTAGCAGGGTCTGGCCCATGGTTGCTATTTGTAGCATAACATCCTGAGCTACAACAAACATTAACCAGCCTTATGGCTTTATTCAGTGTCTAGACTTCCATTCCTTGCCTCACTGCCTCTGGTTCAATACCGTGGAACATTACACTCCTTGCTTCACTGCTCAAAGCCCTTTTTCCCATTGTTAACTTGCGAACCCCCACATATCCTTCCAGATTTTACGTACTTGTCGCTCTTGTGATAAAGCCTTCAGTTTAGCTGTTTAGAGCTCCAGCTGGATTCCTACATTCCATGAGAGCGAAGATCTATCTTTGCATTTTCTCAGCTTCCAAAGTTAAAAGTTCTTAGCAAATTCATTTTCAGTGAACATCAAGAATTAGGTAGATATCTTTGAACCTACTTTTTATGGAACAACCCTTCAGAAGTCTCTCCTATCCTGTCTCAGGCGCAAGGAACTTGTGTTGTGTTTAAGCAATGTGAGCAGTTTAGTGAGTCGATTAAAAACACAGACTTCACCACCAGACTACCTGCATTGAGACCTTAACTTTCTTTAGTTTTTCTGGACTGTTTGAGTTTGCTGGGCTAATTTAACAATGTCCCACAATCAGTAAAGCATAAAAGGGAAATTGGTGTAGTTCAGAAAGCTAGAAATCTAAGGGCCAGCCAAATAGCTTAGTGGATTAAAGTACCTGCAAGCAGGCTCAGGGGCCTGGGGTTCAGGCCTGCTGTTCCAGCCTTGCCCCTGGGGTGTGCTGAGATGGCAATTGAGACTGGGCATGGTGGCGCGTGCCTATAATCCCAGTTCTTGGGAGGCTATAAACAGGTGGATCACTATGAGTCTGATCTAGTAGTGAGACCCTGAACACCCTGTTGACCCTTCAAAAAAATAAAAAGAAGAAAAAGAAGGCTGGAAATCTGATGTTCAAGTGTGTGCAGAGGTGAATCCTTCAGAAGGATGTGGGAAGAATCTCTCACAGGCCTCTTTCCGAGGCCTGGCACTGCGCTGGATTCCTTGGCTTCTGCTGGGTCACCTCCATCCCTGCCTGCATCTCACACAGTGTTCTCTCTGTATGCATATCTTTCTCCAGATGTTTCTGTTTTATAAGGACATGAATCATATGAATTTGTTCTAGCATGCCTTGACTAATGATGTCTGCAGCAGTCCTGTTTCTAAATAAGATAATGGGAAGGCCTCAGAGCGCTTCAACATATGAATTTTGAGGGGACACAATTTAATCCAAATGACCTAGTTCCAGTTTTCATATTAGTAAAATGGAATAATAGTATAATGTACTTCACAAGATTGTTATTCAGTGAAATGAAGTGCTTTTCTGTACGTAAGGCACTTAAGAGGCCTCGGTGCTAATAAGCCCTGTATTGGCAGTAGATGATGTTTTTGGCAATGTATGTCTCCTTCAGCAAGTTATTGTTGTTAGGAACTGTGTTTGTTTATCATTACAGTAGTAAAGAATTACATAGACTGTGACATATAACAGAGCATTTTGTATCTAACTACCTCAAACTACTTCATGCCTGGTACCTATTCTTTAAATTGAATTGATTAAATATAAGGCAGAGTGATACTACATCTGAAATTGAAAGTCTGCCTGCACTTGTGAGATATTCTATTTGGTAGATTGTGCTTTAGCATGTCACTCACACCGTTGGGTCTAACAAGCCTCCCTGGAAAGGCATATACTGTCCCTTTCAGATCTCTCCCTCAGGTTCCCTGCTTTCTTTGAAAGGCTTAAGAAGTTGGTACTGCATATATGCTGTTATGGTTGACACACTGAGAGAACTTGAAAAGTTTGGAAGGTTAGCTAAGTGATTGGACAGCAGGTCAGGGTCCTTACTTTGTAAATATCCTGAGCCTGTGCAATCAGAGAGCACAGAGATGGTGTGGGCAGGTAGCAAAAGGGAGGAAAGAGGCTTGCTTTCCCCACCCCCTTTTTGCTCTTCCTGTCTTCTGCTGCCTCTCACTGTTGCCCCTGTGCCATGCTGCCCTGCCTTGGAGCCAGCTGATTATGGACTGAAAGCTCCACAAACGATGAGCTAAATAAACCAGAGTAACCAAGACATGAGAATGTTATACAGGGAACGTCTGCCCCAAGAGTCTTATATCAAGTTACTGGCAGAGTGGAATGCTGCTGTTCTGTGGTTCTACTCAGTTGTGATATTATCAGCACAAGGCAGAACAAGAAGGGAAGAGCAATGTGTTATTTCTTCCTTAGAGACCTCAGTGTGCCATCTGGCAATCTTTATATCTAGGTGCCAGATTGAGTAACATGCTTTGGATGGCTTTTTAAATGTATCCTCCAAGGGAGATATTGTTTTAACCTCTGCACTTCACACAACTCCCTAGCTGATGAAGATCTTTTCTGTCCTTTGTTTGAAAATGATGTGGAACACAGCCTGATGAAGCCTAATAAAACAGCATGAGAATTCCTCAACTGGCCTGAATAGCATCTAATGACAAAAAAGGTGTCGAATATTCTGCACAAAGCAAGAACAAGAAAATGATGTGTAATTGTTCAATTCAACATGTGTGTAAGGCATAGTCTGGTTCCTGACAGATACAGCAGCTCACGTGAGCCTCTTATTCTAACAGTAGTGGAGGTTGTGTCTGTGATGGAATGCAGCACAGGTGACATAAGTAAGCACCTGCATGGGGGAATATGCGTTGCGCTTCTAGCCTTGACTGTGTTGTCGATCACTTTTTCAAACCCGACAGTCATAACTTCTTTGCATCTCACTTGAATCTTCTCACTTCTGTACCACGAAGTTGTCGAACTATGATTATCTTTGAGGACCTATCTATATTCTTATTTCCTCCATCACATTTCATAAATCTATTGACTTTTAGTCTTTGCCAGACTAAAGAATTTTGCCCTTGTTTCTTGCAGCCCACCACAAAATGACTCCCTTGGAGCTCAGTGCTAATATCTATATATTCTAAATTACATTGTCTCAAGTTGGACTCAAGACTCTAGTGAGCCCCTGATCCTATTCTACAATGAGAATCATTTGAAATAAAAGACAAGTGGGAGGGGGTTCGACTCTTCTTAATTCTGAGAAATTAGCTCCACAGCTCAGGAAAGAAGTGTCTCCAGGTTTAAGTTTGAATAATGCTCATCATCCTTGTGCATGTGAGTGTCTTTGTTAAGTTTTAGAATGAAAGAGAAATTGAGAAAAGGAAATACGAAAAGATGGGGAAAAAATCCCTGGTTCACCTTTAACTCAGGGCTTCCTAATAAGACTGAGGTCATTGCTAACTGACAAGTAACAGATGAAAGACCCTCCAGACGTAAGTGAGCTGCTCACTTCTCAATCAGATCTTGTGTAAATGATTTGAGGCAGTGACAAGTTAGCTAAGGCACTAGCTGGCTGGCGATTAAATTGCATTTGGCAAACTCAACTGAGTTGATGGATGGGTGGTTTGGGATCATCTTGGAAGGAGGATACTTTGAAAGGGAGGAGTTATCTGGCCACTCTTCCCAGGTTCTAAGAGGACATTTCTCTGCAGCAGCAGGGAATGTGTATGTGGCAGAAATTCTAAAACCTCCACCCTTACCAAACAGTACCAGTAATGCCAGGAGGTAGCACAGAGAGGAGGGAAGAGCATACCCTAAGACTTAGATGCTCTGACCTGTAAACCTCTAGTAAATGTGTTTATTCAGACCTAGTCTCTTACTACATTCCCGTTGTCCCAATGTGTTTTTCATTCTATTAATTCTTTCTTTTTTGTTTGTTTGTTTGTTTTTGAGACAAGGTCCCATTGTGCAGTTTGGGATGGCCTTGTTCTCATTTTTGTAGCCCCCAAGCTGGTCCTCAACTCATAGCAATCCTCCTGTTTCAACCTCCCGAGTGTGGAGATTACACACCTGTGTCACCAGGCTATTAATTCTTGATTATATTTCTTCATAATGAAGTTTCATGAGAGTTATGATTTTTCTTTAGATCTGCCTTTGGTTGTCCTGTGTATTTGTATCCTTTCATAGCACTGCTTGTTTGACCTCTAAAGAAACATAATTTTTGAGCAGCTTCCTTAGACAAGGCACTCTTCTTTGTAAGGAGGACCTAGCAACAATAGAATTCTGAGTGCCTTAGCTGCATCCTTGTGGTGTACGTATTTTATCAGCTCTCCTTTGGAGAAGTGATTCAATGTATGGAGCTCTTCTCCCACCACAGCTCCATAGGATGGGCTGAGCGGGGGCTCTAGAGTTTCCAAGTCAGTGGCCATTTTTAAAGGCAGTGATGTGTTAAATAACGGAATTTCACTTTGGAAGAAAAACTCTTTGAGAAGATGAAACATTTGAGATTTAGTAATAAGCCATAGACCACCACGTTACTATAGCAGGAAAACACAAGTCCTCTAGGGCTCTATGGCTTTGCAGAATGGTCTCACTGCCTGAAGTGTCTTCCTCAGACTTCCTTTACAAGCATAGAAAAGCCTTGTATGTTAAAAGGCAGTGTTAATTCATGTTTCTGTTGTACTCAGCTGAACTAATAAATAAATGTTGGCTCTTGTCCAGCCCACTGAGGCTCTCAACTGATAGTCTTAACAGAACCACAGAGTTTGAGAACTCAGGCTAATCACTATACTTTTGCTCTACAACTAGGTCAGTCATGCCCTCTAAGGAGGACAAAAAGTGTAATGGTCTATGGCTTATTAGAGAGACCCAAGGTCTAAAATGCCGGTGCAGCTGGGGCTATAGCTCAGTGGTATAAGTGACTGCCTGGCAAGTGCAAGGTCCTGAGTTCCATCTCCAGTATAAATAAATAAATAAATAAATAAATAAAAAAAATGCTGGTGCTTTAGTCAGCAAATCCATGTTCTAAACATAAAGAAAATGAGGACTCAAAGATGTCTTTTATCGCTTTTAAAAGAAAACTTTTGGAAAGTACCTCCCAATACTTTGTATTTCTATCTAATAGGTTGGAACTACCCACTCAGGGGAGGTGAGGCAATGTAGTCATTTAGTTGGTTTATTATTACCTTCAGTTATGCAGACATTTTATTATGAAAATATGAGGCAAAATGGATGCTGAATTAGTGACCATCAGCAGCTGTACAAGGTATACACTGTTTTAAGCTCCCTCAAGAAAGAGTAGGAAAGGAGAATTGCTACTAGGTGGCCAGACCATCCACCTCTATCCACACGCCCAACTGCTGCTGGAAACTGACCACGAAAAGTCTGGCTTTCCCATAGATAAAATGATTAATAGCCAACATCTGACTGGTGCATAATTATGTGACATTCACTATGTCATTAAATTTCAGTACAATACATGAAATAGGTGCTAATATCATTCTTACTTAAATATAGGGGAACTAAGGCTGTGAGATTAACTAGTGCCTCAGTTACTTTTCTCTTGTTGCTGGGACAAAATACCTGACACCCAAAATTATGGAAAGAAATGTTTATTTAGCTCACAGTTAGTGGAGGTCTCAGTCCATATTTGGCTGGCTCCAATGTAGAGTGGCACATGGCAGAGGGCAGTCATTCATGGTGGCAAAAAACAGCAAAGAACAAAGGGAGGAGCATCAGTTGTGACAGCTAGCAAGCCTCTCTCCCTTCTTTGTACCGTATGCAGATTACCCATCCTAGGGTAGATATGGCACTCACACCCATAATCCCAGCCGTACTCACGCCCATAATCCCAGTATTGGGTCATGAATTAATCACAAACTCTAGAAGCCAACCCAGTGACTGCATGAGGCTTTCAAGGGGCAACCAGACACAAATATAACATACCACCCCTTCCCCCCTCAAACATTCAGTCACATCCCTTTATGCAAAAGACATTTAGTCCATCTCTAAGAGATGCTGAAGTCCTAACCGTTTAGGCATTACTGAGAAATCCAAGTCTCAAGTCTCCTCCAAGATCTAAGGCAAACTCTTAGCTGTGAACCCCTATTCAAATGAAAAGTTAAACACTTCCAATATTCAGTGACACAAGATAAGCATTACCACTTCAAAAGGTAAAAATGGGGGCCATCCAGATAGCTCAGTGGATTAAAGCACCTGTGTAGGAAGACACAGGGACTGGGATTGGATCTCCAATGTACCTTGATGGCCCTGCATCCAGAGTGCACTGAGATAGTGACTGATACTGGGCATGGTGGTGTGTGCCTGTAATCCCAGATCTTGGGAGGCTGAAAACAGGAGAATCACTATGAGTCTGATCTGTGTAGTGAGACACTGTACATTCTACAACCAGGAACACAAAGTGTTGGGATTAAAGCAAGTCCAAAATCCAGAAAGGAAAAGCAAACATTAAGTCCCATAGTTCCATGTGGAACATCAGAAGCAATCTGTGGCAAATTGTGAGCTCCATGTGGTTCTACCTCTATGACATTTTTGCCAGCTGTAGTTCTCATGGCTTCTCTCTTGGGCCTGCTGTGCTCCCTCCTTGCAGCTTTCCTCAGAAAATCCACGGTCCTGGATTTTCCAAACTTCTGGGTTTTCCACTGCATATTAGGCTTCTCACTCTCTGCTTCACACACTACCCTCTCAGGGGTGCACTGCTTGGCCTTCTAGGATGTCTGAAATCTAAGTGGAAGCCTTAACCTCAGAACTCCTGCATTCCACATGTGCCTAAACCAATACCATGTCAGTGATGCCAAGGTCTGCTGCCAGCTGGACCAATAGCCAGGCTTCCTTCTCTCTTGGCTGTAGGGGTTGAATGCTTGAATCACTGAGCACTCTGAACCTGATTCTGAGGAACAAATTCTCTATGCCACTGCCATTCTGAAACATGGCTCTCTGTGGCTTTCTCCTCAAAGCAAAGTCACTTTTTGCAGTTTTGAGGCTGCAAAGGGTGGAGACTTGTTTCCTATGATGCCCTCAAGCCTTCTTTTCTATTTCCCTGCTCCTTCTTGGAAATGGAGATCCTCTTAGTTCTATCTTTGCAGTCCACAGCTTTACTGGAACTTCCTTTCTGTCAAAATTTACAACATTTTAAATCACCCTTCTGGGTTTTTTGCTCTTGATTCTCAACATAAATCTGGCTAAAAGCCCCCAAAAGTAGCCATGCCACTACTTCAACATTCAACTGCCTGAAATTTCTTCTTCCAGATTAACCAGTCCTCCATGCTTAATCTCAGTCTCGGGCAAAGTGTCTGGACATAAGCAAAATGCAGACAAATTATTCACCAAGCCATACCACACACTGTTTGGAGTCCAACAATAAATGTAGTCCTTCTTCCAAGAAGAAACCTCCCCAGGCTGGTCTTTCTATCAGCCTTCCGTTCTGAGCTCTGACCAGAATCTTCCATACAGAACAGTTGAAGCCATTCCAGTGCTTCTCATTCAGGCAGCATCTCCAAACTTTTCCTATCTCTTCCCATAGCCATTCCCAAAGGCCCTTGAACCAAAGGTCACAATAATGACCCCATTCTCAGTACCAATTTTGTCACTGCCTGGGTTTTTTGCAAGGGTAACAATATAATATAGGACACATTTTATAAAATTATTTTATAAGGAATCACCCAGAATCATATATAAGTAGTACAGGAAATCTTTCCACACACACAAAAACACTAAAGGATCTAGCTGAGGGCCTAGGATCTGATCCCTCTGAAAACCTAGAGCTTATAGTAATTCCTCCCACAAGTCCAACTGGAGGGCTAGAGTCCACAAATCTCATGCAGTCCTGCTTCATGGATCTGTGCTGATAAGGCCCAAATGTCAGTGGTGGAAGCTAGAAAGTCTATGCCAATAGGATGAAGGATCTGTGCTTGCAAGCTGAGGAATCTGAACTGGAGCCAGAAGCAACTCTCAAAGTAAGCACCAGAGCTCCTCCAAAGGTACCACAGCCATCCTCAGCAACAGTGAGGTTCCAAGTTCCTCCAGCAATGAGGAAAGCTGAGTTCTCATCAGGAAAGACAATGCCACAAGCTTCTTGTTGAGGCTGAGCAGTGCAACATCTTCCCCTCTGGAGCAAACAAGTGATGCTTAAAATGAGGACCAGAGCTCCTCCAAAATGAACGATGCCATTCTTAGTGACAACACAGGTCCCAAGGTCCTCTTCTGAATAAGAACAACCAAAGGCATCAGGAAAACCAACATGACAAAATCACCTAGAAGAACATCCCAGGAGAACCAATGGCTTTCCACAGCTCCAACAGCTTCTCTAAACAGCTTCCCTAATATCCTCCATCTCAGTTACTCTTCTCTCATTGCTGGGACAAAATACCTAACACCCCAAATTAAGGAAGGAAGGGTTTATTTAGCTCACAGTTAGTGGATGTTTCTGTTCATACTTGGCTGGCTCCAAGGCAGAGCAGCACATGGAACAGAGCAGCCCTTCATGGTGGCAACAAAGAGCAAGAGTAAAGGGAGGGGCAGCAGCTGTGGTTTCTAGCAAGCCTCTTTTCCCTCCTTACTTTATAATGCAGATGACTCACCCAAGGGCTGAGGTGTAGCACTCACACCCACAATAATATATCACAAGCTCCAGAAGCCACCCCATGACTTCATGAAGCTGTTAGGGGAACAGCTAGATACAAATCATAACAGCCTCCCATCAACTTCTCCAGTTCTGCCTCTTATGCTGCTGGCGACAGTTCTCATGTGGGCCTCTCACACCCAGCACCATGTTAGTTCAATTCAGCTGGGTGTAGTAAGTTGACCACCAGGTAGAAATCTTCCACTACAATTAGCTTGGCCAAGAATACCAAGAAGTGGCAAAGCAGAGACTTGGCTTTAGGTCTTTAGAGGAGCAAGTACTTTCAGCTGCTATGTTGCACTATCTCTCTCTCTCTCTCTCTCTCTCTCTCTCTCTCTCTCTCTCTCACACACACACACACACACACACACACACACACACAGAAAAAGGCAGAAGTCATGAAGAGATCTATAAATGTGTATCAAAAATTTTTAAATGTGATATTAAAATACTAGAAAATAATTTTCAAAATATAAACTTAACAAATATAAATTCATGTGAAATATTTCATTTAACTCATTAATGGATGAACCAGTAAGACGTTGAACAGTTGAAAAGAAACTTAAAAACTACATCTATATGTATATGATAGACAGATTGATAGATAGATAGACAGAAAGACAAATGATAGATAATATGAAGAGGAATAGTGAAAGGAATAAACAAATACAAGGCTGATGCAGCAATAAGACAATAGCAATTGCATTTTACCAGACACAATTCTTTTCCATGTCATTTTCTTTTCTCAAAAAACAGGCTGTATGGAGCTCTCTCTCCTGCTGGGAAGGAAGGAAGAGAAGGAGAAGCAGCGAGTTCCAAGTGATGCTTCACGTTTATTTCTATCCTTAGGAGGTTGAATATCACGTAAAACCTCTCTGCCGCATAGCTTACCATGTGGCTTGTCTCCGGTGTGCTGTATTCTTGAGCCTGGAGCAGCTTCTTTGTGTGACTTGCCTCAGGCTCCTTGCTACTTCTAAGGACAAAAATTACTGGCATCATTGTCAGTTTTACTTACAGCATACAGTAACTGACAGGCTAAAGTTACCTAGAATTTTATGCCAAATAGGACATGTAGAAATATTTCCTTTATTTTAAAATCTAACATCTTTCATAGTTAAAACTTTATTTGGGACATATGTAAATTACTTTCTTAAACTCTCTTCCTTCATCCAGGTATAGCAGCCTTGAAGCAAACAAAAGGAATATCCTATAAATTCTTTTTATACACTTGTCCTCTATTTACCCGCCACCAGAGGACCCAGGGAGAATAAAGAGCCAAGAATGATGTTTTCACTTTGAACTGTGCAGTGTGTTGGAAATTTCCAAACTAAGATGGAAAATTGAGTTCCAGTGGCTGCCACTTCTCCTTTCATGAAGTAATTAGCAAATTCTTACAGGATTTTTGCAGTGTGCCAAGAACTCTGCTAGACAGGCAGGGGCAACATGGCCCCTGCTGTCAGGCTCTTTGAATAAGCAAAAGAAATTTTTACTTCCCAAGAATACCATGTAAAAAGATATTCTCTCTCTGTCTCTCTGTCTCTCTCTCTGTCTCTCTCTCTCTCTCTCTCTCTCTCTCTCTCTCTCTCTCTCTCTCAAATGTGAATTTTTCCTATAGATGTTACATATTTCTTAGGACTCACTTTATACATAAGGCTCCCTTTATAAATTGCTCAAAACATCCTTCTCAAGCCTAGATAGCTCATCTGTCTCCTTAATGTCCCCCTCCTCCAGTTGCCGAGCAGTTGGGAACATCATCAGAAGAAAAATATTGTGTATGAAAGTTGCCAGTCCCTTTGCTTTCCTGGCAGCTACTCTGTGGTTGGCAGCATTTTCCTCATAGAAGCTTCAAATCACTGCTTTTCATCACCTTTAGAGTTTCTGCAGTGATGAAGGGGGATATACTTGTTTAATACAGAGGAGATTTTTGGACTCTTTGCGCTCCACCCTTGTATCAGTTCAAACACAAACATGGATGAAAACATATCTATCTTGGTCTCAATCCAGCTCCTGCCTCCATCTCTCTCATCTGTCATTCTGTGTCCTTCTCCCTCTGCCTGTACTGTCCTCATCACCCAGCCTGCTAGTTGTTTTGCATTCACATCTCTAGCTGGCTCCTCCAGGACTCATGTATTTTTTCTTAATAGCAAATTGCGGAGTCCTCTTTTTTGCAAACAGATCACAAAGCACCCACCTAGAAACCAATGAGAGCCCAGGAAATGCTGAGAATTCTCCTGAATTTTTAGGCAGATGGCAAAGGGAGAGAGAGAAAGTGACAATGTGGACTTGTGACCTCATTGTGATCTCTCTTGTGACCTCAGAAAGAAGCCAAGCCTTGAAGGATTGGCTCCAGTAATAGTTATGAGTCACCCTTGTTTAACGAAGTTGGTGAATATTATAATCACCTTCCTCTGAATCTGCTATGGCTTTGTGCTGTGTCTTTGGATTAGATACTGATCTTGTAAAAACTTAGTTTCCTGGTTTTTCAAATGACAGTATCACACCAGATAGTTACCAAAATGAGGTATGGAATCTTTTAAACTGTAATTTTTAAATAAATGCTTAAACAAGCCAAGTGTGGTGGCACAAACCTGTAATCCCAGTGCTTGGGAGGTGGAGGCAAGAGCATTGTCATGAGTTTGATGCCGGCCTGAACTACAATAGCAAAGGGAAGGATAGCCTGAACTAAATGGCAAGACACAGTTTGAAAAATATTTTCTAAAAAAAGTTTAAATAAGTCTTCAAAGTTGTCCATGGAGGAATGAAGTTTAAAAAGAGGGAAATAAAAAATTGCTTAGGTAGTACCATGATTAGGGAACTTTTGACACACACCCCTACCACGCATGCTTATCTTTTAAATACCTGTACATACGGGAAGAAAACCAAAGGGAAGTCTAAACTCAAAGGAATCACCCCTCACCCACCCTATTCATGCTTACCCTAACAGAGCATGTGAAATATTCTGAATTTAGGTCTTTTTAGTTTTTTATCCAATTGTCATCATAATCATATGTCATAATGACCACATTTGTATTTACAGAATTATCAACTTTGGTTATACTATCAACTCCCAATATAACAGAGGAACTCCTCTTGTTACAATTCTCAGTTTTGTTTGGTTTTATTATTTCTGGATAGTCATGTAGAATATTTGGTAAAGTCTTTAATACTTTGTAAACTACTTCTGAAAAATTAACCTCCCTCAAGAAAAGCATATTAAATATAATTCTAAAAGCATTTTTATGTGAAATTGATTCATTTCATTGAAACCATAGAAGAGAAAATTCAGTCCTCTGCTACTGAACTCTTGTCATTTCAAGAAGAGAGTTTTGTATATAAAAGACAGATGAACTTTTATTTATCAGATATCTTCACTTGTAATTTGTACACAGGGTGCCACTCTTTTATAATTTCCTTTTTCTTGTATGACTTCCTGTCACTTTAATTTGTTATTTATTATTATTATTTTTAATGTATTTGGTTGTTACAGGGTCTCACTACGCAGCTCAGAGTCACAGTGATCCCCATTTTTCAGCTACCCCAGTGCTGGGATTGCAGGTGTATGCCACTATGCCCAAACTCTGTGGCCAGTTCAGCCCACCCTGGGGCCAAGGCTGGTATGGCATGTGGTGCCGGGGGTCAAACACTGTCCCTGTGCTTGCCTTAGCTTGCCTAAGCAGGTACATTAGTCTGCTGAGCTATCTCGCCAGCCCTGTATTTTATTATTTAATTCACATGATTTAAAAAAGTGTAAGGCTTTTCTTTTCCAAAAATGTCTAAAATCCTTTCACAATTTATAGCTTTTTTCTGGCTAGAAAATTCTAAAATGAAAATCACTTGCCCTCAGAATTTGCTTCTGTGTCTGTTCATGTCTTGTGTTGCTGAAGAGATTTCTGATGTTCGTGTGATTCTGGTTCATTTGAGACTAATGTGATTTTTTTTTTAAACTTTGAAAGACACATATTTTATCTTTGATGTGGTTGTCCAATTTTTCCAATTAGTCCATATGTGAGTCAAAATGGAGCAATTGGTCCTATCACTTGGACACTAATATCTTACTTGAGTTCTGAGAATACTTTACTAATTACTTATTCATTCACTTAACTATTATGTCCACATCATCTTAACTGTTATTTTATAGTTTGTATTTCTTTGAATTTGGTCTACTTTCTCAGGTTTCCTCAAATGTTAGTTAATTATTGTCTTGGCCTTAAACTGTGACAGTTTCCAACTGAATTACTAGAAATCAGTTTATTTGGCTGCTTTTGTTTGTTTGTTTGTTTGTTTTACTGCTGATGGAAGCCAGACCCTTGCTCATGCTTAGCAAGTGTTCTACGACCATTTCCAGTTACACTTAACTTTATAGCAATCTACTCTTGCCCATGAAAAAAATACTCTTTTTTAATTCTTGTCCATGGATATAAAATCTGTCCTATTTTCTAAGATTAGTAGCTTCTTTTAAGTTATCTTGTTTTCTTATGGTGATTTTGTTCCTTTTGTTCACTTCCAACTTTCTTCATCATGCTTTTTCTTTTCCTCAACTGTCTGGAAATACTTGGTTACTAGTCCTTAATTGATGAAGAAAGAGCTAGTATTTTTTTAGCTTAGATAACCAGTGTGGGTCCACATTCTTAACAGGGCTCTTTCTTATAGAGAATAGACCACAACTTTTGCCTACATGGGAAAGTACAGCAATAGTTCAGGGAGCTTCACTACTGCTCACATCTGAGTTTTGTTCTGAGAGATAGAGCTTAGTGTGTAGCTGTCCTGTAGTTTTCTTGTCTCAGTATCTGAAATTGGAAACCAAAGTTACCGCAACTAATTCTCCTTATAGTTTTAGTGTCCATGTTAGAATCTCTCCCATGGCATAGTACCAAAAATATTGGTGAAATCTCTACTTCAGAGACAAAACCCAGTGAGTGATATGAGCTTCACTCATGCCCTATATGTGCTCTGGAAGGGAAGCAGATCTACCAGCCCAGGTAGGCTTCTTCTGATCTTATCATTGCTAATTTGATGTTTTTTCTCCTAGACTCCCTTTATACAGGAAATCTTCCTTAGCATTGATATTTAGAGATTCAGAGTAATGGGCTTTGTTTTCTCCATCCATCCGATGTGACTTGCTTTCTGTCTCCTAGAGCTCCCTCAGATGTTCTCCTCCCTTGCTGGTTGTAACATGCGTGCTACTTCAGCTTTCTTTCTCATTTGTATCATTTTTTTGTATTTCAGTGGAATCTCACTAGAGAGAAAAGGCATATATATGTGCTTAGGTCTTTGCTTTTACTAATATTTTTCTTTAAAGAAAAATCACTCTTTCTATTTTTATAAAAAATTGTACCTTCTGAAGAAGTTAAGCAATTCAGTGATTTAACAAGGAAGAAAGATTTTAAGACACTAACAATAATCATGATTAATGTTAAGTGAACAATGTTCCAGACATTTTCTGTGGAAAACACACAAAGAAGAATAACAAGTGGAACACATGTTTAGGAAAATGAGATTGTATCACTTGGGATGTTTTAAATAAAATTATTAAATATAATTAATTGAATTTAACAGGAACTAGATAACCAAAGGCAATCACTTCCGAAGCTGTGAGATAAATAAACCTTTCCCTCTACCTTCCAATGCTGAATAATTCTGTCTCAGCAACAATAGAAAAGTAACTAAGACAGTAACAGAATTTAAAAATTCCTACCAAAAAAGTACTTACAAAAAAGATTATTATAAACATCGGGTTTCAACAATAATAACTAAACACCCATATTCCCCAAACCCTGCCTAGGATCATAAAACTATGTACTAAAATTCCTGTGTTCCTCTCCCAGATTCCACACTCATGCATTCATTCATAATTGTCAAGATCTTTGAGTTTCACATAGAGCTTAAAAATGGGCTGGGAAGATAGCTCGGTAGCAGAAGCACCTGCCTGGCAAGTGCAAAGTCCTCAATTCAATCCCTGGTACTGTATGCCACGTCAGCCCCAAAATCAGGTGCAGTGGCACATGCCTGCAATCCCAGCCCTGGAGAGGCTGTGACAGGAGGATCCCTAGGAGTTGGAACTGTGTAATGAGACATAGTATAAAAAAAAAAAAAAAACAACAAGAAACAAACTTAGCATATCCCAAAAGGAGTTTATATTTGGACATATCTAGAATTTTTAATGAAAAATTTTAGCAATCTGCATTTTCCACTTAAAATTCTGTTTGTAAAGTATATATTAAGATATATATAGTTAGTTTTTTCTCATTGTTGAGTAGTAGTCATTGTAAATGAAAATAAACCATTTGCTCATTTATTTTCTTGTCAATAGTTATTTCTAGTTTAGTTCAATGTTTTCTACTATAAATACTACTGTAACATTTTAGTGCATTATCCTGTGTATGTATTCAAAAATTCCTATAGAGTAACTATTTTTAGGGACACTTCTAAGTTTTAGGAAAAGTACATCTCCATCTTTGCTACATAATCCTAAATGGTTTTCTGAAATTGTTGCATAAGATTTGATTTTAATATACTGTCTGCTTGAGTAATGGGTATGTATTGTTCTGTAATGATATATAATTTGACTCACAAATTGAACAGGCATAAATTAAGAACACATTTAACACATATAACTCAATAGAAAACAAAATCTCCCAAAGGAGGCAAATATAACAATATACTGGGTGAAATTAAAATCCTTATCTATCTAGAACTTACCCTGTACTTAAAGCATGAATTCCAATGCTCCTGCTACTCAGAGTGTGTGTGTGTGTGTGTGTGTGTGTGTGTGTGTGTGTATGTGTGGTGTGTGTATGTGTGGTGTATGTGTGTGAGGGATGTGGGTGTGTGTGTATGTAGGTTGTGTGTGGGGGGTGTATGTGGGGTGTGTGTGTGTGTGTAGCAGCTGATAAAGTGACACAGTAGTACTTATGTGGACATTAGGAATTTAATTTAATAGCAAATAAGAGGATCAAACCAAAGACATGAGGTGGGCTTATTTGTGTCTTGTCTCTGGGAAGAAGGGCCTTTATTTAACATTTTTCTCTATCTCAAATTCTTAGAGGAAGAAAAAAACATAACACAGGGAAAATCTGTGGGACAGTGCATGTGGTGGGGATGGAGCCGACCTTTGTGGTAGGATTTTTTCCAGTACCTGCAGAAACACACTGAAGTTCACTTACTCCTAGAAGTCCTGTCACTAATGTGTCGCAGGTTTGGAGGCATAGCACATGGAATACCAGATGAACAATAGAAGTTACCTGTACTGTCGTAAACCAGATGTTAAGGGAGGCAGCAAGACTAATTCAAAGCCTGGAATGTCCTACATCTGGAATTACATCTTACGTGTAAGTCTGAGCTATTTTTGTTCCATTTATGTCCTATTTTCAAATATCTTTGTTAAACAATTGTAGTCAAACCTAGGATTATCAAAGAACTGTTTTCATTGTTTCCTAAAGATTCGCCTGTAGGAGGCAAATATATATATATTCAGAGAAAAACAGAAACCCTGTAAACTATTCAAATAAGTTAGGATTTCTCTGATTTAGCCAAGCTAATGGTTTCCTTTACTGTGGAATTTTTCCAAATCATTAATATGCTAATGACACTGTATTTGTAAGATAGATCTACAGAGGAATTGCAAAATTATTTGCTCCTGTCTTCTGAAACATACTTTGGGAAATTTTGCTTTATTTCTACTGCACAATACTGAAACTAAAAGGAGTCTTAAAGCAGCTCAGTTGCACTTTAGGAGGTTTAATAATTTTTGCATACCACAGAGCTCTGTGATAGTAAAGGAAGAACTGGATGGAGTCCGTATCTTCTGAGTCATGATCTACTGCTCTTTGACAATGGCCCAAATAGATAAAGTCAAAAGATACAGTGGAGTTTACACACCTATAATATTCAATAACGGAACTTAGAAAAAATGGGGTATACCGATGAATGTCCATTTTGTATCCCTGTATTCAAAGTGGTTAGGATAGATATATAGTTACATTCTCTTAATGGATAGAGGGATTTGTTCTAATGGTGTTTGTAAATAGGATCTCAAGTTCGCATCTTGTACAGCAATTAACCACTAAGAAGAATATATGCAGTGTGTTATTTGTTGAAGCTGTACTTCCGATTTGATTTGAAACTGTCTCATTGCTATCTGTTTATCAATAAAATTTTGGAAAAAAAAAAGATACAGTGACCTGTTTGCTCAGTTCAGGCAGGTGGTTTATCTTCCATCACAAGTGGAAGAAATGGCTCTCAAAATTCTCTCTTGTAAAGCCATGTTAATGTGTTGAGCTGTAAAAGGTGGAAGTCAACAACCTCTGACATTGCCAGTCTTATGGAAAACCCATTACTATCATGGACTAATGGACTATATTGGAATATTTGACTGAATTCACACATCTACAATATTTAAATGACAATGGAATACGCTTCTCTGACAAAACTAAAGGGACACAAATGAATGGCCATTTTGTATCTGTATATTCAAAATAGTTAGGATAGATATACAGCTACATTCTCTTAATTCAGTGAATAGAAAGATTTGTTCTAATAGTGTTTGTGAATAGGATACCATGCCTGCATCTTGTACAATGAATAACCACTAAGACAACAATATGCAATGTATTTATTATTGAAGCTGTCCTACTAATCGGTTTTGAAACTGTCTCATTGCTATTTGTTTCTCAATAAAAGTATTAAAAACAATTCTCTCTTGTAGACCAAAATTGTTGTTCTACTTACTTATAACTCCCTTCTTATGAAGTCATAGTACATGTCTCATCTTCCTGAGGGTTTAGGAGCCTAAGATTATTCACTCTAAGTTCTGCACATGAGATCAACTTCACTCTCTCTTGAACAGCCTATCATTTTGATGTCTCCAGCAAAACAGAAAAATTGTCCTTCCATCATTCTGTTCTAAATTCAGTATGCTGAAGAAAGAGAAACAGTTTTATACATTGAGATTATATCATATACATAACCTCATATGCCATAATCAGATTTTTAGAATAGGCCTGAAATCTAGAAAATGAACAGCCTGCCTTGCAGGAAGTGGAACAATGAGTGTGAGGGATGCTTAAAAATTTCAACCCTTTAATTTTGAAGACATTGGCAAATACCTTCAAATATTATATTTGTTGATGCACTATAAAAATAATGATGAGAAATTATAATGAGAATTTATAAAATATTAAAAAACTAATACAATAAAGAGAAATTAGCAATAGCATCAGTGACTGATTAAATGAATCAAGGCACATCTATGAAACATTGTATAGCCAATAAAAATTATGCTGGGGAGCAATTCATGGAAAAGTGTGAAAACGGGGCTTACCAGGATGTGTCAGATATTGAGGCACAGATGCCATTTTCTGCATAGCAACCAAGAGTCTACTGTATCCACTGTCTCCAGTTCAAGTGTCTTGAACTGGAAGTAACCTTTTCCTTCATCCAAGTGTGTCATAAAAAGATTGAACTGTAAAATTCATGTCATGGTGCTAAATAATGTTCAGGAAACTGGACTAAAATGTATTGAATAAAAATATTATGAAGTATCATATTAAAGTCTGGAAAACAAAAGACCTGGGATATAGCTCAATGGCATAAGTGTCTGCCTAGCAAGTGTGAAGTCCTGAGTTCGATCCTTGATACTAAAAACCAATCATAAATTCTGGCAAATAAATAACTTCCAGGAAATATATTCTACCTATGTCTGGATGAGAAGAATATAAATGATTTTTATTTTCATGTTTCTGTTTATCTACATTTATCTATTTTAGTGAAAAGTGTTGTATTAGTTATTTCTCCATTGCTGGAAGAAATAACCCAATATCTGTAACTTAGAAAAGTTTATTTCAGTTCATGGTTTTAGAATTTCCATGATCGGACAGCTCTAAGGCAGAAATGTCATGGTGAAGAGAGATGGTGGAGGAATACCTCACCCCAAGACAGTCAGGAGGCAAAGAGAGCAGGGAAGAGCTGAAGATGGGAAAGGTGTAGACAGAACAGCTGGCCAAGATGTCATCAGTTGGTCACTGGCAGTGGAGTCACAGCTAGAGCTGTGCAAGGGAACTGAGTGCACTGGGAAGATCATTCGGGGGGAAGCTATCAGGGCAGCAAAAGCTTTACCTTCTATACCTGCTCTTAACTGAACTTCTACACTTGATTTCTGTCTGTGGAATGACCATAGAATTCTGTGAATCCCATGCATGGGAAACAGTGTTGACTATGGATGGCATGTTCAAATAGTTTTCTTCCTTATTCTTTATTGGATCAGAAATTCCATGCCTTTTATAAATGTTAAGGAAAAGTGGTATTTAGTAAGCTTATAGGCATGTGCCAGTGAACAACAGCCTAGAAGACAGGATTCTATGTGAAAGATATTCTAGCTAGTGTTTAAGAAGTGATAGGAAATTGGGAAGACATGGATGAATCATGACAAGTTCACAGAAAGTTACTTTTAGAGTGCAGAAAGGGATCATGCCATGAAAATATATGATGAGAGGTCCTTGACCAAATATAAATAAAATAAATAAAAATCTCAAAGTATCAAGGAGCAACTTGTCAAGAATGTACTGTATGTATTTATGCTGGTGTATATAAAGTGTTTATTAGAAAGGTTTTTAAGGCAGCAGCACATATACACATTTCCATTCTATATTTGACATTCAGAATAAATGTACTAGAGATATATTCTTCTCGAGGCCCCTCTTTTATTAGAGTTCAAAGTTATTGAATATACAGAATATCAAAGACAGTGAGTTCATGACTTTAAAAATGTACTTCTAAAGAAAAGTTAGTATTTATTATTTATCTAGCAGCAGAAGGGTTTGAAGTCACAGTCTTTGCCTTGAGCTCACATCCCCAACCCCCAACTCCCATCATGAGAAAGTCTTGCTGAGTTGTCCAGACTGAACAAAAACTTGTAATCTTCCCGCCTCAGCCTCTCAGAGTGCTGGAGTTACAGGTATGTGCTACCACAGTAGGCTTGTATTTTGAACGAGAGGTCAAAGAATAATTTATGAAGATTAGGATTATGAATTTATGGAAGATTATCATGCAGAGTTGTTTGACATTATTACAGGTAGAATAATAAGAAATAAATGAAAGCCATTAATTAAAAGGTGATTACTACCTAAGGTATATAGATAGATAGATATAGATAGATAGATATAGATATAGATATATATGTAGAGACCACACAACTCACATATGCCTGTCTGAATAATATACATAAAAACATAGACATTTATTCTAGGTGGTGTCATTATAAATCATTTACCTATGTTTCCTAATTATCTATAATAAATATGTAATATATAGTAATAAAATAAATTACTTTACTTATAATTTATAAATATTTGTAAATATGAATTATAAATATTTAAATAATTTATAAGAAGGTGTTTCAATAAAAATATTTGATTTTCCTATCACATTCTTATCACAATTTTTAGCATAATTTATAAAGTGTTTCTGAAATATTATTACACTGAATTCTGAAAAACTTTTAAATAACTTCTAGGAAAAATATACCTTATCTATGTCTGGCTAACAGAAATATAAGGGACTTTTATTTTCATGTTTTTGTTCATCTGCATTTCTCTCTTTTAGAAAAAGGGATTACATTATTTCCTTTCCCACTGCTAGAAAAAATTATCCAACACGTATAACTTGAAGAATGTTGTTTGGAATTAGGTTTTCATAGGATTCTGAATAACAATGGTATTAATACACCACTTAGGGGGAATTACCCGCTTGGGCCCCCCTCCTGTCCCTCTCTTGAACAGGAGCTTTCTTTCTCTCAATAAATATATTCTGCTCATAAAAAAAAATACACCGCTTAATTTTTTCTCAGATATGAGTGAAAAATAACCACCTTTCTGATAAGATCATTATTTTGTGTAGAAAAATTGAAGAAATCTCACTTCCTGAAAATGTGGATGTAATCATTTCTGAACCAGTGGGATGTATGTTTTTCAGTGAGAGCATGCTGAAGAGTTACCTTCTTTCCAAAAACTGGCTAAAATCACATGGTGAGTCAGTCAATTCCTAGCTTAGAAAACAAGCTACCTCTACTAAAAAAATGTTGCTACCCACTCTTCCATATTGGATACCATTTAAGTTTTTCTTCTTCTATGGTAAGTAAGCTAGTCTCTAGCCATAGGACTCGTGTGTGCTGCACTTAGAATTTAATGTGGTGTCCCAGAGCAGTTCAGAGTTACATGTTTTTTCCTGGTCCTATTATTGTTTTCTTTAATAAATGGGCTATTTGAACTTTTAGCTTTATTTCCTCATCCATAAAGCCATATATCATAGTACATACTCTCTATTATCTTTTCAAGGATTGGCCTTCTAGAAGATGGGAAATTCTTTGGGGTTTGCTTATTCTTTTTAATATACTGTATTCTTTTCATACTGTGCTTCTCTTTTTTCCTATCAGCACACATAATTGAGGTGATATTACAATAGGCTTTCTTATTCATGGCTTCACTTTTGGAGGCTATGATTAACTGAGAAGTGAAAATACTCAATAGAAACCTCAAGAAATAAACAATTCATGTATTTAAATTGTATGCCATATCGTGATGAAATCTTATGCGATCCCACAGTACCCTGCCCAGGATGGGAGTCATCCCTTTGTCCTGTTGACCCATGTTGTGAATTCTTCCCACCCATTAGCACCTCACTTCATTTTGTCACATAGGCATTGTGTCATCTCACATCATCATGGGAAGAAAAACAGAGAGTGTAGTACAATAAGGTATGTTGAGAGAGGAGTTCACATAACTTTTACTAAGGCATATTGTTATAACTTATATACATCATATATGTAATGGTTGATACATTGTGTCAACTTAAGAAGTCTAGAAGCTTAACTAAGTTACTCAGTGGTTCTAGAAGCTTAACTATGTTACTCAGCGGTTCTTCGTCCTAGGGTAGAGAGGACATGCCCCTACCACTGTAGAATGTTGGTCTTTGGGTCAACTTGAGAAGTTTAGAAATTTAACTAAGTAACTCAACAGGGGGCCAGGGTATTCACTTTGTAAACATCCTGAGCCTGTGCAAGAGGAGGGCATAGAGATAATGTGAATGGTACATTCACATGAGAGCACTCAGCCTGCTTACAAGATAAGGAAGGAAAAGAGTTTTACCCCCCACCTTTTGCTCTTGTTGCTTTTGCTGTCTTCTGCTACCTTGAACCATTGCCCCTGTGCCATGCCATCCTGCCTTGGGTTCATCTGAGTATGGACCAAAACCTCCACAAACTGTGAGCTAAATAAACCTTTCCTTGCTTAATTTTGTATATATAATTTAGTACTACTTGTAGATTTAGATATGTACTAAGGGTCTTGGAGTGTACTGAAGATAAGAGGCGACTACTGTAAATCTAGTATTCTTTTTGTGCTTACCAAATGACTGTGTGTACATGTGTTCAGCAATTCAAATAACAAAATCCTTGCAAAGTCTGAATAATGGAGGTTTTCAAATTATTTTAGAGGTTAGCACTGAGGTTCTCAATAATGTTCCATCTTTGCCCAGGTGACAGCCCAATGCCCAGAGGTATTTATATTTGTCACAGTGGCACCAGGGGCCAGGATATTGGCATTCAGTAGATAGTAGCCATGGATGCTGCTAAACAATCTTCAGTCTATGGAGCAGTTTCCCTCCCTGAAGGATGCATGTAGCCATGAAATATCAGAATTGAGATTGAACTGAAGTTAGCAAAAGGCATTACTATCATACCTATCTTATAAAAAATAAGATTGCAACCCAACACAGAAAAGGAACTTTACAAGAGCACAGCTATAAACAGTGACAGCAGGCTATTGAATGCAGGTCTGTCACAGATGTTCCCACTCATGACTACTAAATATACATTTTCTGCTCTTCACCAGAGAGAACACAACTGTTTGAAGAGTGTTTTTTCTAACTAAGGCATAGAGGTTAAGCCAATATTAAACATTGCATCTCTTGTGAGGATTTCAGCTCTTTACCTTATTTTGTTTACTTTAATTAACCAATGTTGGGCTGGGGAGATAGCTCAGTGGCATACATGCCTGCCTGGCAAGCACAAAGTCCTGAGTTCAATCCTCAGTACCAGAATAAATAAATAGCCAATGTTGTGGCTACCTACTTTAGTAGTCGATGAAAATAAAGGAGTAAACAATATTGCAACTTGTACACACCAAGTTATGCACTGTATGTAGCTAAGTCATAAACAGTTTCAACATTATCTGTGACTTCCTACATGTTTCAAAATTTAGGGGTTCAGAAATGGGTAGTAAAAGTCATATGAAAATAAATAAACAAGCTCAGGCAAAGCATTCCTCATGTCAAGAACTGCACTGGCAAGGCTGTTGAAAGCAGCTCAAGGTAATCTTGGACGTCTTGTGTTCATGTGATAAAACTGAGCAGTGGGAGATGAAAGTGAAGGAACAAAAGCAGCTTGGATTTCCTCTCACTGCCTCTGGAAATAATTTTTATGTTTCTATTTTCCTTTCCTGAATTTTACTTCAGATGATGAAGTACTTCTGTATGATAACACTTTAAACATAATTAATTAACATGCATCTACTGAGTCTCTCTTAAGCTGAAAATTTAGATTATCTGGGTATCCTTTTCCCCCAAGATGTTGGAAATAGATATGGAATATTGTACTAGGCTATTTATCTTTAGCTTAACATGTAGAAAGGAATCCTGATTTCATTGACTTTCTAACCTGTGTGTTCCTGAGAGAATGGCAATTGATTTTACTTTTTAAAAATTTTCCATGAAAATAAGACATACCTTAAAACACCAAATAATAATAGAAAGCCTTATACGAAAATAAGCCTCTGCCACACCTGTTTGTTCCTCAGACTGCTCCCAAGGGAAACACTTTTAATTCTATTTGCTGTTTCTTTTACTCTGTGCCTACCTATTCCAGTACAAAATTATTGTTTTGTTATTCTTGTCAGTCTGTGCTTCAAAATTTAGCTGCATAGTACCTCCTTCCATCCTTGATTGTACCTCTCCAATCCCATCTTTTCAATACACTTGTATTTATTCCCAATCCCTTTCCTAAAGCTTTGGGGCCAGACAAAGTTCAGAATTTAAACCCAGAAGGACTTGACAAAGGTAATATAATCACAGACCATGTATGACTTAACATCCCCAGTGGAATCTGAGGCAACACTCCATAATGAAACACATTACAATTCTGTAGCAAAACATGCATATTGATTCCAAGTTGGATAGAGAATATGAATAGACTCATGTCAGTTCAGATCAAGTTTGCCATCAGATGCTGTTGTTCTATAATAACACATACCTGTTGCTTTTCAAAGATTTTTTTTAAATTATAGAGTTTATGGTAAAGAAATACAGATTTAGATAATAATATTTATTGTTAAATCCCTAGTCAGTGTTCACATTATGTGATGTAATGTCATGTCATGTAACCTTTTTTAGTTTTGAGTTAGGTGGTGTAGTAGATGATCCAGGATGTTGTCTAGTTTCTCGTGTAATGTTTTGGTTCTCTTGGAGTTAGTAGCCTTGTTTCTCATTAGCTAGTTTTCCTATATTCATGGGTACATACATACCCTGATAGGTCTGGAAGATACCTATTTATACTTATTCTCTGGACATCTGACCTCCACTAGCAAGTAGTACTTATTTTCCCACCTTTGTAGTAACTTCTTTTTGTTCCCCATCATATTTCACAAAAAGATTTTCTCTAGAAGCTTCTGGAGAAAGTGCTTGAGAAGATACTATGGATTGGGCCTTTATAGAATTTGACTAGGTAGTGAATTTAACTTGAAGGCAATTTTTACTCATTTTAAAGCTTTTTGGTTTTTTTTTTCTGACTTCCAGTATTAGTTATTGAAAACTCTAAGGGCTGGCCAGATAGCTCAGTGGACTAAAGCACCTGCTTAGACACAGTGCAGTGGCTGGGGTTTGATCTATGTAGTGAGGCCCTGTAGATCCAGTACTAAAAATACAAAGAAAGAAAGAAAGAAAGAAAGAAAGAAAGAAAGAAAGA
>NW_004524663.1:8517097-8523280 GCF_000260255.1 Octodon degus | reverse complement strand
AAAAATGACATAGCTTATTTCCCTGGCTTTATCTCCCTGGATATTTTTACTAAAATATGTCCAGTTTTTTATTGTTTTAAAACCAATGCATAATTCACATGTTTTTTGTTTTGTTTTGTTTTTGTATTTTAGGGAAGGGTCTACAGAGTGTTCAGGGTCTCACAACTAGATCAGACTCATAGTGATCCGCCTGTTTACAGCCTCTCAAGAGTTAGGATTATAGGCATGTACCACTATGCCCAGTCTCAATTGCTGTCTCAGCATGCCCGGGGGTAGGGACAGCATGGTAGGACCAGGGATTGAACCCTTGGTCCCTGCACCTGCTTGCAGGTGCTTTAATCAGCTGAGCTATTTGGCTGGCCCTAGTTCACATGTTCTTGAGTCTTTCTTAATTCCTGATCTGGACATTCAGGGACCAGATTTAATTAGAAGACTTTTTTTTCACTTTTGGAATTTAAAGGAAAATACTTTTAAATATTTCTTCCTAACTATTTTATATGATGTTCTTAGAATTCCTGTTATGGTTGAGGCTCACTCTGGGACTTCCCTTTCCTACAAGGAATGATACATGTTACCTTTCTAAGGTTGTTCATGCTCTTCTATCTTGAAACTGAAAAATGACTAAGGATTTTTTTTTATTTAAAAATTTTTAAATAATTTTTTTTATTATTTTGGTGCCAATATATAAGATTTAAGTAAGGATATATTAACAGCCTGCCTTGTCTCCACCTACCTCTGAAAATACCTACATAAAATGACCTGTTGCATTTAACAAACATGGCAGACACCATTGTTTAAATATGGGCTACTGACTATCTGATGAGATTCTACTTCCTGAATGTTACTTCGTAATGTATTATGTAGGGATCTTAACTCAATCATTTAAATTTCTCTCTTTCTTTATTTCCTCATTTATAAAATGCATATAATAATAGAACCTACTTTATATTGGTTTAAGGATTAAGCAAATGAATGCATGGAAAACCCATAAGAAAGTACAGCAATAAAATTTAATTATTATTTTTGTCATTTTATGAACTCATCTCAGGTTGCTGAGGCCATTCTCATTTCTAAAATAGTTAAGGGTCACAGTTCATCACTTTCATGAGTGCCATTAAATAAATGACCATGAAGAAGATGCTCTGGAAAACTACAAGAATACTAATGCTGACCATTATGTCCACCTGCTCAAAAAGGCTGGACTTCAGGCATGTATCCTTGAAGCTCGTTTACCTACTAAAAAGTCTCTCTGTCTTGTAGTACCTGTAGATGCCAGGAAGAAAACACAGGGCTTCCCTCAAAGCATGGAGGGCAGGGAGCACCCATACAGGCATGAACTCGCATGGCATTCAAGATGACTATGACAGTAGCATGAAAATAGCATGATAGGATGATGGATTTAATTTTGTTTCAAAGCTAACTTGTTTTTATAGTCAGTAAGAAGTTAAATAAGAGGTAGTACCTAGAATTCTAAACATAGGTTATACAGAAAGGAGAAAAGAGAGTATCTAAGAAGGCAATTGTGTCAGGTTAAATGCCTTACTTAACACAAGTTTTTATCATCAATAACTTCGTGACTTGCTTGGCTATTTTTTTTTATACTTCCCCATCATCTGTCTACATTTGTTTATTTTTTCTTTGAGACAAATTAATGTTTTTCCTGCTGTACAGTAACAGAAGTAGAATAAAAGAATGGAATCAGTCTCCAGTAGCAGGTGAATTCACCCTTCAGTCAGAATGTAATAAAGTCAACCTCTGGGTCTGCTGTCTCTTGATCAGTAAGAGTGATGTTCCTGACATTCAATGATATCCACTTGACCTACTTTTCTGATGGATAACTCTATGTGGAACATTACTCTAAAGCAAACTTTTGCTAAGTTTGTCTCTCCACTCCTGTTACCTTCCGAGTACACGAGAGTTGGAAAAACTGCTGGTATTATTGGTGCAGTAATATGAGAAAGGGGTTGTCCTGAATGTTGTAGGACATTTATCAGCATCCTTGGCCTGTATCTTTATGTGCCAGTAGCACCTTCTCTTCAGGCTGGTGACAATCCCAAATATGTCCAGTTTTTTGTTTTAAAACCAACAAAAAAATAAAATAAAACCAACTAATAAGATTTAGATTGGGAGTTCCAAAATCATTCCTTGGAAAGAAATCAGAGACAGACAAATCAAGTATTGCTTATTCAATATCAAACATTCAAAAAATCCATTCTGCTGCTAAATGGATAACATACTCCCCCACTCTCTGTACTTTTCACCATCTACTCCTTGGACTATGGCTGTGGCTCTGTTGATAGGAGCCTTTAACAGAAGACATACACAATACTGGGTACATATCAGCATAAATGAGTTCATCAAATCATTTTTGGACTTGTCTTGAATCTTTTTGTAGATTTAACTGGCTGTTGGTTCTAGGCATCTCACTTTGTCCTGATGAGACCTATTTCCTTCACTTGTCCAATGAGATCTAATACAAAACCCCTGCCAGTTCTAAAATACCATAGCTTCTTTGATTCTAATCAAAAAACTAGATTTTTATAAGAAGGAGGAAAGGAGAATGATAATATTGGTCCATGGTAGGACAGATATCTGCCAAGTTGGGATAATACACATGTGGAAGAGAGACAGGCATGTGCTGCAGGTGGGTGAAGGTAGGAGCTAAATTTAAGGTTAGAGCAGTGGCTGAGGTACGCAGCACTTTCTAACACAGATATCTCCTACTACTGTGTTCATTTGGCTCCAGGCACATAAATCTTCACGGGTCCTCAAACACATCAGATGTGCTCTTGCTTTACCATCTTTGCCATCAATATTTTTTTTCCAATTCTTGTGAAGGGGCAGCACACAGAAAATATCTTCAAGGGTTACAAAGTTCTTGGAGGAATAGGGTTAGAGGACTAAGATTTTTCTTCCTTCTTAGTTTTTTCTTGAAAACTAGACCTTCCTACAACAGATTGTCATGTTTCATAATTTATTCTATAATTCCCAGATTCCAAATCCCAGGCTTTCCAATGGGAGTGAATGGCTTCTTGGGATGTATATGTTTTGTGTGGAATGGGGGAAGACTGGGGAGGCCACTAACCTTAGCAATAATGACCATTGTTCTGTGAGCTTATGCTGACCCTAGATGAGCCAATGGTGAGGGCAAACAGGAATTTTAGGCAGTGGAATAGACTAGAGATGTGTCATCCAGGTAGATTTTGTGCGACCACCCAACATACCTTCTGCTGCCACCTAACTATCCTAACGGCATCAGTGATCCTAATAGATCAGCTAGGATCTTGAGTAACTTGCAAGCACACTGATATTTATTCCATTAAAAGGGGAAAACAAAACTCCAAATATTTTTTGCATACTTTCCAAGTCAGCCATGTTTATTTCTCTTTTTCCAGTGAAATTCCACAAGTGTTGTCTATACCTGCAGCCTGCAATTGCCCTTCTCCATGGTGTATTTGATCTGTTTCTCCAGAATTGTCACCTCCATGCTGGCAAACCCATGCTCAATATTTACTTCTCCACTTACTGTACTGGCAGCATTTAAAACTTGTTTCACCACATAGTCCTTCAGTATTTCTCCTGCCTTACTCATTATTTTATCAACCATCCTTCCCTGCCTTGTAACTCTTCTTATGCTACTGATATGAAAGCTCTTTCTTTTTGAGCTCACCTATTTTCATAGCTTCAAACAACACCTGTTGCTAATGTATCCAAGATGTGTACCTGGAGCCCAGGTGCATCCTCTGAATTCCTTATTTCCACAGTAAACTGCCTCTGGGACATTACCACCTGAAAGGATACACCATGTCCAAAACTTGGTTTCTGATGTCTCCACTTCTGCCCCAAACCTGTTTCATCCCTAGACATTTAATCTTAGTCCATAACAACTTTATAATTTCATTCATTCAGGCCAAAAACCATCCAGGCTTCATATTATCCTATGGAACAACAACCACCAAGAAAAATCTGTTAGCCCTACTTTGAAAATCTATTGAGAATCTGGCCAATCCTAAGCTATATTCACTGTTACTCCTTGATCCCCTCAACATCATCTCCAGAACTTAGAAGAGGAAGAGCAAACCATACCCAGGGCCGAAAGATGGAAAAAAATCATAAAAATTAGAGCGGAAATTAATTCAATTGAGACAAAGAAAACAGTTCAAAGAATTAACGAATCAAAAAGCTGGTTCTTTGAAAGATTAAATAAAATTGATAAGCCCCTAGCTAACGTCATTAAGAAGAGGAAAGAAAAAATTCAAATACAAGCAATAAGGAATGAAAAGGGTGTAACTACAACAGACCCAGTGGAAATTCAGAAGATTATCAATAGCTACTTTGAGAACCTTTACGCTCACAGAATAGAAGACACAGAAGAAATGGACAGATTCCTAGAAAGGTACACATTACCAAAACCGAATCAAGAAGCTATAATAACCATCAATAACCCAATAACAACCAATGAAATACTAAATGTAATAAAAAAAAATACTACAGACAAAAAAAAGTCCAGGTCCTAATGGAATCACAGCTGAATTCTACAAGAAATTTACAGACAATATAATCCCTAAACTCCTCAAAATCTTCAATGAAGTTGAAAAGGAAGCAATCCTCCCAAAATCATTCCTGGAGGCAAGTATTATACTGATATCAAAACCAGGCAAAGACACAACTAAAAAAAAAGAGAACTACAGGCCAATCTACTCATGAACATCCATGCCAAAATCCTCAATAAAATCCTAGTAAATAGAATACAGCAAATCATCAAGAAGACCATACACTATGACCAGATAGGATACATCCTAGGGATGCAAGGATGCTTCAATATACGCAAATCTATAAATGTAATACACCATATTAATGGTGCCAAAACTAGAAACCACATTATTATCTCAATTGATGCAGAAAAGGCTTTTGAAAAAGTCCAACACTCATTCATGTTCAAAGTCCTACAGAAAATTGGAATAGATGGCCTTTACTTCAATCTGATAAAAGCCATCTATGACAACCCAATGGCTAATATAATTGTAAATGGGGAAAAACTGGAATCTTTTACTCTGAGATCTGGTACTAGAGAAGTGTGTCCTCTATCACCACTCCTATTCAATATAGCTCTGGAATCATTAGCTAGAGCCATTAGACAAGAGAAAGAAATAAAGAGAATAAGAATAGGTAAGGAAGTTAAATTATCATTATTTGCAGATGTCATGATACTTTACTTGGAAGACCCAAAAAGCTCTACCAACAAGCTACTAGAATTAATACAGAAATTCAGTAGCATAGCAGGTTACAAAGTCAATACCCAAAAGTCAATAGCATTCCTCTACACAGATAACAAACACACTGAGAGAGAAATTATAGAAATAATACCTTTTATAATAGCACTGCAGAAAATGAAATACCTTGGAATTCATCTAACTAAAGAAGTCAAAGATCATTTCAAGGAAAATTACAGTACTCTGAAAAAAGAGATCATAGAGGATTTCACAAAATGGAAAGCTATTCCCTGCTCCTGGATAGGAAGAATCAACATTGTGAAGATGGCCATGCTCCCAAAATTGCTGTACTGATTTAATGCAATCCCTATCAAGCTACACACAACATACCTTCCAGACCTAGAGAAATCATTCTTAAAATTTATTTGGAACCAGAAAAGACCTAGAATAGCAAAGGCAATCCTGGGCAATAGACAAGGCAGGAGGCATTACAATTCTTGACTTGAAATCACACTACAAAGCTACTGTGATAAAATCAGCATGGTATTGGCAATGAAATAGACCTGAGGATCACTGGAATTGATTAGAAGATACAGAAACCTTTGTGAATGCATTCAGCCACCTGATCTTTGACAAAGGAGCCAAACATGCGTACTGAAAGAAGACAGCCTCTTTAACAAATGGCACTGGAAAAACTGGCTTTCTGCATGCCATATACTAAAACTTGACCCAAGTCTATCACCATGCACTAAACTAAAGTCAAAGTGGATTAAAAATTTAAACATTAAAACAGAAACACTAAATCTTCTGGAAGAGAAAGTAGGAGGAACTCTTGAAGACATAGGGGTATGCAAAGAGTTTGTGAACAAAACTCAAATTACACGGGAAATACTTGAAAGAATGAGCAACTGGGAACTCCTCTTAGTGAGAAGTCGTTGCCCATCAAAAGAAATTACCAACAAAATGAAAA